>NC_050577.1:132535081-132865081 GCF_011100635.1 Trichosurus vulpecula | reverse complement strand
CTAATCCTATCTCTAACTAAAGTTGTCCCAAGGCAATTCATTCACCTTTTCCTAGCCTTTTTTTTCATCTATAAAAGGGGAAAATAGTACCCTATAGAATTTCATCAAATGATGAAGATCAAGTGAAACAAGAGGTAGAAGGTGAACTGCATACCTTAAATGCCATAACATTTATTATTGTTAATATTATTATATTATTACTATTATTATTCTTTTCATTGTTCATATGGCACTGAACCATGGACTCCCTTGCACTGCAATGTTTGAATGTCTAATCTCCTCCACCAAATTACTTCTTTGAAGTCACATTTGATAGCCCCCACCAGATTCAAGCAAAGTCAAGCCTTGCCCATAGCAACATGACTTTGCACTTGGTACCGCTGATGAACATGGTTAGCTGTTCTCAAACAATACTCAAACATTCCCTCATCAGGACTGTCATTGAAGTTTTTCCAGGTTATAGGACCAACTTAAAAAACATACAGACCAATATTAGAATATTATTTTCATCCTTTGCTGCTCTAGGTCATTCATTTCCAATTCATTAGATTTCCTAACTGGAATTCTCTTATCCTCTTTGCTATTCTCTTCTGAAACCTTAAGTTTTGAATTCCAGTAGAACAATCTTTACTCTCATTAAAATCACATCTCCTGGAATCAACATCTTTTCTCTGTATTCTCATACATCCATCTGGTCAGCATCAATCTTCAATCAACACACTGATAATGCTTGTTGTACTTCCTTATGGTTGTTGTCTTTCATTCTCTAAGAGAACCAAAATGACATCACTATGCTTGAGTCAAGATTCAGTGTGTCCGACTGTGGCTGATCAAGCCAATATGAGCTCAGAATGCTCCGTCACAGGTCAGGCACAAATAATCTGTGTGAACATTTAGGGTGGATACTCCAAACTTGCACATCCTGCACTTCCTTCCAGCTGTTTCAATTCTGTTTTGCTCATAGAGCACAGCATCTACTCTGATTTGGGCATGCCATGCTGAGCAGTCCTGTGCCAATGTCTCCCATGTCACACAATCAATTTCAAAGTTCTTAAGAGAGGTCTTGAGAGTGCCTTTTTATAGCTACTTCTGACCACCATAGGAACACTTGCCCTCTGTGAGTTCTCCATAAAATAGTCTTTTTGGCAAGCGTAAGTTTAGCATTTGAACAACATGTACAGACCATCAGAGTTGCACTCTCTGAAGCTGAATTTGAATGCTTGGCAGTTTAGTTTGTGTAAGGACCTCAGTGTCTGGTACCTTATCCTGCCAAGTGATCTTCGAAATCTTCCTAAGACAATTCAAATGGAAGCAATTCAGTTTCCTGATATGGCACAGATAGACTGTTCAGGTTTCATAGGCATACAACAATGAGGTCAGTACCACAGCTCTGTAGACCTTCAGTTTGGTAGTCAGTCTAATACCTCTTCTCTCCCATACTTGCCTTTGGATTCTCCCAAACACTGAGGTAGCTCTGGCAATGCTTGTGTGCATGTGTCAATCTCATTATCAATATGTACCTCCCTGGAAAGTACACTACAAAGGTAAGTGAACTTATCCACAGCATTCAAAACTTCTCCATTTGCTGTAACGGATGGTTCCATGTATGGATGGTATGGTGGTGGCTGATGAAACACCTGCATTTTCTTGGTGTTGATTATTAGGCCAAAATTAGCACAAGCAGCAGAGAATTGATCCATATTATGTTGCCTCTCAGTTTCAGAGATGCATTGAGTGCACAATCATCAGCAAACAGAAAATCATACACCAACGCTCCCTCCACTTTGGTCTTGGCTTGTAGCCTTTTCATGTTGAAGAATTTACCATCAGTGTGGTAGCTGACCTTGATGCTGTGTTCATCCTGATGGAAAGCATTTGACAACATGGCTGAAAACATCATGCTAAAAAGCATGGGCGCAAGCACACAGCCATGTTTCACTCCATTGGTGACTGGGAAGGCACAAGTTGGGGAGTGGTTAGAATTAAGATATAATTAAGCATTCCACCATCAAGTTGGAAAAGCAAAAAAAAAAAAGACAGGGGTGTGTGTGTGTGTGTGTGTGTGTGTGTGTGTGTGTGTGTATGTGTGTGTTTCAAAGTAATGAGTAATATAAATGGATAGGCTACATTTTTGGAGTTCAAAACACTTAATGAATATAATCTCATTCTTTTTGGAGAGTTAGCTTGAAAAACAGAGATCCAAGGTTACACAGCAGTAGAGACAAATCTACAATTTACTGGTTCCTAAATAATTGTATCCAGCTACTGGGTCATTTTTTTTTTAGATATTTGAAATACAATTTCATTATGATCTAAATGAAAAAGGAACGGGAATGACAGTAACAAACAAGATTCACCACTGAATATTGTGATGGGGCTGCAACAGTCTTCTATTTGAAACTCAGGTGGGATTTAACTGTGGTCTAAAACAGCTAAATATGCAGGTCCAAAAATGAATTATATTTTTTAAACTCCACATTCATTCCAAAGCCCATTTCTCTCTTTCAGCATCCCAAAGATTAAGCCCATGTTCTGCTCAGCCGTATTATAAAATGGCAAACATGCTACACCACTGACATTACAAGACAATTGCCTATAAAACTAGACCTCCGATGCTGGGCTCTAGGTTCACTCATTTACAGGTCATCATCTTCATCAGGGAGCACAGTTGTCTGAACAGTGTGTAAGTCCTGGTCATACTGTGCTGCCAGTGCTGGGTCCATGACAACCTCTGGAGGTGTAAGAGCAGGCATAGAAACAAACTCCAAATTAGGGTCTCCAGTAAGTTTTCTAGCAAGCCAAAGGAAGGGCTTCTTAGAGTTGTAGTTACTTTTGACTGAAATGTCATAGTACTGGAGATTCTTCTTCCTATGGAAGACAATTGACAATTAAGGACTTTTCTGTCCTTAATATCCACTTTGTTGCCATACAACACTACAGGGATAATTTCACATACTCATACCAGATCTCTATGCCGGTTAGGTACATTCTTGTAAGTAACTCTTGATGTTACATCAAACATTATAATGGTACACTAAGCTTGGATGTAATAGTCATCTCTCAGACCGCCAAATTTCCCTTGGCCATCTGTATCCCATATGTTGAATTTAATAGGACCTCTGTTAGTATGGAACAAAAGAGGATGGATCTTAACACCCAGGGTGGCTACATACTTCTCATATTCACCAGTCAAGTGAAAATTTACAAATGTGGTTTTTCCAGTACCGCAATCTTCAACTAATGCAAGTTTGAACCGTACTTGTGGTTCTCCTTGGGCAGCCATCATGATGGTTATTCCAGAAACGTCTCTCCTCTGTCTGACTGAACCTAGGTTACTTTTTTCTACCCTTCTTTCCCTGATCATCTGCTTAAATCCATCTGTTGTGAATGCAAACACTTAATACCCACATACCAAATACAATTAACAAACACATACCCTAAAGTGCTGACTATATAGAAAAAGGTGGCAGGAGCAGAAGAAAATATCAGTAGAAGAGATAACATCCTTGTACCCCACAGTGTGGTGCCACTTGGATAATAGGATTTAGAGCCAAAAGAAAATTTAGAGATCACAGACTCTAACCTTCTCATTTTTTATAGATGAGGAAACTGAGACCTAGAGAGGGGAAGGGGCTTGCCCAAATTATGAGTACTAAATAGGAAAGCTCTCATTGATCAGGTCTTTTGTCACCAAAACTGCTCTCTCCACAGTTACCAATGATCTCTTAATTGTGGAATCCAGTGGCTTTTTCTCAGTCTTCATTCATTCTTCTTGACCTCTCTGTAGCCTGTGGCACTGTTAATCACCTTCTTCTAGATAATCTCTTTGCTCTAGGTTTTAGGAACACCACTGTCTCCTGGTTCTCCTCCTACCTATCAGATTCTTCTTTTTCAGCCTCCTTCTCTGTTTTCTCATCCAGACTATGTCTGAAGAACAGGGTTCTATCCTGGGACCTCTCTCTGAACTTTACTTGGTGATTTAATCAGCTCCCACAGATTTAATTACCATCTCTATGCTGATGATTCTCATATCTACTTATCCCCTCCTAAACTCTCTACTGACCTCTAATTTCCCCATCTCTAACTACTTTTCAGACTTCTTGAATTAAATTCTAGAAGACATCTTAAACTCGACATGTCCAAAATGGAACTCATTGTCTTTCCCCCTAAGCCCCCCTGCCCCCACCTCCATCACTGTAGAAGACAACACCATGCTCCCAGTCCCTCAGGCTCACAACCTAGGAGTCATCCTGGATTCCCCTCTATCTCTCACCCCACCCCATGTCCAATATGTTGACAAGGCTCAATTTCACCCTTTCAACATCTCTTGAGTATACCTCCTTCTCTCCTCTAGTACTGTCACCACCCTAGTGTAGGCCTTCATCACCTCATCCTTGAACTACTACAATAGTCTGATGGTGAGTCTGCCTACGTCATCTTTCTCCCTCCTCTAATCTTCCATTTTAGCCTCCACTGTGATTTTCCTAAAGCACATGTCCAATCATGTTACTTCTCCATGCAAAATATAAAATCATCTCTTCGACATTCAAAACTCTTCATAACCTAACCCAGCCCCCTACTCTTACTTTTACAGTCTTCTTAAATCTTACTCATGGCCCCATGTTCCAGCCATTTTCTCTACTGTTCCCACACTTACAATACTCTCCATCTTCATCTCTGCCACCCAACTTCCCTGGCTTCCTTCAAGTCCCAACTAAAACTCTACCTTTTATAACCCTTACTAATTCTAGTGTTTTTTTCTTTTTAAATTATTTCCTATTATATACATGTGTATAAAGAGAGAAGGAGGAAGGGGAGAGAGAGAGAGAGAGAGAGAGAGACAGACAGACAGACAGACAGACAAAAACAGAGACACAGACAGAGACAGAAGGGAGAGAGCAGGGAAAAAGAGAGAGAGTGAGCTTGTTTGCACATATTTGTTTGCCTGTTGTCTTCCCCATTATGTTGTGAGCTTTTTGAGGGCAGGGATTGAATTTGGCTTCTTTTTGTATCTCCAGCATTTAACAGGATGCCTGGCACATCACAGGCACTTAATAAACACTTATTGCCTGACTGACAGGTCCTTTGACACAAACTTTAGTGCTCTTATGTCTATTCAAAGCACCTTGTACCTTACAACTAAGCAGAATAGGCACTCTCCGAAAGGGTGTAATTTGAGGTTTATACGGGGTCTAGATTTGGGGTGGGATGGTCCTGAGCATCCTGGGAAGCAGTAAGAGAGTAATGCATGGGGGAAGAGCACTAAGAGTGAGGAGAAAGGGTCTGACAGGGAGGTGGGGGCCTATCATTCAGCCACCTTCACATTCTGCCTCAGGCTTTCTATAATTGCACACAACGAACACTAGCTGATATGGAACACACTTCTTTATGGAGGCCAGGCATGACAGCAGGGCGTGGTTCTACAGCAGGCACAGCTGTAGGCAGTATGACACTGTTACCACAAAGTTTTAAGTGACTTTAAAAGCCACTTCAGAACCCACAGTAGCAGTAGGGTGCTGAGACCACTAGCTTCCTTACGTGATTCTCTTTTCAAATTACCCAGCACGAGCAGAATATTCAGGAGTGGTGTATGGGAAAAATGTTGAACTTTCTGTGTCTTAACTGGTAGG
This sequence comes from Trichosurus vulpecula, assembly GCF_011100635.1. Classification (NCBI taxonomy): domain Eukaryota; kingdom Metazoa; phylum Chordata; class Mammalia; order Diprotodontia; family Phalangeridae; genus Trichosurus; species Trichosurus vulpecula. The sequence goes on along the minus strand of NC_050577.1, from coordinate 132,859,451 downwards.
ATAATGTGCTCTTGTGGACAGAGCAGAAAAAGAGATTTTTTAAATCTTAATTTTTTTTTCATTTTTGTTTTGTTCCTGGGAGACTAGCTTGATCATATCTCATGTATGTATGTATGTGTGCTTTTGGGGGTGGGTACTTGTGAATAATGCGACTATAATTTAATTATTATCTTTGAGACAGAATATTCTTTTCCAGAGATATTCTGGGAAGGGACTATAGCAGCATTATGCCACTTGGGAAGAAGATTGCCTTCCTTCACAATACAAATGTGGGCATTTATGGTGAGTATTTGGGTTTTAGATTCTTTTTTCTCTTTTTTGGTCCTTTAAAAATCTAGTGATTTTTTAGCAATAATGGAAAAGCATAACTATTTCTAGCTGGGGGTTGTGGAGTAAAGAAGGAAGGGGAGATCCGCAACACATTATTTGTTTCATATATGCATGTACCAAAACTGTTGATGCTGCATGTTTGAGATCTAATGATTTGTGTTTTGGAAGGAATCAATTTAATCTTAAACCATGTTTATCTAGCCTCCCTTCAGGCTGACACACATCATTGCCCTTCTCAGTCTCTGTGTGTCACATTGTGGCAAAAAAAGACAATGTTAATATTAAGGAAGAAAACTTATGAAGCCCTAACAGCTACTACTAACAGTTGCAAAGATTACCCTTTATTTTGAAGGCTAACAATCACTTTAATCTATGGTGGAAACTTCATTGATTTCTAACATGCACCTTTAACATCAAGTAGTTTTGTTCCTGGAAGTCAATAAATGAGAAAGGAAGGAGCCACCAACCAATTTTGTCTTCCCTCTGATAGCAGGATTGCTCTCACTGGTACAGCCTTTGCCCAAGCAGAGATCTCCCAAATAATACTCCCGAAGTTCTAGTGACAGAATAGTGGATTTCACAAAACCAGTAGAGTGGAAAACTAGTACAGCCCCAAATTGGGAGTCAGAGACCTGCGGTCAAATCCTGGCTCCAACATGTATTTGCTGAATCCCAAACAAGTCACTTTACCCCTAAGCTAAGCTTCAGTTTCCTCATCTGTAAAGTGAGGGGATGAGACTACATGTACTCCAAGGTCTCTTCCAGTCTGAAATCTATGATCATATATAAACCAGATTTTCAGGTAAGTTCCATAAGTAAATGTCCTTTAAAGTTTCATTCAATGTCATAAAAGTAAAAAAAAAAATTAAAGATATTTTCCCCTCCTATTTAAAGAATACTAAAAGCAAAAAACTAAAAGTATGAGATGTTGGATCTATTATATGCTTAAACATAAGGTAAGCTCTTCATAATAATTCATTTTCATGTACAATGCTCTCTTTTTGTTCTATTGTGTAAATGGAAATGCTCATCTTTTTTGTGCTTGTTAAATTCAGAATAAAAAGTCATGAGGGAACTTTAGATCTTTAATATTTCCAATAAACATTTCTAGAGAGATGTGTTTTTATAATCACTGGTTGGGCAGGAGGGAGTTTTGAAAGAGGTCTACTAAGTTCACATGAGTAGCATGTATTCTAGGCCACTCAGTAACTCATTTAGGGAAGGCAACAAATTAATGCACACTAAAACCATGAAAAAAACAACAACTGTGTTTTAATTCAGAAAAAAACTTTCTTCAAAAAAAGTGTCTTGAGAACTAACTGGCTATTCTGAAATATTTTTTATTAAATTCAGCACCTTGATTCATATTTCAATAGAAATAGGAATTTCCAATCACTAAAAGAACAGCGTATTTTTGTTTGCTTTTAAAAATGAAATTCTTCACAATTAACCAGCATTTCTTTCTTTTGTACCTCCCCCCTCATCCCACAAATGAAAAAAAATAAGAACAATACCCACGCTCAAAATTAAAAACAGCATTATAAAAATGGGAGATCAGAAAGTCCTTCAACAAATCACTTCAAAGTTCTCTGGATCTAGGTAAGCCAAACAAAGTTCATAAATTAAGATCAAGGCAGTTTTATTCTACATCTACAAATGCTAGAAATATAGGTTTTATGTTAGGTAAATTTGGTGTTCCTTCTTTAGATTAAAAAAAATAATTTAAAACATTGGTGTCAAACTCAAACAGAAAGGGGAACCTCTAAACCATACATCAGAATTCCTGCAGGTGACATATTAATTTAGAAAACTGAAATATTAACATTATCTATATTTTATTGTATTTTTATTTATTTCCCAACTTTATTTTCATTTGGGTGGGTCACACTGGGGAATGTTGTGGGCCCCAACATGGCTTGCATTTGCATCCTCATTTCAATTCAATTCAGCAAACATTTAATTACCTACTATGTGCCAGGCATGGTGTAGGTATACATGTACATAGATAAATCAGGTTTTTTTTGAGGGATTAAATTCAATGACTTATTTAATTAGATAAATGATTAGTAATTAACCTCACTAGTTATTAATTACTAGCAATGAAAACATTGTTTTCAAAATAACTAGTTATAGGGGCAGCTAGGTGGTGCAGTGAGTAGAGCACTGACCCTGGAGTCAGGAGGATCTGAGTTCAAATCCAGCCTCAGACACTTGACACACTAGCTGTGTGACCTTGGGCAAGTCACTTAACCCCAATTGCCTGGCAAAAAAGAAAAAAAAAGAGAATTAAAAAAGCCAAGATAACTAGTTATTGCCCATTCTCAATCACTGATTAAAAAAAAAAACTAACAGCAATAAAGCTAGTACAGTATAAAGCAAACAAAAAAATACACTGTTCTTTTAGTGTTTTCCCCCTGCCTCTTTTGCTAAAGCTATTCTCTTGCAATGTCCCATGTGTCTTCTCCCAGCACAGTATTTATTCTTATTAAGAACCACAGAATTTGAGAGTTGGAAGTGTTACTGGAGAAATATCTGCTCACTGAATTTATATGACTTGTAACTGCTGCCAAAACATGCAGAAATGATTGAGGTGAAAACCTAGGTTGGTTTTTTTAAAATTATACTAATGTACAGGTTCAGGCCTCAGAGAAAACCTGAACCACCATTCAGAGTCAAACACAACCTCTTATAAGCAAAATTACATCAGAGTGACAGAGAAATAACTTTTACACATAATGCAATCTTGTACATTCCTCTTAGCCCATAAAAGTTAAAGAAAAGAGAAATCCATAATTCTAACACTTTCTTCAATTTTATAAAAGTTGGCCAAACAGTTATATTCACATACATCCCCTACAGAAACAAGTTTTATCAAATAAACTCTATAGGTAAACTAAGTCAGGTTACAGATTAAATTACATTTAGGGAGTTCACAAATAGGTCAATTGAGGGGGAAGGTTTACATGTCACCAAGGAGTAATGAATAGTTGAGATTCTTCATCTGGCTTCATGTCTAAGGAATATTTAAGGCTTTAAGTAAAGTTTCACATACCATGGGTCGGCTTTTGGTCAACTCAACTCTCCTAGAAATGGCTTTCCCTTGACATTATTATTCCATGAGTCAGGTTTTGGGCATGTGACATTACATCAACAGAAGTCAGACTTTTAGTTAAACTTTTGGTTAAACAAAATTTTCAGGAGGAATGACCCTGAGTTCTGAATAATAAAAGGAAATAAAAAATTCCCAGAACAGAAAAGATCAGTTCAATACTGAAAAAGTACTCCTACTCTAATATTCCCAAGAAGTAGAAGGGTCCATAACTGAAAAAGAACTCAATTCCTACTACGATATTGCCAACAAATGGTCATCCAGCCTCTACTCGGAAGACTTCCAAGGAAAAGGCACTCCACAACTTCACAAGATAGCCCATTCCACTTTTATTCAGCTCTGAATATTAGGATGCTTTTCCTAATAGCAAACCTAAATTTGTCCCTTTGTAACTTCTACCCACCATTCATCCTTCTGTCCTCTAGGACCAAAAAGAACAAGTCTAAATACCTCTTCCATATGACAGCCTAATAAATACTTGTAAAGCTACTATGTCCCTCCTAATTCTAGGCTTTTCCAGGCAAAAGATCCCCAGTTCCTTTAACTAATCCTCAAAAGGCATAGAATTGAGACTCTAAATTATTCTGGTTGCCCCATTCTGCAAGCTAACTTATCAAAGTTCTTCTCAAACTTTCATGCCCAGAAATGAATATAGTACTTTAAATGTGGTCTAACCAGGGAAGAGTACAGTGATATTATCACCTGAAAGCCATGCCTTCACTACCACTCTTTTTCCATCCATTTCCTATTGTTTCAGGAAAATAAGCCTGCATATTCTGAAAATTCAGCCTACTACAACAGGTTATAACCAGGAAAATGGCAGCTAGTCTGAAGATAACTGCAAAGGGCAGACATTTCTCCTTAAATATAATGGGCTGTCGAGGATGAAAGAGACTAATGATTGGAGAAACATCCAGTTGAACCCTTTATAATAGTCATACCCCTGCTAAAAAACAGTTAATTGAGCTCCCTGACAAAACTCAATATTAGGTGAATTGATATTGCAGGAGACAAAGAGGACCTTGAGGACAGAGCAGAACAGTGGTGCAGTGGATAGAGCACTGGCCCTGGAGTCAGGAGGACCTGAGTTCAAATCCAGCTTTAGACACTTGACACTAGGTGTGTGACCCTGGGCAAGTCACTTAACTCCAATTGCCTTACCAAAAAAAACCCCCAAAAACCAAAACAGAACAAGATACAAGAGGACTACTGAGTTACTGGATCCCAGTGATGGGGAACAGATTCCAGAACCACCCTGATTATGTTTGGGATGTTCCAGGAGGGTGTATTTACTATCCAGCCAGTTGGGGCTTATCAGCTTTAAAAGAAGACAGCTCCCAGCAGTCTGAGAGCGAATGAAGACTAACTTCTACGAACATTGACTGTGTCCCTACTGTTTTCCCCCAGTTTTACTAATTAATTGGCTTGCCCACTCTGTGGTTCTTCCTTGGAACTTCTCATAGTAGTGATGATAATTTGCATTTACATAGCCCTTTAAGGTTTATAAAATTCTTTACAACAGCTCTGAGAGGTAGAGACATTTTTCCATTAGGGATGTGTGGTCCCCAGCTGTAAATTACTGCCTCCCCCTCATTCCACTTATTTTTTTATTGTTCTATAACTATTTGCAAAATCTCATAAAATTGGCAAATATGACCCGTCCAAGGCACTCACAACAGTTAGAAAAAGTGATTTGGGGTTCCTTTTCCAGAGTTTCAAGCCTAGTGTTCCTTTGTGACTTCTGTAATTTTTTGTTGTTGATAGTCTTTATAAAGGATTTACCACTGGATGCCAGATTTAATTCAATTTAATATTCATCTTTGTTCTTGTTATTCCCTTGGGTTACAGACCAAATGATATATTTAGTTAATTGGGTTGACACATTAAATTAAGAACAAGTTTAAAGGCACTTTCCCTTTTGTGAAGCAGGCATGTGGTTACTCATTAGCCACTCAATTCTCCAGAAGAAAATCTTGACACAAATAAAAAGTGTTATTGTTGTAAACTTTGAAAGAGAGCAAGACTACAACTGTGAGGCTCTAATAACCATAATTTTCAGTACTTATACAGGACTTGTCATACAAAAATCTCAAAGGTCTTCACAAATGTCTCATACCACATGTCATTCTCTATTTAATGGTTATATCTGTACAAGCCTGAATCAACCATTTCTTATTGATGTTAGCTTTTAGTAATAGTGGCCATAACTAGGAAATAGATGATATGGTTAAAGGGTTGATCAGCTTTGTTTGCCAATCAACTGAAATATCCAGACCATATTAAATGATTTCCATGAAGCAGAAATTAGTTGTTGATTGCAATGGAATGCAAACATATTCCACAAATAACTTGAAACAACAACAAAATCACTTAGGAAGTTAGGTGGCACAGTGTATAAAGCACAGGAGTTGGAGTCAGAATGATGTGAGTTTGAATTCTATCTCAGATCCCTATTACTGTGTGGACCTGAGGAAGTCATTTAACCTCTGTCTACCTTAGCTTCCTCAACTGTGAAAGGAGATAATAATAATAATACCTACTTCCCAGGGTGTTGTGAAGATCAAATGAGACACATTTAAAGCATTTTGCAAATCTTCAAGTGCTTCACCACAGCAATGCCAGATATCCAGCACAGATTTGAGAAAGGATTCCCTATAGACTATGAAATCCTCCAGATGCCACTCTTTGCAGAGGGCATTGTATTTACTGGAGCAAACCCCAAGATATTGCTACTCCCCCTGGAACAGAACTGCAATCACTCAAAGGGGTCTGGCTAGCCTATCCAGATAGGAAAAACTAAATGAAAGAAGGATGTTTATTGCAGATATTCCAGCATGCATCTCAATGGACAACTTTTAGAGTTTTCCCCGAAGTACGTGTATATAGGGCATACAATGCAGACAATGAGCTGAGCTCAGAGATGACAAAGAGGAAGAGAACAGAGCTGAGTTGCTTTGCCGAAATCGCAAAATATTTTAACTGATTCCAAGCTTTGTATTACAATAAAGGCCAATCTTTTCAAACTAAATATTTTATCAGTGTGGCTATATGGTTGTGAGATCTAGAACACCACTGCCTATGTAGAACTAAAGATGACTATCACATAAAAAGAAATGAAAAGTACATGGTAAGTAGGAAGCAGGCTCTGGTGTATAACCAATGAAGAACTCCAAAGATGATCAGGAGTAAATGTCACCAAAATCTTGTATGATAGATGATAAGCTGGTCACACGGCAAGAATAAGGGATGACAGGTAGATGGCCAGAGGATTCAATTTATAATGAATTTTGTGTCATTAGGAGTAATCAAGAAGGGATTCTGGCATGTTGGGTGAATCCCCTATGATGACTTTTTAGGAAGACAGGGATAAGAATTGCACAGGATGGGCAGGACTAGGTGGGCTACAATTCACATTACTGGAGACAGCTCCCTAACTGGTGAGCTCACCAACTAACTCATTTGAGCATGCCAATAGAAAAAAACTCTTTTTTGATGGTTTAGAGGAAGAAGGGAAGCAGGAATATCAAAGTTGACTAAAAATCATCATAGTGTTAATCTGGAATATAGTAACAGTCAGGACACAGCTGTTGGCCAGTGCCAAAGATCATTTGAGCCAAGCTTAATATGAAAACCCCAGCTACCTGGCTGTGCTGGGAAGATAAATGGGATATGCAGGACCAAAGCTGAGATGGACAAATGTATTGCCTTCATTAAAGTTCCAACTGCACTCATACTACTAGTTGATTTATGAGTGAACAGTAGCCGACAATTCTGAGAAAAGAAGAGGAAAACTTCTCTATTATTTTGCTATCTGGGTCTCAAAGGCAAGGACCATTTCCATCCTTGCATTCTCTGTAAAAATATATGCTTTGTGTTTATGTGTTTCTTGGTAGCCTTTACTGCTTTCAGACGAACCAAATCCCCTAATAATGAGCCAAAGAGACATTTCCAGGAGGGTGGGAGGGAAGGAGGAGTGCAGAAGGGAAGGAATGATCCAGGACATACAGGTGTTATTAAAAAGAAGGTCCCCAAGACTGAACCTTGTCTGACTCTAAAAAGGAGACCCTTTTAGTAGCTCTCTCCCCTTGATACATTGGTTACACTATAGATGGGTGACTTGTCCTAGTTCATCTAGAAAATTAATTATTCCTTCCAAAATAGAATCCAAGCATCTTCATCCCTGGTCTGCTAAGTTGCATCCAGACCTGAAAACTTCTGTATATACAAGGTATAAACAAGGTTAAGAATCTATTAACAGTCATCGATACATCATGTATTGTACTGTAATCTTATCTCTCTCTCATATTCCCTATAGATGAAAAGGTTATCAGACAGATATAAATGCTAATATCAGAGATGAGCCAAAAAGGCAGAGTATTGGAAAGAAATACAACTGGAACAAAGATTTTGATGAACATCAGCCCAAGGAGTGATCAGAAAATCTATGGAGAAACCAGTCAGGCATTTTTCCAGCCCTATATCACAAATCAACACATAGGCAAGTGACCAGGGCAAGAATTATGAAGCATGGACAGATTGATCACAGATTCAGACTTAGGGCCCATGTCAGCAAATTGGAGTCTTTGAGAGGGGCCCATATCATACACTCAGCCTCCAGGATTTTCACTGTGGTGGGGCCAGAGTCCTCAGAACAATGCTAGGACAGCAGCACAAGGCAACTCAGAGCACTTTGTGTATTTAAGTTGGGGCCCAGGCCAGCAGCATGGAGTCTTCGCTGAGTGGGATCAGATCCTCAGTCCCCAGGACTTCAAACAGCAGTTGAGCCAGCAACCCAGGATCTCCTGTAGCCAATCGCTGACTCAGCCCAGGGCCTAGAACAGGGTTACAACAGCAACAATTCCAGAATAAACTAGGGGCTTAAGCCAGGCCCAGAATAGAGACAGGTCAGCAGTACAGTTGCTCTGAATCTGCTAAGTCTTTTAGCTTGCCAACAAGAGCTGGGGACAGCGAATTCTACCAAAGTGGCACTCAGGGTCAACTCTGGGACTGTGTTGTCTTGAGATGAACCAGGGTCTGGAGCCTAGAAAGTTCAGGAGGGCAGTGATCAGACCATGTCCTTGAAGTGACAACAGAGGGCCTGCTCAAAAGCTATAGCTCTCTGGCTCAAATCACCTCTATAAACCTTGAAGAACCCAGCACTCATTACTAAAAAGCACACATCCTCCCCTACTCCCCCCAAAAAAATCCATGGTTGGAATAATTGAGATAAGACAGGCCAGGATCATACAAGGCCTGCCAGAAATATGCCGAGACTGATCTTAATATAAAGTCATAATCAAGGAAGTAAGACTGGAATGATGAATAAACAGAAAAAGATTTTTTTAATGCATGATGCCAGGGAGGACCAAGACACAAACTCAGAAGAAGAAAGTTGTAAAAATACCTACGAGCAAAGTCTAAAATAAAACACCTGGCCACAAGACCAATTAGAATTCCTAACAAATGAAGCAAGAGTCTTTTTTTTAAAGTGCTTCAAAATGTTATTATAAATAAGATGAAAGAAATGAAGGAAAGAATGAGAAAAAAATGAGAGCTTTGGAGGAAAGCTTTGGAAACACTCAGCACAAGAAGTACAAAATCTTATCTAAAACAACAGATTCCTTGAAAATTAGAATGGATCAAAGAGTAGTTAATAAGTCTATGAGACACCTAGAGATATTAAACAAAGTCAAAAGATGGACAAAAGGGAAGAAAAGGTAAGGAATCTCATGTCAAAAACAACTGACCCAGAAAAAGATCCAGGAGAGACAATTTAAGAATTACTAGACAATCTGAAATCCATGACCAAAGAAAAAAAGCCTGGATACCATATTCCAGGATATATTTAATAAAAAACTTCCCAAATATACTTTTGCAAAAAGGAAAAGCTAAAATAGAAAGAATCTATTGGTTACTTCCTGAACACCCTCCCTCTACTGAAAACTCTCAGGAATATGACAATCAAAATCCAGAGCTTTCAGGTCAAAGAACATTAAGAATGGCCACAAAGAAAGAATACATGTAGTAAGGAACTCAATCAGGATCACACAATATGAACAGCTATCATTATGAAGGAGTATGAAATACGATATTCCTAAAGGTTGAAGCTTACAACCAAGAATAATCTACCTAGCTGCCTTTGCTCCTACACATGCTGCTGAATGAAGGTGAAGAAAATCATTAAACTGGGCTGGTTTCACTACAAAATTATGTTACATAGTCACAAATGGAGACTTACTGCACCAAGGCAATCCTTTTTACACATCCCTGACTGACTCACTAGCCCATTCCTCACAAGAGCTTTTGCAAACTTTTTCGTTATTCCTCAAATTTCTCATTGCCCCCCTTATCGCCCTCACCCTCTCAGCTGAGGACCTTGCTGCATATTTCACAGAAAAAAATTGAGGCCACTCATCAAGAGCTCCCTCTTCTCCTTTCCTCCTCCTCTCACATCACTCAGGTGTCTTCTGTCACTGTCTTCTCCTTCATTCATCTCACATGAAGAGGTGGTCCTTCTTGCCAAGGCAAACACCCACTATGTGCCAAGCACTGTGCTAAATAAGAAGCAAGAAACAGTCCATACCCTCAAGGAGCTCACAAAATAGACAACAAATATATACAAACAAGATAAATAGGCACATTTAATCCCACTCTATCTCGTACTCTTCTGCAGATTCCTGGGCCCTCTACCATCATCCTCACTCTCTCACTTATCTGCCATCTTCCCCTCTTTGTTGGTGCCTTCCTTACTGCCTAAGACATGCCCATGTTTTCTCCACCCTCAAAAAAAACCTCACTTTTTCCATCCATCCCCACTAGCTATTTTCCCATATCTCTCCTCCTCCTTGTGGCTAAACTCATAGAGAAGGCCATCTACAGTAGATATCTTGACTTCCTCTCCTCTCACTTTCTTCTTAACTCTTTTCTGTCTGGCTTCTGATCTCAACATTCAATTGAAATTGCTCTCTTCAAAGCTCTTAATTGTCAAAAACTAATGTCCTTTTCTCAATCCTATTCCTTTTCGACCTCTCTGTAGTGACTGGCAGTGTCCTTGACACTCTCTTCTTTCTAGGTTCAAATCTTGTAAGACTTTGGAGATATTACTTAAACTTCAGTGTTGCAGGGTTGTTGTTGTTTTTCATCGATAAAATGAAGAGTTTGAAATATATGGCCTCATAGTTCCCTTCAAGCTCTAGATCTAAGCTCTGATTTGATTATCAAGCAGTTCCTTATGTAATCATAAGATTTTAGAATTAGGAAACAGAGCTAAAATAGTCCAACTTTCTTATTTTATATATTAGGAAACTGAGGACCAGAGAGTTCAGTGACTTCCACTAGATCATGTGACTCTTGTGTCAGAGCCATGATTTAAAACTTAACTTCTATGTGAACTATTAACTACCGGTGTGGATGAACACAGAAAGGAATCTGTCTGGTGAAAAGGGTGGGGGTGTAGAAAAAAGATTGGTCTGATTCAGTTTAAGGGAAGTGCAAGAAATAAGGAGTATATTTGCTGACTAGAAGGGAGTCATTTAGAAAAAAACTTTGAAAACAGAGTAGTCCCCAAAAGGAACTTATCCAGGATGTTAAAAATGTCTTCAGCCATGGAAACCTTTGGAAGGAGTGTACCACTGAGTGTATACTTTGCCATCAGTGGGTTCATGTCTGCTTCTCTGGCTTTGCCAGTGATCTATCCACTGGTTAGAAAAGAGAATATACACAATCCTATAGGGGATAATAATAAGTAACATGGAGGCAGGCCTCCTAGCAGGGCCTAGGAGAAGTGCTTGGTCATTCATTTTAGTACAGGGACTATGTGAACCAGCAGATGGGGTTTTGTTTGGTTCTGAAAGCCAACTCTTGCTGGTTTTCATATCTAGCAGTCTGGTCACCTCAGTTTGCCACTGCAGTTGTGCAATGACTTGGCAGGATCACAGGATTCAACAGACATCATTTAAATCATTTGTTTGTTCCTTTAAGAACTATAGGGATCTTTTAGGCCATACACTGCAATCCCTTCTCTTTACAGATGAGGAAACTAAGGCACAGTGAGTTTGAGTGACTTGCCCCAGGTCATAAAACCAGTTAAGTAATTCCTTACTCTAAGTCTTGGGCCATCAGAACAACACTATGTTGCATCCTAAAATTTTGCTAAGACATATTTTCTGCCTTCATGGAGCTTACCAGTAAATCTGGCTTAAGGGAACTTATTCTGCAGCTATCCTCTCCCCTGAGTCATGTAAGTTTTGTTTTGCTGTAATTTCCTTCCTAGAATTAGGGTCTTCTTCATTTGCAAACAACACAATTATTTCTTTCATCTATGTTCCCTATGGGAAAGAGTCTCATGGGGCACTTTTGATCAACATCTAGCTCTCCCTCATCATCAGGGTGCTTTAAGGGTAGGTGGGCTATGGCCTTGTGTTAACAGCATCTCTACATTAGGGATGTCTATAATGAGTCTTGTCTCAAAGACCCTTGCCTAATAATGAGAACTGAAATCCTATCTTCACTTAAAGAATATAGGGGAGAAATAAACTGACTGAGACATCAAATAATAGCAGTAGAACATTACCAATGGTGGATACAAGGGAATCTTCTATTTCAAGGTTTACCAATTTACTACAAGGCTTTTTCCTCCTAGAGCTTTTCCTGAATTCAGAAGTTTTCATTTTTACTGCTTGTGTTGTTTTTTAAAATCACAGTGAAATGTCTAGAAGCTACTAGCTTCTTCTGCTAACTTTAAATCTCTATGTTCAAAAGTCAGGGAATACAGGGACTCAAGAAAATTGAAACCCAGTTGAGTTCACACCCTTCAGGTAGGAGAATCAATCAATAATCAAAACATTTATTATTCCTACTATATGGCAGATGTTGTTCTAGGAGCTGGGGAAAGAAAGATAAAAACAAAACATTCTTGCTACCAACAAACTTACATTTTACTGGGGGAGACAATATATATTAACATAAATATACAGAATAAGTATAATATAAGTTAAGCTCATTTCAGGTAAGGGGATGGACCAGCACAAAAGCAAGGAGATGGAATGTCTTGGGTAAAGAACAACATGACAGCTCCTCAGGCTAGAATGCAAGAGTGCAGGGATAAATAGAGGAATGAAAAAAGGATTTATGATGTTCTTATAGTGTGCTTGGTACTATGCATTGAGGATACAAAGACAAAAGACAGATAGGCTCTGGCCTCAAAGGGCTGTTACAAAGTAGGTTAAGGTGAGGATGTAAAAAGCTTTGAAAGCCTACTAGAATAATCTATACTTTATCCTAGGGCAATAGGGAGTCATTGGAGTTTATTAAGGAGTGATAGATTCATACCTGTGCTTCAAAGGAAAATCACTGGCAGCTGAGTAGAGAATAGACTGCGGCAAGAAAAGACTTGAGTCTGGGAGACAAATTAGGAAGCCATAGCAATAGTCCAGGTAAGAACTGATGAAGGCATAAATGCCCCAAAGTAAGGCAGTTATTGTGTGAACAGTGAGAAAAGAATGGCTATGAGGGCAGCAAGATGGTGCCATAGTGCATAGAAAGCAGGGAATGGAGTCAGGAAGACTCCTCTTCCTGAGATCAAATCTGGCCTCAGACACTTACTGACTGTGTGACCCACTTAACCCTGTTTGCCTCAGTTTCCTCATCTGTAAAACAAGCTGAAGAATGAAAAGGGAAACCACTCCAGTATCTTTGCTAAGAAAACCCCAGATGGGGTCATGAAGAGCTAGACACAACTGAAACTAGTAAACAACAATGGCCATGACAGATGCTATGGAGGTAGAATGGTAAGATATAGCTGCTAATTGGATGGAGAATGAAGATTCAAGAATAGTAACAAGTTTGTCAACCTAGAAGGCTAGAAGGACGGTGGTACCCTTAAGAGAAATAAGCAAGTTGAGAAGAGGGATGGTTTGTATAGAAAGATGAGTTCTATTTTGGACATGTTGAATTCAAGATGTATAGAGAGCATCTGATTGGATAAGTCTAGAAGGCATTAGAAATGCATGACTGAACTCAGAGAGATTGTTGGATAGTCATCCATATAATTGCATAAAATGATAATTAAATCTATTATCAGTCACAATATGGCCACTTAGACTTTTAAAGTTGGATCAATCTTGAACCTGTTCAAAACTCCACAAAAAAATACATTACCTCACAGGGTTAGGAGTGGAGGGAGGAGTGACCCTTAAGAATTATGAGTAATGGACAACTGCTGGAGCCTTCAAAGTTGTAAGAGAGTTATCTGGAACTAGGGATATGGATAAATGTGCCCCAAAGTATGGCAGTTTGTTTTGTTGGGACAGCAAATATTTAACCTGGGGGTGGGTAAGGAGAACATAGGAGTGATCAGAGGTGTCCTTGAATGATTTGGTGGGTTCTCCATCCACTTGATGAGACAACTGGAAATGGACCTATGTTATACTAGATCACTTCTCATGGATCTGCATCACATTTGGTTACTTGCTGAGGGATAAGGGATTTCTTTCCCACCCCTTCCCTTATTCCCAATATTAAATGGTCTTATAGTAGAAGCACATGGCCATGAGAGACGTGTTTTCATGCAATCTGAAAATGGAAGTTCCTAGACTCTCCAATTGCTGGGATTATCTTCTGTCTTTTTGTTTCCTTCTCTGAAGAAACAGTGTCTAGTGATCCTGAGAAATGGTCTTTATGCCTTAGCAGTTATCTCATTGGTAATACTCGGTCAAGAACTCTTCAGTTCCAGAAACAAGTGTTGGCAGCTTAGAAAAATATTTTCCTTAACAGCACACTTCATAGAAAACTGACAGCAAAAGAATCCTGAAGTTAGAAGATTAAAGAAAGCCATGCCATGCCTTACACCTTGTGAATTGCTTGCACTGTGTAGGTCCAAGGTAAATGCAAAATATCTGTTAAGCAGATCTATAAAGGGTCTTTTCCTTCTGCAGTGGATATAATGGGCTACTGGAGCACTTTATGTTTCCTGTATTCATTCATGTGTGTTTTTCATCCTTTGTATTTTGTGCAGTTCTGGGGTAGAGGAAATAAATAGCAGTCCTATACCTGAAAAAAGAAAAAGAAAGCTATTTGCCAATTTTTTTGTCAGAGACTTCAGTTTTCAAATTATGGGCCACAGACTTCCCAAATAAAAACATACAAAATGTATATATTTTAAAGTATAATTTTATTCTCTTTTCCACTAAAGTTATACTCCAATTCTTAATCACGGTATAGAAGTAACCAGGGGATCTTAAAGGTCATGTAAATAGACCTTAAACTTTAGCAGCTCCTACAAAGCTCGAAGGGCTTTGAGTATAGCCTGGTTATGGGCTACATATCTACTGTTTGAGTACCAGCCTAGCAAAGTTTTAGGGAATTTCATCACTAGATTGGTCACAGAGTAAAGAATTTTTTCATTGAAGTTGTACTCAGTGATACCTAATAAGTTGTAAAATGGTTGCTTTCTTCACTGGCAGAGAGCATACCCACAAAAAGGAAATCAAGGCTCCTTGAAAAGTTACAGTAAGTCTATCTGGTCTTTTATAGAAAAGGTAGACAGATTAATTAGCCAGAGTGAATGCAACTTGTATTATTTTCTACCTCTCCTCATTAGAATAAGGACACAGATGGTTGAAGAACATCTTTAAAAAAACTGGGCACATTAAAATGATTAGGTCCTAGGAATATGAACAATATTACCTCATTAAACAGTGAAAAGCAGTAGAGAGAAAAATAAATCTGTATAAAATTTGCTATGAGATCCACTCAAGCCTGATTTGAAAGTGGAAGGAGGACAACAAGTGATAAGAGCTGTCAGTATTTCTATAGCAAGCTATTTTTATCATCAGTCACAATAAAAATACCATATTTGGACTGAACACCTTAAATATCCACTGTACAAAATGAGCAAGTAGAAACAGCACTAAACAATCAAACAACAAGCATTTACTAAATGCCTACCATGTGCCAGGCACTGTTCAAACTTTTGGGGGATACAAAGACAATGATCAAACAATCTCTACTTTCAAGGAGCTTTTGGCAGAAATAATATCTCCATTGGCTCCGATTATGTCTAGGAGTAAATAGGGCTTTTAAAGCTGCTTGGTTTTTAAAGGAATTTAAAAGAGGTGCAAAGGGTTTGCTAGAGGTAGGGTGAGGAATAGAAGGCACTAATAACTTGGGAGAATGGGAAAGTAGGAGTATGTCCCATGAGAAATGGCCAACACAAAGCCATGGAAATGGGAAATGGAGCACCATAGAAAGGAATAATGAAAAGGCCAAAGTGACTTGACTGTGGCATACATGAAGGGAAAGTAACGTGTAATAAGGCTGCAATGGAAGACAATTTGGGAAACGGCTTCGACAGACAAAATACATTTTAAGAATTTTAATCTGGAGGCAAAATAAATTTGAAAGCATTGATGGATCAAGTCAAGATGTTTGAAACAGGAAAGGATACAGAACAGTTGAGGGGGAAAAAGAGGTGGTGGTAGTATCAAGAAAAAAGGTGATTAATTACTATGTACTCACATATCTACTTTCTTATCTTTATGGAAATAATCTGCACACATTCTGAAGGCATTTGTGTAGGACTTGGGGTCAAGAACACCTGAATTCAAATCCTACCTCAGACGCTTATAAGCTGTGTGACCCTGGATAAGCCATTTAAGATGATTCAGGCTCAGGCTCAGTTTCCTCATGTGTAGAGAGAGAGAGAGAGAGAGAGAGAGAGAGAGAGAGAGAGAGACAGAGCGCGAGAGAGACAGAGAGAGAGAGAGAGAGGGAGAGAGAGAGAGAGAGGGAGAGAGAGAGAGAGAGAGAATGTGTGTGTGTGTGTGTGTGAGAGAGAGAGAGAGAGAGAGAGAGAGAGAGAGAGAGAGAGAGACCCAAGTTCAAATCTAGCCCCGGACATTTACTATCTGTGAGACTCTGGGAAAGTCATTTATCCTCTGTTTGTCTTAATTTCCTTATCTGTAAAATGAGGATAACAGCAGCACCTACCTCCCAGGGAGGGTTGTTGTGAAGACCAAATAAGACAACACATTTTTTACTCAGTTCCATGTACATCTGAGAAATGAGGCCATCATGAGAGAAACTTGCTATAAAAATATTTTGATATTACTCCATTGTCTATGGTACCTTTTAGCAAAATGAAATTCCCCCAATTATTTCTTTTAATTAGTCTTTTTTTTACTTTGTCTGAGACCATGATTGCTACCCCTGCCTTTTTTACTTCGGCTGCAGTGTAATAGATTTTGCTCCAGTCCTTGTTTCAAGTGCATCTCTTGTAAACAACATGTTGTTGGAATTCTGATTTCTAATCCATTCTGCTATCCACCTCATCACATTAACATTCAGTTATGATTACTGTGTATTTCCTTCCATCCTATTTCCTTCTATTTATCCTTCTCTTTTTTTATCCCTGCCCCTTCTCAAAAGTCTGTTTTGCTTCTGACCACGGCCTCCCTTAACTCTCCCCTTTAGCCTCCACCCTTCCCCCTACCTCCGCCTCCATCACTTATCCCTTTCTACTCTTATTTCCCAATTGCAGAAGATATATTTCTATACCAACTAAATATGTGTGTGTGTATTTCTCCCTCTTTGAATGAATTCTGATGAGAGTGAGGTTCAAGCATTGCCCATCACTCCATTTTCCCCTCTACTACAAAAACGTTTCCTTGTAAAACTCTTTTATATGAAAAAAAAATCCCTTTTATCTCTGCCTTTCCCTTTCTACGTCTTTTTCATGCCTTCATTTTTTTTGAAAATTATCCCAAAATAATCAGCTCACATTCATGCCTTCTGTTTATGTGGAATCCTTCTAACTATCCTAATAACAATGAAGTTCTTAGGAGTTACATGTATCAGTTTCTCATTGAGGAATAGAAACACTTTAACCTTATTGATTCTCTTATGATTATGATTGAGTCTTATGATTAATCCTTCATGTTTGCCTTTTTATACCTTTCTTAAGTCTTATGTTCTTGGTTGCAATCCTAGTTACTTTGCCTTCTAGAATATCATATTCCATGCCTTCCACTCCTTTAACAGGGAAGTTGCTAAATTTTGTGTGATCCTGACTGTGGTTCCATGATATTTGAATTGTTTCTTTCTGGCTGCTTGCAATATTTTCTCCTTGACATGGGAGATACAGAATTTGACCGAAATATTTCTTGGAGGTTTTTCACTTTGGGATCTCTTTCAGGAGGTGATCTGTGGATTCTTTTGATTTTTATTTTACCCTTTGGAACTAAGATATTAGGGCAGATTTCCTTTATAGTTTCTTGAAATATTATGTCTTCACTCTTTTTGTATTATGGCTTTCAGGCAGTCCAATAATTCTTAAATTATTTCTCCTCAATCTATTTTCCAGGTCAGTTGTTTTTCCAATGAAATATTTCACATTTTCTTCTAATATTTTTAATCATTTTTGCTTAGTTTTATTGTTCCCTGAAGTCTGTCTCATAAAGTCATTAGCTTCCACTCGCCCAATTCTAGATTTTAAGGAATTATTTTCTTCAGTGAAATTTTGTATCTTTTTTCCATTTGGCCAATTCTGTTTTTTAAAGAGTTTTTTTTTCTTCAGTGAATTTTTGTGCCTCTTTTACTAATAAGCCAATTCTGTTTCTTAAAGTGTTGTTTTCTTTAGTGTTTCTGTGCCTCTTTTACTAAGCAGTTAATTCTCTTTTTATAATTTTCTTGTCACTCTCATTTCCCAACTTTTTCTCTTCTACTCTTATCTATTTCTTTAACTCTTCCAGGAATTCTTATTGGTCTTGGCTCCAATTAGCATTTTTCTTTGAGGCTTATTTTGGGTAGCTATTTTCATATAGTTGTCTTCTGAGTTTACGTATTGGTCTTCTCGTTTTTATGGTCAAGTTCTTTTTTCATCGTTTGCTCATTTTTCCAGCCAATTGAACTTTATGTTAATGTTGGGCTCTGCTCACCTCAGGGTGGGAAGACACTCCCAAACTTTAGGCTTTTTCATGTTTTCAGATCTAATTCTGGGGGTCTGCAAGTTTTTGGTGCTTCCATGGCGGTATGATCTGGGGAGAGATGGGGTTACTGCCCTCCTAGTCTGTGCTCTGGTCTAAGTGCATTGTTCTCCTGTAGCCATAAACTCTAGAGCTCCTCTTGGCCTCAGAACTGTGAGAAGGACCCCTGCTCTGACCACAAGAGCTCTTCTCCACCATGGAAGTGTGACTCAGAACCGTGTATGGGCAAAAGAGTTGCCAATCAGTGCCAGCTGTACCCAGTGCCAGCAAAGGGTACCCTGTAATGTATTTCTCACCAGTTGTCCCACCCTCCTACCATCTCTGGGCCAAGAGCTCCTAAAGTTACTGCTGTTGTTGCTTCCACAGCCACCTTCAAGGCCCACTGTTGGTACTGATACTGGTGCTGGTGCTGCCATACTTCCAGCCAACGCCCACCCCAGTGTCACAGACCTCTCCCGCAAACCTCTTAAGTTGTCTTGGACAGAAAAAATGGCTCACTCTGACCTGCTGGCCCTCCTGCTCTAAAATTTGATTTGAGAAGTTATTTTAAAGTTGTTTGAAAGAGAATGTTGGGAGAATTCAGCTGGGTTTCTGACTGTACTTTTCCATCTTGGCTCTATGTTCTGCTCTTCCTATGTCCTATCCTCTTCCTATGGCTGCCATTCCTATGTGACAGTGTTATTCTTCAAGAACAGCTCCTTCCCCTTTTAACCTGCAGTTTTAATGGACAGAAAAAATAAAGACTGGTTGACAGCATGGGCATTTGTTGTAACAATCTTGCTAGCAGCTACTGTGGCTGTGTAAAACCAACAACCAGCACACATAATGCTTCAAGCCCAGGTTCTTTTGATCTGCTTTACTAAAGAAAGCAACATTAAGGGGTTAACAATCTCAATTTAATCAAACATGCAAATATCATTCACTTAGTTCAGGGGAAAAAGCCAGCACCCTGAACTTCAGAGCAAATACAAACAAATTACAAACATCAACAGACAGACCTTGTCCGATTCAAATCTCAATGCATAGTTACCAGGGTTTAACAAAGTCCAAATGCCAGGGTTTACAAGCTGGAGGGCTCTTAACTACAGCTGCCCAGAGTCTCCACATCAGCACACTGCCAAGAGTGAGAGCCCTAAGCAAAAAGCTCTGTCTTCTCTTTTTATGCACTCTTAAGCCATCACCAAACATCATCTGAGTGACCAGAACTTAAGCTGTTACGATTGGTTCTGGTCTTAGCAACTCCCCTTAGGACCCTGGGGGCTTCATGCCCACATCGGCTTAGTACCTAGTAGCTCGGGGTTTGGGGCCTACTTGGGAGTGAAGATATAATCAGACCTCCCTTCGTTGGCCCCACCTGGAACCCCACCTTTACCAATGCAGCATCATGTTGGAATTAATTGTCTTTGTACAATCCAATCTACTTGTTAGAAAAAAAGAAAAATCAATAGGAGAGAATAAAAATAAGACAAAATATGATATGTAACTGAGGAAAATTCAAACTGACCCATATAAATGACCTGTTTTCACTTTTAAAATAAGAAATTTATAGTAGAATACACATCAGCACCAACTATTATGAATTAGACCCTCTTGCATAATGTAACCAATGCAAGAAAATGTTAAAGTTCTAGAGCAGACAACTAGCTTTGGAGTTAGAAAGACCTAGGCTCCAGCTCTGCCTCTGACACACACTGGCAATGAGATCCTGGGCAAGGAAGTCATTTAGCCTCTCAGTTTCTTAATCTAAGACTATCATTATGTATTGGGGATCAAGATGAGCTCTTAGCACTTATTTAACCAAGTGCCCTTGAAGAGTTTGGCCTTTGTTTCCTTTGATTAATTCAGTGTCTTTGATTGAGTCTTATCAGGTGCTAAGTCCCAGGCCCAAACCCATATCTATTAGGTGCTAAGCCTATGTGGGTGTGAATTGGTAACTAAGATGGGGCTCCAGGTGGGGCCCATGAAGGAAGGTCTGATTATATCTTTGCTCCCAAGTAGGCCCAAAACCCTTAGCCACTAGGTGCTAAGCCCATGTGGGCATGAAGCCTTCAGGGTCCTAGGGGGAGTTGCTAAGACCAGAGTCAATAGTAAGAGCTTATGTTCTGGGGCGCTCAGATGATGTTTGATGATGGCTAAAGAGTGCATAAAAAGGGAAGACAGAGCTATTTGCTTAAGGCTGTCACTCCTGGAGGTGTGGGACTCTGGGCAGCTGTTCTAAGGGCCTTCTGGCTGAACTCAGTTGTTGATGGTTTTCTTGGTAATTATGAATTGTATTTGGTCTGTTGATGTTTGTAATTTGTATTTATTTGCTCTGAAGTTCAGGGTGCTAGCTTTTCCCCCTGAGCTGAATGAATGATATTTGTATGTTGGATTAAAGTAAGATTGTTAACCCCTTAACTTGCTTTCCTTAGCAAAGTAGGTCAAAAGAATTGGGCTTGCAGCGTTCTGTGAGCTGGTTGTTGGTTTTACACCCCCACAGCAGCTGCTAGCTGAATTGTTGCAACACATTACAAGAGCTTATGATCTGCAAAAGGTGAATTTCTTTCCTGAGAGTTCCCTACACCAATAAAATAATGAGTCTGGACAACCCTCCCCACCCCAAATCAATTACCACAATAACAAGACCACAAGATCCTAGAAACCACCTCAACCTACAAATACTTATTCTCCTTGCTATGTGAAAAGAGATGATATCCAAGAACACTACTTTATTGTATAAACTTTTTTATAGGATCTTAAACAATTTAGAACAGTGAGAAAGAGTAGATAGAAAAACAGATTCAGAAAACTTTGGTGAGAAACTCAACTAAGCAAAGTCATCCTGAGGATAGTTAAGATGAAATTAAAAAGAGAACAATAGACAGATGAAAAATGGTGGCAGTGGGGGTGACTTATAAAGGTTTTTAAAAAGTTTTCCACCATCAATGACAACAGAGACAACAAATGGAGACTTCTCTCTGAGACTATAGTCTCCTACTGGGCTTAATATTTTTGAACAGGATAAAAATGATTTGGCAGAGCACAATGCCATCTGAAAGGCTCTCCTCCCAAATTGTGTTTGCCATTCACATATTCAAATCATTAATGATTGCTTGAAAGATATAACAATAGAGATAACTTTGTTCAATGACCTTCTGATTACTAATAGCAAGTGAGACATAAAACAAGAGAGATGTATGCTTATAAAAGATGTTTCCTGTCATCACTGAGGATGTCCATTACAGAATCTGAATAGAAGAACCATTCTCTATAGATGAAGTGGTCCTCCATGTGCTCCTGTTTGTGGATGACATTGTGGTAACTGTATGAAGCATCAAAACATTTCAGAGCCTCTGAAATGAAATTCATTGAGAGACAGAATGGCATCATGGACAAAGAGCTGGCCTCAAAACCATGAAGACCAAGGTGTAAGTCCCAACCTACCAGCTGTGTGACCCTGGGCAAGTCACTTAACCTCTTAGTGCCCCAGGCCACTCTTTAAAACTATTTTAAGTTGTATACTAATTGCATGTGTGTGTGTGTGTGTGTGTGTGTGTGTGTGTGTGTGTGTGTGTGTAAAAGGAATTCCTCAGTAGGAACATAGGTACTTTTTTAATCACTAATTATCCAGACAGGAAAAATCAAGTTGATAAAGAATGTATATTTTCTATTAACCAACAAACATTTATTAGGCACCTACTATGTGAACAGGTACTGTGTTAGGCATTGAAAACATAAATGCAAAGAATAAAATACCATAATATTCAGTTGAATGGAAAACTTATTGAACTTGTCCATCATCACATATACAGTATTTTGTACCAATGCTGTAAATGGACAACGAAGTGAGCTAAGAGCCGAAACAAGTCTAAAAGACTAGGCTGGATTACTTTTAGGAAACTGTGTGGTTCTTTTACCCTTAAGTTTCTCTCTGAAACAAAGACCCATCTTTTAAAGAAATATTGATATCTTTTATTTTATATTACTTACTTTCTCCAACATTTATCCCTCCTTCTCCCTCTCAAAGAGCCATCCCTTATAACAAAAAATAAAGAAGGGGAGAAAACATATCAGTAAAACTAATCAAAACATTGAAAAAGACTGGCATCTTGTCCAGTGTTATATATCCAAAGTCCCCCACCTCTGCCAAGAAGTTGGGGAAGTACCTTCTCATTTCTTTCCCCAACATCTAAAATTTCACAGCACGACCGCTATTTTGTTGTTCTTTCTATTTACAATGTTGTAGTAACTGAATGCATCATTTTCCTGGTTCTGCTTACTTCACTAGGCCAATCCATACAATTCTCACTTGCATCAGTCTTCCTATGCTCCTATGCATTCATCAAATTAATTTTCCTACAGCAAAGTAACTTTGTCTTATATTCATGTGCTACAATTGGTTTAGTTGATGGGTATGTACTTTGTTTCCAGTTCTTTGTGACTACAAAAAAAGCGCTGTTATAAATATTTCGGTGTTATGGGAACTTTCATTTTTTTTAATCACTGACCTCCTTGGGGTATATACTTAGCAGATGGATCTTTGTGTCAACAGGTAAAGACATTTTCATCACTCTTTTAGCAAAATTCCAAAATGCTTTCCAGACTTATTGAGCCAATACAGGCTCCCCCAAATGTCAGGCTCATTTTTGAAAACAAATTTTTTTCTGTGAAAGTATATGACTATAAGGTATAGAATGCCACATTTTGAAGAATAACAGTTAAGTATCATCTGAAAGGTAAGAAGGAGAAGGTATGGAGGTGTATAGTGGGTGCAAATAACCTGTAACACATTACTGACCAAGAACCTTGCAAGAGAAATAGTCTAAAATAACCATGTCAACCATGTCCTCAGGCAGCATTGGCCCAAAGCATTTCCAAATCAGATTAAAATGTAATTGGGAACCGTTTAATAAAATAAAAAAAATGAAACATAGTATTAATATGTGGTTTTCTTAATCAGTATGCAGCCCACAGGGATCCTCATATTCAGTTTAGTGGACCCCATTTCTATTTAAGTTTTATATCAGTGGCCTAAAGAATACCTTTAGTATTGGATATATAAAAAAGAAGATGGTCTGATCATGTGGTAAGAGCAAAGGATAATTGATAGAAACCCTCCATGCTCCAATGATAGCTGTACAAAGCTAGAGATCTGGAAGAAAATCTACCCAGTATATGGAGAGGAGTCTCCATAGAGGATGTACTGGAGTATGTGAGTGAGTTGCACAGCACCAGAAGGCATGGAGGTATTGTAATTTACAATATTGGAGGTATATCCACATCAATGAGATAAATTCATTTAAGTATTCTTGTGGTGCTGCTATATGTGGCTGTAGATCATGAAACACCACACCTTCTAAAGAATCAGTTTTGTAGATGACCTGACAATGGAGAGGAACATGGTAGATATGAGTAGTCTTTTGCACATTACAACAGTGATTTGTGGTATAAAAATATCCAAGAAACAAATGTATGATCAGAATAATGGTATGATAATGTAATATGAGCAAGCGAAAACATGCCAACCTGACTGCTGTGATTATATTCATGAGAAGAAAGAAAAAGGAGGAGGAAGAAAAAGAAAGAGAAAGAATGAAGAAGTAGAAGAAGAAGAAGAAGAAGAAGAAGAAGAAGAAGAAGAAGAAGAAGAAGAAGAAGAAGAAGAAGAAGGAAGAGAAAGGAGGAGGAAGAGGAGGAAGGAAAAGGAAGAAGGAGGAGAAGAAGAAAAAGGAAGGAAGAGAAAAAGAAGAAACCTCTAGTACATTTGGAAAAATCTTTTCCAAAGGACTGATAGGATAACATGGACAAGAGTAATACAGGACAAGATAGTATGCATGGATTACAATCTGCACCCTTGGGATTAACCTAGTACTTGGTACCTCATAGGCGATTAATAAATGCATGATGATTGTTGCTATAAAAAAGTTAGCTCTCTGTCTTAGGGTGACACCTGGCACCATTAAAAGAACTGTGTGATTTCCCAGTGACATCTATCCCATTCCCTTTTTTTGTTTGTTTCAATTTTGGGTCCACATACCAGTAATATTCACTTATTCCTTAGGAACCACAGGTCCATTGAGGTATTGAAATATTAATATCATGAATTCTAAGGTTCCAAATATAGTGACAGCTATTATTTCTGAGAGTTCATGAAAGACATCAGTTGTCTGAAGTAGTTGCTAAGGTGTAAATAGCCCATCATTTTTTTTCCTTAAAGAACAAAGATGACAACTCTGAAAGTCTAGATCAGTCCATCTAACTTAGATAAATGGAAAGTTACTCGAATAAATCACCAATCAATTTATAGTCACCTACAAGACTGGAAATACTGAGTAGGAATCAATATGGCTGTGGGAAGAATAAATCACACCCAAGCCATTTAATTTCTTCTTATGACAGAGTGACAGGCAATATAACCTCTCTGGACTTCAGTAAGCAATCTGATTTCTGCTCTGTGTGATCATCCTATTAAAAAGCTAGCATTTGGTGTCATGGTAGAATGAGAAGGGTAAACAGCTAGCATGCTGATGAAGGCTACCTTTAGTAGGTCAAAGTATCTTCTCATCCATGGCTTCTGTACTCCTTTCCTCTGTTGTGCATTTATCCTGACAGATAACTCCTAACTCCTTAGCTTCTGTAACTGCTGCTATGAACTCTGGTCCCACCTCTTAACCTTATGCCATAGGTTTGGCATTCTGTTGAACTTCTAATTAACTTGGAACAAGCTTCAGCAGTTTCTTTCTAATCATTATTTGGTCAACATCTTTTCCCCTAAGGGAGCATGGTCCTTGAATCACCTATCAGCCCTATCACTCCCTCCCTCCACAATAAAGTGCTAAGAATGAGATAACTAGATGGATAAACTCTAGACAGATATTTTTCAAACTTAGCTTGTCAACACTCTCAAAGCTCTTTTCTTCTGTTCGTATGCAAAATATGCTTTCCTCTTCAGGTTTTTTCTCCACCTCCTTGTTTTGTGTTTATCTGCTCCTCCCCGTCTTCATTTCTCTTTGCCTTTACTTAGGCATCCCCCTCCTTAAGAACAAGGAAATAAACATGACAGGTGAAAATCTGTCCACTGAGAAATGTGATATATAAAAGTATCTTTCTTTTCTTAACAGGCTAGAAATCCTACCATAGTGTTGTTCTTGTAGAAAAGAAATATGGTCCCTGGAAGCCAGAATGCTTTAAGAACTCTATAAGGCTCATGAGAATGGAATGGAATGAAAATTTTAGACGCAATTAGATAACAATTACCTGAAGAGATTTGACACCCCTGTGGGGAAGAAGAGGTCTAGGAGGGTGGTGGTGGTAAGCCTCTGTCTCCCCCAATCTCCCTTGTATATCAGTGCTTGATGGAAGCTAGGTGGCACAATGCATGGCATGCTGGGCTTGTAGTAAAAAAGAACAGAGTTCAAATCCTGCCTTAAATATCTACTGAGTCATATGATCTTGGGGAAATCACTTAAATTTCCTCCCACTAGAGGTCTACCTCTATCAAAAATGGTCAATAATAGCACCTACTTCCCGGGGTTTTTGTAAGGATCAAATGAGAAGGTGTATATAAAGTGATTTATAAACCCTAAAGCACTATATAAATGTCAGTAATCATCATTTATTCTTTCACTGCCTCATACCCTGTTCAAAACCAGTCAATGGCTCTCTATTACTGGTTTCCACTCCTATTTCTTTAGTAGCATCTTGCATGGACCCTCTGCTCCAAGGTAAATTGATTTCCTCATCTGCTGAATAAGCTTATGCTTTTCTTGCACTGAGCCTCATGCCATTGCCCTCATCTGAAGTACTTCCAGTCAACAATAATAGCATTTATAGAGCACCTACTACATGCCAGGCACTGCGCTAAGTGCTTTACAAATATTATCTCACAACAATATTGGGTAGCAGGTGCTGCTATCCCCATCTTAAAGTTGAAGAAACTGAGGCAAGCAGAAGTTAAGTGACTTGCCCAAGGTCACACAGCTAGTGTGTGAAACAGTATTTGAACTTAGGTCTTCCTGACTTCCAGGCCTAGAGCTCCTTCCATTGTACCACCAAGTTGCCTATCTTAATCCTATCCATACTCCAAGGCCCAGTTCAGATCTTGCTTCCTTCATAAAGCTTTTCCTGATCACCCAGCCTAGAAATGATCCCTCCTCTAAAATTCTGTATCATTTATTATCTGTATAATACACAGGATGTATATATTATTTACTTCCCTATACAATTAGTTGTAAAACTTTAGTCACATAAATCTTCCTTATGATAGCATAACTCTGGGTTGGTTTCATTCAAAAAGGACGGGAGCTGAACTTGGGATTTCACTGATGAAATGAACTCTCTGATGAAGGGACTCCTTTAATCAACGTGATTCAGTACCTTCTCTGGATTTACGATCTTAGAGAGTTCCTTAGAGTACCGAATGGTCTGTGACTTGCCTAGGGTGGCACAGTCAGTATGTGTCAGAGTCAAAACTTAAAGGCAGGCCTTTCTGCTTCTGACACTGGCTTCCAATGCCCTGTGTCATACTACTTCTCTCCACTAAATGTCTTCCACCAACATTCCACCTTTGGCCACACGATCACAGGAAACAGCATAACACAGCAGAAGGAGTCCTGGACTTGGAAACAAAGGACCTAGACTGAATTCTCTCTCTTGCCATTTACAATCCCTGAGATTGTGGGTAAGGGACAACTTCTCTGAGCCTTTGGTTCCAAAGCTACAAAATGAAGATAATAATGCTCACTACCTCAGAAGGTGGTTGTGAAGATCAAGATAATATACATAAATTGCTTTTTAAACCTGAAATATTGTAATGTACCCATGATTTCCTTAATGTGGTTTCTCCCTTCAACCCTGCAACTAATCCAAACCTTCTTATCCTGTGTGACTTCTGTCTTTGTGCTCCTGCAAATCCTCCCTAGAGGGTCCACTCAATATGTCCCTCTAGGCCATGGGTCCTTAGCCTTTTTGGGGGTCATTGACAGCCTGATGACAGCCTGATGAAACCTACGGACCCTTTTCTCAGAATTAAGTCTTTACATGCATAAAATAAGATACATAGAGTTACGAAGGGAAATAATTGTATTGAAATAAATTAGTATTAAAATTATTATGTTACATAATAAAAATTACTATTAATAATAATTATATTGAAATAATAGTCCCCTGCAAGTTCAGGGACCCTGTGAAATCTATCCATGGAGCCCAGGTGTCTATGAACCCCCAGAACAAAGACCTTTGCTCTGGGCCCTCCTTTAGGTCTTTTGACATTATGTGGGTGCTAATAATATAGCATGTCTACTTGCAATCTATTATCCTTCACTTTTGTTGCCTGACCAGCCTGCCACCTTTTCTAATATCATTATCTTGGTGATATTTTTATTCCACCTTTGTTGTACAGTTAATCACTGGTAATATATGGCAGCTTGTTTATGTCCACTCTTTGTTTTTCCGTTGCTCTTTGTGTGACTCACAATGTTGCTTGCTCAGAAATTATGATGTTCATGAAATCCTTATACAAGTATATAAATTTAGACTATTATTGTTAGGGTACTGACAATCACATAGTTTTTAGACCATCTGCAAACATTAATTTAATTGTTGGTACTGTAAATCTTTGTCCAGTAACTTTGCACACCACTAGAGGAACTGAATCACATCCATATTGACTTTCTTGCTTTAAAAACAACAACAATAACAACAAAAACCTGGAAAACATAAAGAAGCCATGGGTAAATGGAGGAATGACTCTTTCCTAAGAGAACTGAATAAAGGAACCAGCAGAATTGGTTTCCTTGTGTGCCCAAAGGTAACAATATATTCTCATTATCAATGACAGTGAAACCTTCATCTTGATACCAGCACCTCAGTACCCAGATGGATTTCAGCTAAAATAATCACACTTTATAAAAGGCCTCCTTTACTAGTTACAGATGGATGCTTTATCTGACTGTACTTGTATCCAAATGATGCCAAATTTCCCCAACAAGAAACAAAACAAAAAAAATCAGTCAATATCCAGGCTGTTTGTCTGTATGAGTTGAAACACGTCCATAACATATTTGAAAAATGCCTAAATCACTCCAGATGTCTGATATAGGGAAGCCTATATGTACAGTGCTCTTGCTTTGACTTACAAAGGTGTTTATTTCTTGAACATTTTTTTACTTGGAAATTGATAAAAAAAAACAAAAAAAACTGCCTGAAAGCATTTCTTGTATTTCTTTTCATATGTTTTGGTGTTTCTGATGCTGCTATACCACAGTACGTCATCCCTAGAAGAGTTCTATATCAATGTTTCTTCTGTCTGAGAAAGGCTAGAGTTGGAAATGTTGTACACCTTTACCAAATTATCAGTTTCATTCATGCTATTTCCCTCCGGCCAAAGTTTCACTTTGCCACTTTAACAGTTGAGCCAAATTCCTTTCACCTTGATGATAACCATGAAGGGAAGATCTCCTTCGGAAAACTTTTTTTTCAAACAAAATGTCTTGTCTTTTCTACTTTAATAAGCAAGTTGTCTTCATTTTTTACTCCTTTTTAGTCAGTCAACAATGTTTAAAGACCCACTATCTAAGACCTGAAAAAACACCAAGGAGAAATACAACCCGAATCATAAGCACAGTCTCTGTTCTGGAGAAGGTGACAATTTGAAAAGAGGAACAGTGCATAAAGGGAAATATACATTGAAGAACATACCACAGGATCATAGACTTAGGGCTAGAAGGTTCTTAAGGGGATATTTAATCCAATCTCTCATTTTACATGTGAGAAAACTGAGGCCCAGAGAGGTTAAGTGACTTGCCCAAGTTGTTACACAGGTGGTAAGAGAGGACAGATTTGAGCCCACATCTCCCAACTCTAAATCTAACTCTATTTCCACTGTCCTATGCCATTGTTCAAAGGAGAGGTCGATGTGTATCTTAAGGGATGTTTTGGTAAGTGAAACAACTTTGGGAATAGACCCAGTGGTGGTATTGTTGGGTCAAAGGACAGAATTTAATAATTCTTTGGACATAATTCTAGATTGCTTTCCAAAATGGTTGGATTAGTTCACAACTCCACCAACAATGATAAATTAGTATCCCAATTTTTCAACATCCTCTCCAACATTTATTGCTTTCCTCTTCACTCATTTTAGCCAACCTGATAGGTGTAAAATGATCATCTTAAGGTTGTTTTAATTTGCATTTCCCTAATCAATAACGCCTTAGAGCATTTTTTCACAACGAAAAATTGTTTTGATTTTTTCATCTGAAAACTACCTATTCATATCCTTTGAACATTTATCTATTGGGGAATGATTCATATTCTCATAGATTTTACATTTAACTAAGAAATTGTTTATAAAAATTTCCCCCAATTTTCTGCTTTCCTTCTGATCTTGGTTATATTTGTTTTGTTCATACTAAACCTCTTAAATTTAATCAAAATTATCCATTTTACACCTCATTCTGCTATTTCTTGTCTATTCATAAATTGTTTGACTATCTGTAAGTCTGATAAGTAATATGTTCTGTGTTCTTCAAATTTTCTTGTAATATTTCTCTTTTTATCTAGGTCATGTATCCATTTTGATCTTATCTTGGTAAATGGTATAACATATTGGTCTATGCCCAGTTTCTGCCATACTGCTTTCCAGTTTTCTCAGCAATCTGTATGTTCTAAAATATTTATAGAAGCTCTCTTTGTGGTGGCAAAGAAAAGGAAATTGGGATGCCTGTCATTTGGGGAATGGCTGAACAAGTTGTGATACATAGCTGTGATGGAATACTACCATGTTATAACAAATGATGAGCTCAATGATCTTAGAAAAACATGGGTAGATTTGAATGAAATAGTAAAGAGTGAAATGGGCAGAACCAAGAGAGCATTATATATAGTAACAGCAATGTTATTTTAAGAACAACTTTGAGTGACTAAATCATTTTGACTGTTATAAATACCCAAATTAAGAACATAAGATATATGAAGGAAGATGTTTTCCACATCCAGAGAAAGAGCTGATAAATACAAGTTTGTGTAGAATAATTTTACATATATATACATGTACATACATACATACATATATATGTGTATATACACATTATACACACACACACACACACACACACACACACACACACACATATATTTGTGCCTAAATGTAACCATTTCGAGGGTAGGGTCAGTTTAGGGAAGAAAAAGAGAAAAAAAAAGAGAGTGAAGAAATTTACATGCTAAGCTTACTATGTATTTAAAAGGAATAGCAAGTTGTACATAATATATTTGCAGTTTCATGTGCAATCATTTTTTATTATACTGTATTATGGAAATTCTTATTTTATCCATGAATTAAAAATAAAATAAATAAAACTTAAAACAAAAAAAAGAAAGCATTATAGAACAAGTAAGTTAAAAAAAGAAAAAGAACCTGGTTTTGGTGGAGAAGAAGGGAAAGGGGCATTTCATCTAGATAAAACACCATGAACAAATGTATGGAGACAGAAGATAGCAAATCAGGGGCAGCTAGGTGGTGCAGTGAATAGAGCACCAGCCTTGGAGTCAGGAGGACTTGAGTTCAAATGCGACTTCAGACACTTGACACTTACTAGCTGTGTGACCTTGGGCAAGTAACTTAACCCCAATTGCCTTGCCTTCCCCCCCAAAAAAAAACAACAACAAAAAAAAGAAAATAGCAAGTCACATGTAGACAACAGTAAAGAGATTTACAAGCATGGAGACCGCATGCGAGAGTAATGAGATGAGATCATTTTAGCTGAGGAAGCAGAAGGATGGAGAGAAAAGGAAAATAGATGGAAAGCTCTCAATAGTAATTAAAAACTAACATTTGTATAGCACTTTACATACAGAAATTTAATCAATCAACAGCATTTAGTAAATATTTGCTATATGTGAGGCACTTGGCTAGGTGCTGGGAGTACAAAGACAGAAATGAAACATTCCCTTCCTTTGAGTTTATATTCTATGAGAGATAACACACACCCATGCATAGGAGTATTAGTATACATAGGGTGATCTCATTTGATCTGCATAATTCTGTGAGGGAAGTGCTATTATTATCCCTGTTTTACAGAAGAGGAAATAAAGTTGTAACTCTTTCAGGATCACATGGCTGGTGTCTGAGGTAGGATTTGAACCCAGGTCTTCTTGACACGAGGTCCAATGTACTCTATGCTCTATATCACACTGCCTCTCATTCAAAGCAAATGTTACCAAATTAGATTTTATCTATAAGGCAACTGGAAGTTACTATAAGATTCTGAATGGGGAAGTGGTATGATAAAAATAAGCTTAAATTTAATTTATATTCTTTTATTCTTGCCTCATTAGTTGTAGTCTAGGAGTTCTTTATGATGGGTTATGGGTATTATGAATATCTCTAATCTTTGAAAAAGTAATAATAATGGTTATAGCAATAATAATAAGTATTCTGGTAGAACTGTGGTTTCATCAGCATGGTTACCCCCTTACTGATATAGAATGAAAGCCCTCCGTTCATTATGATCTGGAATAATTTTATTCTTGTTAATGTTTTCACATAAATCCTCCACAGAAGATACACACAATGCACTGGGGGCCTTCCTCTGATTCTTTTAGATTACTGCCACATGATAATAAATTCCCAGTTGGGGTTATATGACATTAAAATATAGCGGACCCAGTGAGCAGTTCCTAGACATTCCACAGTCTGCGTTCAGCAGCTCAGGAAGAGTTGGCCAGATTGGTTCAGGATTCAGTATTGTTAGGGTTCAAATTATGGTAGGGCGAAAAAGCAAAGGGATGAATGGTAAAAGATGGTGTATAGTTAAACTAGTCAACTCTAGGGTTGAAATTAATGGAAATAAAGTAAAGCAACAAGAGAAACAAGGAAGGTTAGGGAGGAACAGATGGCCACAGTGGGGATGAAGAATATGTTTAAGAGACTAAGACAAAGACGAAGAAGTTTCAGAGGGAAAGCGCTAACAGCTGGGGGGTCAGGAAAGGCATTTTGTGGAAGGTAATACTTAAGATATGCTTTGAAGGAAGCTAAGGATTCCTCAAGGTGGAGGTAAGGAAGGAAAACATTCAAGGCATGGGCTGTCTTGAACTTTGAATTCCCAACTCTAATCATAGCCCCTTTCTCTAGCTCCATCTCTGCTGGGTCATCATCCATGTCTCATTCTCTAAATGAGAGTGGCCCCCAAGACTCAGTTCAGTCCTGTGCTGTGCCCTATGTTCTCTTCTGCTCTTCTTTGATGCCCATAAGCTGTCCTCCATACCGAGAACATAGTAACTCCTTGTCTCCTCCCAAAATCCGTTATTTTATTCCTGGACCCAGTTGAGGTGTCATCTACTCTGTGAAACCTCCTTGGGTGCTCCCTGCTTATTCCAATTCCCTTGTATTGTACACATGGCATCAGCCCAGTGAAATGTAAGCTCCTTCAGGACAAGGATTATGTGATTTCTGTCTGTTTCCATGATGCCTAGGACAAAACCCTGCACACAGAGGTGCTTAATAAACTGTAGTTGTGTGTTTAACTAAGGACAACAGGTGGATTCATCCTTTGATTAATATTTAACCTTTTTTTCTCACCAAGAATGCTTATAATAGTGGGTGATGTGGGGACAAGGAAAGCATAATTAGTGAGGAAGGTGCTTTGTTAGGTGTATAGTCAAGTCTGTCCTCAGGTTCCTCATCTGTAACGCTGGACTAGATGATTTCAAAAACCTGGATTCTGAAACATCCTGCCACTCCTTTCTAATAGATCATCTAAGACAGTGTCAGGGACTAACAAAACAATGATTTCTTCCCTGAGTTTTTTTCTTACCAAAAGAAAAAAAAAGACAAACCCCTATATCAACAATCTTCAAAGAATGTTATGTTTATGCATTGACTGACAAACATCTTTAAGCCCTGCTCCTTCCTGTTGTATTTTTCAAAGCATTTCGGCATCAGAGTACAGATGCTCCATTCTCTCCCTGAAGACAGGGTGGTATAGTGGAAAGGCTGCTACATTTAGAGTCAGATAACCTAGGTTTGAATCTCGTCTCCACCACGTGCTAATTGTGTGACCTTGGCAAGCCAGTTAACCTTTGGGGCCCTGCTTCCTCATCTGCAAATTAAGAAGGTTGAATTAGATGACCTCTCAGGCTCCTCCTATTCTAAATCCTAAATACAGAGCAGCATGCAATCAGCAGCTTGTAATGGCAAGCGAAGTGGGATTTTTTACTGTTTTTTTCTTTTGGAGCTCTCAGCACTAAATCAGTCAAGTGTCTTTGATTGAGTCTTGCCTTTGATTGAATCAAGAGTCTTTGATGGCCTGCTTAAGTCACAAAAAAGCCTAAGTCACATGGGTTTGAGTCACATGAGCCTGGGTCACAAGGGTTGTGGTGCCCTCTGACCCTGAAGAAGTGCATATATATTCTGAGGTTAGCACTTTGCTTTGGGGCTCATTCGTGAAAAGAGTGTTTGTGTGATACAGCCAGATGAGACTCTGGGTAGATGTCAAGGAGTACCTTCCCAACCCCCCAAACCTCTCCCCCCCACCGCTTTGAAAACCCATATGTTGGTGCTTTTCTCTCTGGTGACTATGTATATATGTAATAGTTAGACAGCTAGAAGCCCTGTCTGTTGACTTGTGTTATTTTCTCTGCTTGTAATTTCTGTTTGTATTTTCTCTGAAGTTCAAGGTGCTTACTTTTCCCAACTGAACTAAGTAAATGATGCATATGTTTAATTAAAGTAAGATTGTTAACTCTTTAAAAGTTGCTTTCCTTTAGAAAAGCAGGATCAAGGGACATGCGCTAGCAGCCCTCCTGTGTGCTGGTGCTGTTGGCCTTACACCTCCACAGCAGCTGCAAGCAACATTGTTGTCACACAGCTAAATAAGGTAAGTAGAGCAAATCTTATGTAGGAAAGACAAAGAAGGAGTTTTGAAGCTAGGTTCTTAGAGCCCAAGTCGAATCCTCTTAAGGTGCACGGGGAATTAGCATTGCCCAGCAATACTAAGAGAATACTTTATGTGCTTTAGAAATACGTAACTTTGGAATCGAGCTGTTTTTAATTCTTTTACTTGTTTGAACTTCATTCCTTTCGAGGCTCACAACCCATGAATGCACATTGGGGACTAAGTGAACTTGACATTCCTCAAGGAAGTATAGATTTGATGATTTTTTTTTAAAAGGAAATGACTTCATTTTTTTAAAAGGAGGGCATCTGACTCTTGGGAGTTTCCCATATCCCCTATTATTCCTTACACCTTGAAGAAAAATTGTCCTGCACATATTATTAACTCTATCTTTTGTATATTATCAAGCCATGTCTAGCAAAAAAAATAAAGGGATTTCGTTTGATTAAAAACACGCAAACACCGTGCTCATTCTGTCAAAAGAAATGATGTGCCTCGCTCCGGAAATAGGCTGTGCTCATTTTCCCTGATTTATTTGTAAACTTCTCTCAGTCAAATGGTCCTGGGAGGTTTAATATCCTCCTGCTGTGGAATGGAGCTGAGACGTATTAGGAAGGAAGGGTGATATACAATCATTAACATATAAATCCAGCACCTTATCAAAAATATATCCTAAAGCTTGTGACAGGGCCTAAATTCACTATTTAATACCATTACTCTCAACAGCCTCTTTCATTTGACATGGATGCTTTGGTGACTTAATGTCCCAGTGGCAAAGTGTCAGGAGAATTTATTAGCATGAAGCAGTTTGATCTGTAATATCCAATTAGAACCACCAAAAAGTCCCATTCTGGCTTTGGGAATGCTACTATCCCAAGCATAATCGATTAAAAATATTCCATTAGCAACAGAGATGATAACTTGGCAGTTTTCTTTCCTTGGTAACATTGCAACTCAAGATAGAAATGGGTCCAAGACTCACAGCAGAGAAATAAGCTTTGTTCTCTTCAGAGGCAAGGATAATAGTTTCTAGTCTCTTCAAGCTGAAAGTCATAATCCTATCACTATTATGGAGCATGTGGCTTTCCAAGTGAATCCTGTGGGGGTGTTTTCCCCCCAGAATGAATTAGGAAAGAAATATCAGGCTTTTGAATTAAATATTACACACACACACACACACACACACACACACACAAAAGTTGCAAAGAGGAAGAAAAAAACTCTCTTCAATGTTAATATCTGTTTCCATGGAAACAAAGCTTACTGGCCTACTTAATGCAAATGTTTTGCTTAGGGGATCAAGTTTACATACCACCTCCTGAACACAATCAAAATGGATTATACCCCAGATATGACTGGCACCATTGTTGTCAGTTTGAGCAGACTCCTAGTTTTTTTTAAAGCTAGTATTTGAACTGAAACTTTTCTCTTCAGGGAGATTAATTTGGTTTAACATAATGATCATACACTAAGTTTAACTAGAAGAAGGTTAAAATCCAGTATGACAATGATTTTTGCATAGCTAACAGATTCCCAAGTCCCAGGAGATGGCTTCCTTATTGGTTAAAAAAAAAATAAAAAAATATTCAATACAAAGAAATTCCAGGATGAAATGCAGAAAGAGTTTCCTGAGGGCAGGGACAGTTGCATTTTTTTTCCCTTTTGTATACCCATTTCTTAGCACAGTGCTTGACACACAGTAGGTACTTAATGTATTTAACTGAATTTGAGCAGACTTTTGGAAAGCATAGCATCACAGATCTGGATCTCAAAGGTCTTCTAGTCTAAGCCCTTCATTTTACAGATAAGGAAATGGAGCCCTGCACAAGTGAGTTGCCCAAGATCACATGCGCAGGTAAGTAGCACAGGAAGGATTTGAATCAGGTCCTCTGACAAAAAACCCAGAACTCTTTCTGCAGCATCACACTGACTTTCACTATAATGAAATGTGAGTTATATTTCTGTATAAATTATCTACGGTAAATTTTTAATAGTATCTTGTCTTTATAATGCACTTTATAGTTGATAAAATGCTTTCATATACAGTATCTCATTTAGTAAATGTAATGCTGGCTTCATCCTATGACAGAAAATATTCCTAGGCTATGTTTGGAGTACAGGCAGAGAATGAAACCTAATTAAAATAAGCCTGAAAAATATACAATTATGAAGTTTTGCAATAATAATGAACCTATTGCAAAAGATATTGATTCATTCTAAAATCAGAATTAATTTTTTATTACTTGCTGTCCTAGATTATCTGTGCACTTCTCCATTAATGCAAATGATCAATAATTGATTACTTACAAATCTTATTAAAGATATGATAATGTAGAAAATACTTGCTGTTATCATCTCTTAATCAGGATTTTCTACTGTATCGATTACATGAGTATTTTGTGAAGCCATGTGGTACAGTAGAAAGAGCACACACAAAAAATTGCTTCTGAGACTGTATGATCAAGGGCAAGTCACTGAGCCTCAGTTTTCATATCTGTAGAATGGATTCATAATAACTGTGGTACCTAACTCATAAGGTTGCTGTGAGATTCAAATGAGATATCACATGTGCAGTGCTTTGCAAACTTCAAAGTGTTCTGTGAGCAGTAGTGGACTAGAGCCAGCTCAAGATGATAAATTTTCAGTGTGAGAATTTATACCTTGGAAATCAGCAAATGCTACAGATTAGGGATTGATTTATTGTTTTGTTGGTTTCTAGACTTAAGACGACAGAAAAAAATTGACAAACGCTGATTCAACTTAAAAGTGTGTATGTGTACCTTTTTTGTATAGAGTACTGGCGGCTAAGCATTTACGATCACACTCCTATGAGGGGTAGCTTTATTACTGTAGTCTTAGGAGGCGGGGGAGAAGAAGTTGCTAATTGTGTTAAGTTCACTAAGGCTCAGAGTGCTAAAGTGAAATGACATTGGGTGTCATAAATGCTTTCACTTTGGTCTGCGCATTTCCAATTGTAGATAAAATCTTGCTGCAAATACATTTTTTCTGTGCCTTACTTTATGTAGCCGGATTTTTTTT
The DNA here is from genome assembly GCF_011100635.1 of Trichosurus vulpecula. Classification (NCBI taxonomy): domain Eukaryota; kingdom Metazoa; phylum Chordata; class Mammalia; order Diprotodontia; family Phalangeridae; genus Trichosurus; species Trichosurus vulpecula. The sequence continues at coordinate 132,822,123 of NC_050577.1, read as the reverse complement.
TTTGCTTGAATACAACTAATCTTGGGCAAATCATTTAACTCATCTATAAAATAAGGATTATGGATTAGATGATCTAATCGGATCTAATCAGATAATCAGATCTAAAACCTATGTTCCTATGGAGCTCAAGTATTGACTAACCAACTTTGTCAGAATGAAGTGATAGAAAAAGCCCCAATGACCAGAGTTTGAGTTCCTGGGCTGCCATTAACTCATTTGTGGGACCATGAGCAAGTCTAACTCTTTGTGCCTCAATTTCCTCATATATTGGTTGGATTAGATTATGTCTAATGTGCCTTTAATTAAACAGATTCTACAACCATTTATTAAATGCCTACTAGGCACATGAGAAACCAAGACAAAATGAAAGTCTCTGTCCTTGAGGAGTTTACATTGTGTTAAGGTTTGCATTGATCTCTAAAAAACAAAATAATTAGAATAGTCTTAAGGATGTGGATAGATACTAGACCTGTGAGCTAACTGGTATTAGAGAACGCTCACATGATAACATAGGTTGGTACCTCTCTGCAGCTTATGAGCCTGGGGCCCTGACATGTTCAGGGTGACTTGCCCAGGGTCACATAGCCAGCATATATCAGAGGTAAGACTGGAACCCAGGTCTTCCTATCTTCAAAGTCAGATCTTATCCACTACTTCATGCTGTATGCCTCTCTTGGGCCTGACTCACCCTTATTACTTTGTGTAGGATTTAGGGGTTTTTCTATCATCCCAATTATCTTCACTGGTCTTTTCTGTCCCTCAAATGGAATGTAGTTTTCTGAGTAATGGTTTCTACAGACATTGGCAGCAACTTCAATGTCATCAAAGGGAGCCAAAGTGGCTGAACAATGTGCCAAATATATATGGCCCTAATGTGGTCTTTCTAAATTGACTGGATGTAATTTTAAAATACACAGTCAGACTTTTAATGTTGAAGTTGAAGAGAGAGAACCTAGAAAGATACAAGTTTCATCCATTAAAATGAGAATTTGTTGGGTTTTTTTAAAAAACATAATGCTTTCCTCCTACCTCCATCTCCAATCAAACTCATTATCTGGCTCCACTATCCCTACCTAATCTTATTTTCCAAGACTCCAACACTACCCTTCATTCCAAGTAAACTTATCTACTCATTCATCTCACATCCCAAGCACATTTCCCAACTCCTGTTCTCATCACCTAGAATGCTCTTCTTCTCCACCTTTATAATCTTTCCATACCCTACCTAACCTTCAAGGCACAGTGCTAGTCCCCACGCCTTCCATAAAAGACTTCCCTGAATGTTACCAATATTTAGATGAGTCTGAGCAAGTCCCTTAAAATATCTCAACCTCAGTCTTAATCTATAAAATAAAAAAGTTGGATTAGATGATGTCTAAAAAATAGTCTACAAAGGAATTTTGGCAGTTGCTGAACTAGGGATAGAATCTTGATGGGGTTGTCGAGGCCAAGCTTATGAGGCTGAGAGAGGCAAGGCTTCTAGGCAGAGAGAGGACTAGGATTTACAACCCTCCAAAATTCAGCTTTTACTTTTTTTTTGCCCTTAGTTCCTTCTCTTCTTCTTCCCACACTTGATGTTCCAGACAAACCAAACTCTTCCCTGATCTCCTTTTACCCTCTCCTGTCTCCATACATGCACAGTTTGTTCTCCTGTGCTTATATTCCCTCTGCATCTGTGGCTATCAAGATCCCTTTTTTCAGGGTCTAGATAAGGAGTTACCTTTTCTCTGAAGTTTGCCCTGATTCTTCCCTCTACCCCTGCTGAAAGTGATTTTTTTCCCATCAAATGAGACTGTCTCTGACTATGTCTAAATCTCTGCTTGGTATGGATTCATATTTTACTTTCTATCCCACTTATTTGCATACATGTTTTATTATGATCTCCTTTTAGGGCTCCTTTGAGGAGTCCAATAGACAATTTCACAATGCTTCCTGTGCTTTACAAGAAGCATTATGGTAGAGGGAAAAGAATGATTGGTTTTTAATCAAAAGACCTGGGTCTGAATCCCAGTTCTACTACCTAATGCTTGTATAAGTCAAGGAATTGTCTAGTGTCTTGAGCTAATCATTTAGCCTCCTTGTGCCTCCGTCTCTGTATCTGTAAAATGAGGTTGGACTAGATTATTTCTAAGGTCCCTTCCAATGCTTATCCTGTGTCCTACCTTGATCCTGTCTTCTCTGTTTGAACTTTGGCCCAGCAACCAGTTCCTGCTTATCTTAGATTCTTGGGTTTTGATGCTGAACAGATAACCTGGTCACCAGCCCTCCTGCCTCGTTTTTCAGTTACAGTTGCGGTCTTCCCAATCCCTGGCACTTCATAGGCCTGACAGTATTATATGGCTTTCCAGAGGGCTGAAGCTGCAAAGGCATCAGTACTCACCAGTACTCATCAGTACTCTGTCCCAAAACAGAGGCTATAGAGATTATGAAGCAGTCACAGCAATTGTGCTACACTCCTGAAAAAGTAACCATGCTTAAAGATACATTTGAGATATTGAAGGACAAAAATTTGGGGTTTATATTGTGCTTGGATATGGCAGCCCTGGCCCTAGAGAGTATCAAGAATTTCCCAGACACTTTTATCTGGCAGGTAGAGGATTTCCCAAGTTTCCTGGCCTACTCAAAGTTGTCCATGGATCTTTACCCATAAGAGGTTCCTCGAGGTGGTCTTTATGGAATCCTGTCTGGTAGGCAGGGTGCCCATTGAGTTATCTTCTTCTAACAGACAATATGCCCTTATTACACAATGTAAAAGGGCATTTCTGGTCACTCAAGGAGACCTTTGACACTCCCACAAAGAGATGAGCTTGCCAGTTAGCGGGGGAGAAGGACCAAATGGAGTATGCAAACTATTTCCAGATTCTGAGTCAGGACTTGGCATAAAATATTCTTGCCATGATGAATCACTTTTTGGAGGTCTCCTCTGTACTCATCTGAGATGAATTAGCATAAATGCACATGGTTACCATTTTTCCCTCACTTTAGGGAAAATATGTGTGACTTGAGACCCACCTTCAGTAACAATCAACTTTATGGTAGATTTTCCCACACTGTCCCTATCTATCCACATGAGAGTCATGTGATTAGTGTGAGGAAGTGAGCATAGCCTTAGTGAGGTACTGTGTTTGATTCACCCTTAGATCAAGAATTCCATGTAGGTGGGAAGCTAGACATGGATAGGCCTGCTTGCCTTTGTGGGTAAGAAGGTAATGATCTCCTCATCCAACCCAACCATGCCCATCCTTGGACAGACTGTCTCCCACTTTTCATCCCACATTCCTATCTCTTATTGACCTTAGAACTATAACTGCTAGACCTCTGATTAAACTGGGTCCCAGCTCTAATTGACTTAAAGGCCTCTGAAATAGAAGAAAGCAATATCTAGTGCTAGAAGTGTATATCGGAGCCAAGATCCAAAGGACTTTAGATGCCAAACAGAAGTATTTATAATTGATCCTAGAGATGTTTATTAGAAAGGAAATGATTGCATCACAGGATCATAGATCTAGAGATAAAATTGACCTTATAAAGGCATCTAGCACAACCCCTTCATTTTCACAGATGGGGAAACTGACGTCCATAGGAGTTAAGTGACTTGACCAATGCCACACAAGTAGTAAGTAATAAAAGCAGGGTTTGAACCCAGGTCCTCCAAATCTAGAGCCTCTGCTTTTTTTCTACTGTACCATACTGCTTCTCTAGTTAGCCCTCAAACTAACTTGCTATTGAATTATCTAAGCTCTGGATCCTAATTCTAATATCTTCCCTACCTGGAGACCATGTTGGTGACAGTGCCTGTGTGGGACCAATGTAACAAATGCAAGCTAGATGTGGGGACTGCTGGTCTGAGTCAGCAGATTGCCATGGCCAGTCTGATTGTATCAGTCAAACATTTGAAGATAAAGACCTAGACTAGTCATTATAATGTTCTCCTTGCCCTATAACTACCTTGGAGAGTGAAAGGGACACATACATGACAACTATTCCTTTCTGGTGCTTAGGCAGTGCAGACAGCCAAAGGGGTGACTGTATATATTCTTTGCTTAATCTTTCCAAGTTTGCATCAGAAGGCCTTGCAGAGGGACATCAGTGAACTGGATAGGGTAGCTGGTTGGCACAGTGGATAGAGCACTGGGACTGGAATCAGGAAGACTTACCCCCAAAAGGAGTCGGGACAAGTCTGACACTACTGAAATGACAAAACAACAGCAGTGAGCTGGACGCATTAACTCTCCTTAAGGAAATGAAAAATCAGAGAAAGCAAGCACTAAGTAGCAAAATTTCCTGAAATGTTGCCAGTACAAGTCATTTCCTTATTCTCCTTTACGACTTTTCCTATCTTTATAAAAGTGTCTCTTGCTAGAGTTCTGTTGTTGTTCAGTTGTTTCAGTCATGTTCAATTCTTTGTGACTTCATTTGGGGTTTTCTTGACAAAGACACTGGAGTGGTTTGTCATTTCCTTCTCCAGCTCATTTTACAGATGAAGAAACTGAGGCAAGCAGGGTTAAGTGACTTGCCAAGAGTCACACAGCCAGTAAGTGTCTGGGGGCAGATTTGAACTCAGGAAGGTGAATCTTCCTGACTTCAGGTCCAGCATGGATTTCATTCACTGTACCTCGCTGCCCTTCTTGCTAGAGAGACTATGGCATAATGGATAATGCCCTGAATTTAGAATCAAAAGGGTTTAGCTTATAAGCTAGAAACACCCAAAGAGGTTATCAAGTCTAAACTCGTTATTTTATAGCTGAGAACAGTGAGGGCCAGACAGGTTAAGTGTCATATCAGTGGCAAGATTCAAATCCTTGCTGAATCGAGACCCAGAACTCTATCTACTACATCAGAGGTGTCAAACAAGATTGCAGACCACAACATTCCCTAGAGCAGATCAAAAGGTGTAAAAATGAAATTGGAAATTATTTAACAAAATAAACAAAATACAATAGAACACAGATAATGTTAATTCATGGTTTTCCAAGCCAATGTGGCCTGCAGGGATCCTTATGGATTAGTGGCCCCACTTTCTATTTGACACATCTGTCTACCTGGTAATGCTTATTAGCTTTGTGATTATCAACAAACCATTTAACTACTTATAGTCTCAGTTGCTAAATCTATACAATGGGAATAATAATAAAAATATGGTCTTCACAGAGTCGTAAGTGGCTATTATGATAATTAGGGTGCCTACTAAAGAGTGTGATGTCACCATTGTGACAAATATGCTATTCTCATTTATACTGCTTTAACTCAGTGATAGCAAATTGGAATTCATTTATCATCATTCACTGGAAATGGATTGCTCTATAGATGTGCATTTCCTCCAATTTACCAGCAAGTGGGTCAATTACAGACTTTAGATCTAAAAGGGCCGTTGGGGTTGTCTCATCCACCTCTTTCTTTTTTGAGTTGAGATAACAGAAGCCCTGAGAGATTAAATAAATGACTTACTCAAGGTTAGAAGGGTGGTAACAACAACAGAACTGGAGAATGGCAGAGCTAGATGGAACTTACGGAATTATCCAGTCCAACATGACAAAGAATCACCTTTATGACATCTAACCTTTTACTTGAAGAACTCCAGTGAGACTAAACCTATACCTCTCAAGGCAGCCCATGTTAACTTTGGAAAAGCTCTAATTTTTAGGAAGTTTTTCTTTGGCCAAAATTGCTCACAGTTCTTCCCTCTGGGGCCAAGTAATACCAGTCCAATCCCTCTTCTATGCGTTAGCATTTCACACACTTTATGACAGATGTCACATGGTCCTAAATATTCTCTCCTTCAAGCCAACATTTATAGAAGGAGTCCCAAAAGTCTTAGCATACTACTGGACTTTTGGTATACATCTTAGGGTGTTTTCAGTTTTAGTATCTGGCATTTAAATAGTGCTTTAGAATTTCAAAATTTTTTATATACATGATCTCATTTGAACGTCACAACAACTCTGTGAGGGAGGTGCTATTGGTGATTTACATTTTATAAATGATGACCCTAAAGCTCCCAGTGGTTGAATGGTTTGCCCATGGTTACATAGCTATTAAGTGTCAGAAGTGGGATTAGAACCCAGGTCTTTCCTGACTTCACTTTCAATGTCCTTTCCACTACACCACCTAGCTTCTTGACATAGGGTCTGTGGATTTTTTTTAAAAATAATATTTTGATAACTGTACTTCAATATAATTTGTTTTCTTGTAGTTCTATATATTTTATTTTACATATAAAAAAACATTCTGAGAAGAGATTTTTGGGTCCATAGGCTTTATTGGAATGCCAAATAGGTCCATGACACAAAAATGGTTAAAAACCCCATGATTTTCATCATTAGGTAGTAAATAGCAAAGCTAAGTTACTACTGAGCTAAAGAACACTTTCCTTTTTACCAGACCAGTTTCCATGTATTTTGTACTAAAGTTTTCAATTATAAATACAGTAGATGGATTATCTATGTTCCTTCTCCTGGAATCATCTGGAAATCCCAATATATTCAGAATTCTAGACACATATTTAGGACTTTGGTGATCCAGAGAAAGTCCAGGTACTAAAGATTAAGGCATAATTCCTTAGCCAGCAAAAGTTAAAAAGTCAATTTCAATAAATAAATCAATTAAAAACTATTCACTAAGCACTTACTATCAATAAGTCATCAGTCAAACAAGAAGCAGTAAGTATCTATTCTGGGGATGCAAAGAAAGGCAAAAACAATGCCTCTCCTCAAGAAACTTAGGTCCTAATTGGTTAGATGATCGGTAAATAACTAGGTGCACACAATAAATATTCAAAGCAGATGGAAGCTAACGTTAGAGAGTAAAGCAGTAGAGGCTAGGGGCACTGGGAAAGACTTCTATAGAAGCCAGTATTTGAGCTGAATGTTGAATGAAGCCCTGGATTCTAAGAGGCAAAGGTGAGAAATATATACACATAGGCTTGCATAAAGTGTGGGCAGAGGGTGCTGGCATACCATTGGGGAACATTCCCATTGGCCTTTCCTCTTCTAGTCGGAATACTCCCCCAGAGTGTGCCAGTACATTCAGCCCACGTTCTAAACATGCCTATCCATATACACATGCAGCAGGAAGAAATTATACTAAGCCGCTCTGAAGTGAATTCTGCCTCCCTATTAATAAGTTTTTTCTTCATATATAAATCGAAGAATTCTGCCTGGAGTAAATTTAACTCTCCAGTCTATGCCCCCTCCTCTTCTCATGTTATTTCTCATATGGATCACTCTCAGGCCCACAGGGATAAATATATCACTGCTCTGAGATGGCTGCAGAGGTTGCCCACAATCTCTTAGATTCCTGAAAATGTACTTCAGATTATAGGATCATAGATTTAGAGCCAGAAGGGACCTTACAAATCATCTTATCCAACTCCTTCATTTTTACAGGTAAAGAAACAAGCGCAAAGAGAGGTTAAGTGACTTGCCCAAAGTCATGCCAGAACCACAATTCTAAACCAAGTCCTCTGACACCAAATTTAGGACTCTTCCCTCAAATGGAGAGCAGAAATACATCTCAGAGGCCATCTAGTTCACCTTCCCCCCTTATTTTATAGCTGAGGAAACTGAGGCCCAGAGATGTTAAGTAACTTGCCCAAGGTCACACATGCAGTAAGCATCAAAGTGGAATTTGCAATCAGGCCCTGTTACTTCAGAGCTAGTGCCCACATTATTTCCATTTATGATTCCCCAGCCCTCCCTTAAACATCCTCTATAAACACATACACCCAGAAAATATGGAGGTATCATATCAGAGAAATAGAAGAGATAGGTAAGAAAAGGAAATTTACCCTCTGTTCTCATTATGACCATCATATGATTTTCTGTTGGAAGTCAGAACCACTGCGTATATGTAATTTCTGGCAAGCTATTCAAAGGTGTTGCCCGTAGACATTTCTAGATATACAAGCCTCTTGATTTTCACTCATTCTCTCTTTTGCTGAAGTTTACCCCTCCCCTCATGACTTTGATCCCAATCCCTCCCATCTCCTTTAGCAGCTCATCCTCCAATTCTTTTTCACATCTCCAATCTCTATGGACTGACCCTTTCTCTGCTCTCTATAGACATACTTGGATATCCTCTGGTCTTAAAATAACTTTTCCTTGAACTTGTTATCTTTTCATATCAGTGAATCAAGGGACAAGTATTTATTAAATGTTTATGATGTGCCAGGCATATAATAGGTGCTAGGAGCATAAATACAAAAGTAAGACAGTACCTGCTCTCGAGGACCTTATATTCTACTTGTGGGATAAAGCATATTTATAGATAAGCAAATGCAAATATATATATATATATGTATATGTAATATATTATGTATAATCTGAAGTTATTTGGAGGATGAGAGGGGAAAGGAGGCATCAAACAATTGAGGGGTCAGGAAAGGCCTCCTGAAGGAGGAGGTACTTCAGATGATCCCTGATTAGGGGATTTGATTAGGGAATCTAAAAGGTGGAAAGGAGGATGAGGAACATTCTGGGTGTGAGACAGTAGTCTGTGCAAATGCAGAAGCAGTAGATGGATTCTTGTAAATAGGAAACAACATGTAGTATGCCAGTTTAGCCTTGAACATAAAGTGTGTGAGGGAGAGGAAAGGCAGGCTGGAACCAGATTGTGAAGGGACCTAAATGCCAAATAGAGGAGGTTCTATTTTACCCTAGGGGCAATAGGGAGTTACTGGAACTCCTAAAGTAGGAGAAGGATACATCAAAGTCCAGGAGGGGAAAGGGTCAGTGTTATCACATGCAGAGTAGTCCAGAGACATCCACCACTTCCTGGCCAGCCAACCACTAAGTCACTGTCCCATGGTCCTAGTGCTCACTGGAGGCTCTGTCTCTTTGAGGTCTCCAAGAGCTGTCCCCCAACTGTGGGTCCCCCAGAAATTTACATGCAGCATACCAGCAGTCTTTCCAATTGTCCCTATCTGGGCCTTTCTTGGTGTGCTTGCCATAAAGCAGCCAATTGCCTTTGTTTTAAACGTTCTAGTATCATTTCAAGATATTAACGACATTTCTGACTAAGAAACAACACCCTCTTTATGAATAAGTACCTCGGACATAGACACAGTAGGCTGACTAATAAGGCTAGATGGTCAGTTATCCATCACCGAAGGAGGGAGGGAGGGAGGGAGTTCACTTTTAGGTGCTTACATGACCTTAAGCTTAGTGGCCTTTTCCAGGCTAAAAAACTGTTGAGCACAGTTTATGAATTGCTTTGGTGTCTCACCTTAAAGAGGGGCAATGAGAGCCAACTGTTTCACTCTTTACATTATGAGATAGAATTTACAAATGGGTAAATTCCCTTGGATAAACAACACCAAGGAAAGCCTTTGAACCAAACCCAAGTGAACTTGCTGTCCAGTCTCCCTGGCTGTGATCTTTAGTCTCTGCTACAGGCAGAAAGATTGCCCCCTGTCCTTAATTGTCTAGAGGCACGGTGATATGATACAAGCAAAAGGGAATGAATTCACTGGCCTTTCTCACAATAGAAGACTTGATTGATATCTAAACATAATTCATTTCTCATTCCAGATTAAAAACATATTCAGGAATGTTGACTTTTGACTTACAATTCGAAAATATTTAGGGTCAGAGACATTGACATTTGGGTAGGTTATATTGATTCAGCAAGTGACAAATTGTACAATTATCCTCCTGGCTTGTTAATACCAATAATTGGATGTTGTTACCCACCTCCTTTTTCCCCCAACCCCTCCACTGGAGCCCTAGGTAGTCTAGATGATTTCTCTCTAAGTATCTTTTCACTCTAAGATTCAATCGATAATCAACCAACAAGAATTTATTAAGCACTATATGCCAGGCACCATGCCAAGTACAGGGGATAGAAAAGGAAAACTAAAAATTGCCTTGGAAGTTACATATCATGTATAAATGGGTATAAACAAGAGACAAGAACATAGCACAGGCTCTTAATGTGCTTGCTAAATTGAGTTTAGCCCTTTTAGCTATAGAGAGCTAGTTAATAAATTGAACTAAATAAATAAAACATAATTTTTCCCAGAGGAAAAAATGTGGCATGCGTTTGTTAAAAAACTATTCTGGTAGTTTCTGTCACCTACAGGCAGGGTGACTTTTAAAAATGATTTTGAAGTACGAATGTTGCTGTAGTTGTTTGTCCTTCTTTCTCAAAGAGGAAGAATGACATCACTGGCATGATGATTATCTTGAATTTCAAGCGAACTGAATATAAGTGAGGCATCAGCCTCTCTCTCTCCTTCAGAATCATTAGAGTCTAGTGGCAAGACAAAGGTCAAGATGACTGGCCCTAGCCCAGGATGCAGCGGGTGACATTGGCCTTTCTAAATTAAGTTCTTTCCCAGGTCTCAGTTTGTCTGAGGCCACATCCATTCAATGACTAAGGGCTAAGTAACAATTGAGACAAAAGATGGACCATTTTATCCTCCTAAAGATATCAGTCTGGGAGGGGAAGACCCTTAGAGTTTCTTCTGGCCAGAACAGAAAACAATTGCTATTGCCTTCTAAGCTATCACAACCTGAAATACGAGTCACAGAGGCATGAGTTGGGCCTGTTGTTGGCCACTCAATGATTTGAGTTTAAAGCCATAGTCAAGTAGCTCCATTTAAAACACAAGCCTGTCCAGGGCTATATTTCAAGAAATCAAAAATGAAAACTGTTCAGGATGAAAGTAAATTGTCCCAGCTTTCTGAAAAAATAAATGGAGGAGGGAAGGGAAGAGGAAGTGGAAGGAGGCATTTCCCAATGTCTGTTCTTATTGGCAGGTGGGGTCCCTGGAGGGCAGCTACTACTATTCTCACACAACACAGTAAAGACAGCTAATACAAAACATTCTCCCAAGAACCTGGTTCACTCCTTCCCACAAATATACATGACAGGTATAGGCTCTGGGAATCCCCTTGAACTCTCCTTGGATATTCCCACTTGATCTGGTGTTCTCCTGAGGCCATAAGCCTTCCATTAGGGATATGAAATTGTTACCCTTAACATAACCTAGGCTTCCATTGTCTGTTATCTTCAGGTAGCCTTCAGCTACTTTCCACCCTTAATTCCATTTTCTTGGTTCCTGGCCTCCAACCTTTAGTTAACCCAGCCTTCTGGCCACTCCACTCAAGAGCCTCACCGGACCCCTCCTCCAGTCACCCCAGACTACTTGGCCACCCCTAGATCACTCCCATAGTCTTTATAGAAGATTCATCTTGTTTCCACGAAACTGCTCAGATTCAATCTGACTCTCTTACATTAGCGTTACAAATGTTCACATTCCTTAAGTCTGCCCAATATGGTGGGTCTTTAATAAGCTTTTTATTTCTTTGGCTGAAAGAAGGCTTCAGTTGAATTCATTAGGGCAGGACTCGTGTGTTGCTATTTTGGGGTCCCAGCACCCCTAAACCTCAACACATACAGCACCCACAGGAGTAGGCTTAAACTTAGACCGTAATAGTAGTGACCCATGCGTAAGGAATATGTGTGACAGTAAGATCTAACTCACATCACCTGCTCTGGAAGTCCTCTCTGCGTAGAGACCTCATGCAGAATCCTTGTTGTTGGTGTGTTGTTGCTCGTCATCCTTCTTTCTCAAAGAAGACCAATGACATCACCAATGGGATGGCTTGACCTGTGAGTGAATTGAATTCGAGTGAAGCAGAGCTGCATAGAGTTAGTCAGCCTTGATCTCTCCTCCAGAGTCTAGTCTGAATGTATAATGAATGGAAGAAGTAAAAGCTGGATTTGGTTTCAGGAGGCTTGGCCTCAAGTCCTGCTTCACACATCAACTACCTGTGCAACCATAAGAGTAAACCATTCTGAGCCTCAGTTTACTCATCTGTAAAATTAGGATAATAACATGTGCACTACCCATCCGCCAAGGTTGTTGCACGGCTGGTACTTCGTGAACCTTACAATCCTGTAGAAATGTGAATTGTTAGCATTATTATCATCTTTCTTACTGTCTTTCCTCCCCACTATATAGTGCTGGAGATTAGTTTAATTCATATGAAACATTGAGAAAACCTGAGAGGAAAAATAGGCACTGTAACTGAAAATAAATACAAATCGTCTTCCCGTGTCACCCTCCTACACCCATCAGGCAAAACAGCCTCCCTTGTTCTCTGAAACAAAGAGGATTTGTACCATGCCCTGAAACGTGCCATGTGCCTTGGACATGCTGATAAGGAGTAGGAAGGCAGTTACTGAGATGACAGCCCTGCATGGAAACCTCTGCCTCTAGGCCAGGGGTGTGGAACCTGAGGCCTTGAGGCCACATGTGGCCTTCTAGATCCTTAAGGGCGGCCTTTTGTCTGAATCCAAATTTTACAGAACAAATCCTTTAATAATATTTGGAGTCAGTCAAAAGGCTCGACTTAAGGATCTAAAAGGCCATCAAGGCCGCAGGTTCCCTATCCCTGATTCTAGCACAATGCTTGACACATAGTAGGTGCTTAGTAAATGATATTGATTATTATTGATTGATTCATTCATTTATCTATATCTCTATAACTAAGTATCTGAAGGGCCAGCTTCAATTTAATAAACCCTTTATTAACTTTAGAAAATAGATAATCAAAGTGGCAAGTGAAATCACAAGCACATCAGTGTTACTGATATATGTCACAACATGACTGATACACAAATATAATCTGGAATTCAATTCATTTCAATAAACACATTAATCTACTGTGGGCCAATCATATTGTAGTTTATATTTATTTGGAAATTAGCTTTGTAAGTAGGATGGATTTTACTGTGTGTAAAGTGGATTTTTGTTATTATTTCTTAGACTTCAGTTTCCCAGGATCCATAGCCACAACAACCTCTTGTTCCCAGACAATAGATATGAGCTCTCATGATTATGGTTCAAAGCATCTCCACCACAATTGTGCAGTGTTATATAATGATAAATAATATAAGCATTTTTGCTTAAATTGTAAACATCCACTGTGACTGCTCAGTCAGATACAGGGATGAGGTGATGTAAACTTATGAAGCTATTGCTGGCAAATGCCTTCTTTGTCTGTTGCCCTATAAAGCAGGTAGGCACTGGTCAAGGAGTGGGGAACACTTAGGGAAGAATGCGCAAGCTTGAATGCTGTGTGTGCCTTGATCAGCCCCCTTCAAGGCTTGGGGGGGTGTCTGGGTTTGCCTCAACTGGCTCCCATTGAGGCTTGAGGGGATTTAGGGGAATGCACAAGCTGTGCCTGTTTCGATTGACTCCATTGAGACATAGAGGTAGTTCCCTCCCCTTCTCACTAGCCACTGTGAGAAGGGTGATTAGGGAATGTTGTAGGAGTTGGTACTCCCATTATCAGCAACCTTTGTGAGAAGACTAGACTAGAATAAAGTAAGATTATTAACCCCTTTGAGCTGTCTTCTTGTCTGACCAGATCAAGAGTGAACCTGTGCTAGTCTTATCTGTCTTACATTCACCTAGGATAGAGTTGAGAGAAGAGACTAGGTAGATCAGCCGTGATATAAGGAAGGGAGGAAATTTCCAGCCTTGCCAAGGACAGTAGTCAGGCTACGACTGGCAGCAAGAGAACTCTGGCTTCTCAGAAGAAGTGGCAATGAAATGAAACAAAGATCAGAGAAAAGGACTGAGAAGGGCACTGAAGACATACTTCATCTGCTTCAAAATATTGATTATGTCGGGTTGACTATGGTTTAAATATCTAGCAAATGGGAACCCCAGGGAATGTCTCTAAATATAAAGTTTAGGCTATTGTTTAGATAGTTTCGGGTCTGGATAGGACCTTTGAGAAATAGGCCAACCCCCATTTTGCACATGAGAAAGCAAACCCAGACTTATTCCTAATATCATCCAGCTAACTGGCACTAGGACCCAGATCTCTACACTTCTGGTCTCATCTTCCTATTGAGCCATTAGCGATTATATCATTATTCCACACTGGTCCTATTACATGAGAAGCAGTGTGGTATAATAGATAGAGTAATAATTTCAGAGTTAGATGACCTGGGTTCAAATCCTGATTGTCATTGCCTATGTTGTCTTAGGCAACTCATTGAACTTCTCCATTAACTCAGTTTTCTTATCTGCAAAATGATTAAGCAGTTTGGAGATCTTTTCCAACTCTAAATCTATATGATCACATGACTGTGAATTTGGGCACATTCTTAACCTCAGTTTTCTCATCTATAAAGTAGGGGCAATAATATTTGGCTTACCTGTCAATCTCAGGGCCCAGTGAGCAGCAGGATAAGCCAGACTAAGATCCAGAGACTAAATGGACTGACAGGCAAATTGGAAAGGTCACAAGAATGAGTGACAGGAGGAAATTCAGAAAGGCGAAATGTTAGAGGAATGAAGCCCTAAGCAATATGTTGAAAATCAGGCAGGTGATGTGGGGGGGGGGGGCGATGCAGGGGGAGGGGCGGCACCCACGGTTTCTAATGCTGAGCAGCAGGTGAGAATCAGCAAGGGGGGGTGGGGGGCTGGGGGGATGGGGGGGTGGGGGGGCAGTGTTAAAAAACAGATGAAGCCAGGGCAGGCAATCTGGTGGGCAATTAGTATTAGATATTTCCTGCTCAACAGTGACTAGGAAGAGGGTTTCCACATGTATGTGGGTGTGTGGTTGTGTGAATACTGAGCTATCTGTGTCTGAGAGAAGAGAGGTGATTGCAGTTAGGTAGCAGGCAGGCAATTAATTGATGTCAGGCAACTATGGCCACAACTAATGGGGTCCCAAGACAGAAACTATAGTTAGAGGTAGGACTTAAATTCCTGGGGAACACTGATGAAAATGCTTTTAAAAAAATCTGTCATGTCATCCTTTTTTTTAAAACAAATTTTTTTCCTTTCCTGTGTAAGTAAAGAAAATTTGGCCAATTGAAGGTTCTGATTAATTGAAGAATTTCTGGCAAATTCAAAATAATAGGGTTCAATGAATTAAGTAGCCACTATGAACTGAAAAGCCTCATGATCCATGTGGCCTACTCATTTAAACAGATGGGGAAACACATTCTGTGCTAATTAAAATTTGTAAAAGGTCCTTAAAGGGTAATAGCAAGTAGCATGTGTTTCCCTAGTCTCAATCACTAGCATTGAAGGGTCCTTAAAAAAAGACTATAAGATATCCATCTGTTATCTTTGACCAAAATTGAGCATTAATTAAAAAAATAACTAGAGTTAGAAGTTCAGTGTCTTTCTGTAAAGCTATCCAATTTTATATATATACATAATATATATAATGTATATACATGTGTTATTGTGTATATGTGTGCATGTATCTGTGTGTGTGTATAAATCTATATTTCTATAGATATGTCTTTCTAGAAATAGATATAGGAAGATATATCTGTAGAGAGATACAGATATCCATCTATGTATACAATTAGCCAAATCCCTATTGACAAGAACTAAAAAGTTTTAAGGAGAACATTGAGAGAAGAGGGAAGGAGTTTTAATTAATCAAGGCAGGCATGAGAAGAAAGCAGAATAAGAAACTGAGCTAGGGCTCTGGGGTATGAGAGCCAGGAAGAGTAGAGTAGCCGGGTTACAGAATCAGAAAAAATTTTCTGGAGGACAGTTGATTCACATTGACTTTGAAAGGCTTACCTGGAGAAGTGATTTTTAAAGTCCTACTTTCCTCAGTTAGTGAATTAGTTGGGAATGGGGCAGGGTTAGAAGGGAAGACAGAAAGAGATAGAGAGAAACATAGAGATAGACACAAAGAGAAAAAGGAAGAGAGAAGAGAGAGACATAGAAATTGAACTGGAGTACAAGTAAAAGCAGGAAGAAACAAACAAAAAAAACCTTTATCTCTTGAAATTGAGACAAACTCAGTGAACTGCATTGAATACCTTTACTTTCCTAATCTGGATATTGTTTATACCCTGAGATTTCTCAGGTCATTTCTTGCCTTCTAAATACCTGTCTGAAGGCAATGTTGCTGATCACTCAATATGGAGGAAGAGGGCTGAAGGAATTAAGGGACAGGGCAATGTTCTCAAGACCACATACAGAGAGAGTCTCACAGCCACCCACCCTCTAATTCTTTTCATATAGTGGTAACTAAGACCAGCTGTAAAAGAAATGATGGGGGTTCCTTTGAGACTTTATCACAGTATCTCCTTTCCCTTAACTATTCTATTAGTTCTCTGTTTACTTCACCATGACTAACCACAGCACATATCACTAAAGGATCTTGCCACCCCTCCTAGGAGTACTGAGTAGGCCCCAGAATACTGTCTCTTTTGTCAAGCGATCTAATATATTTTTCGTCCCTTTTGCCTTCTGGCTGGCTTCATGTACCCATTCAAACAAAATGGAGGATAGCATCTAGACATATCTTAGATACTTCAGGCTTCAATTACTGGGTCAGCCTGTTTTTAAAAATACCACTTCAGATGGTTCCAAGGAGGTAGCACATCCTCCAAGTTTTAAATGCTACTTCCTTAGAGAACTCCTTTAGCAGTCCTGCAGACTCAGCTTCCCATCTCAGACTATCTTTGACGAAGTAAGTGACGCCTGTGAAACAGAGGAATTCATCTCACTTTAAGATTTCTCCTCCTGGCTGGCTTTGGAGCTTTGGAAGCTGTTTCCCACCCCCAGACACTCTATCACTGCTCAAGCTGCTCAGTAACCAGCTGGCACCAGCTCTTACTGGAGAACCAACTTGGAGCAATAAATTGCTATAGCAATGTACCCTTGAGCTGCAGATATCACTGAATTACACTCATTGGCTGGCCACTTATACTACTCCCAAATTTTGTCTAAGCAAGGCCTCAACTTAAGCATGCCCTACCTTTATGTTCCCTCACCTGCTTCCTTCCTTTGCCTTTAGGCATAACTGGTTACTACAAACGTCAGAGTGGTTAGCAGCCTTGTGCTTTTTAGAAAGAAAGATGTGACCACAGGATAGAGTTAATCCTTGAAATATTCTTCAGAAAGGAGTGTCTGACAAGTGATTAGGGACATTTTACATGTTGAAATCCATTATTCAAACATAAACTGTTGCTCAGCAAGTTTAACTGGTTTCATTGGTATTTATTTTTGTTTGTAATAAAGTATTTTGTCATATGCAAGGGAGATACTTTGTTGGACCACAGCCTTTAAGGTAGCTGTACCAAATCAAATCCTTTGTTAAAGTGAACCTTTCCCAATGCACAATGAGAAGTTTGTGTTCATTATGCCTTCCAGTCAGTTGGGGGATCATTAAGATGTGACCTTCTTTGAAATATTGTTTTCAAAAGTCTGCCTGTGCCCTTCTAAATCCATATCGAATGGACACTCTGTGGTGAATTTAGTGGCAGATACAGATGAGAACTGCACCGAGTAGGCATCCATGGTTTAGTGCTAAACTGCATCATTGGAGAGAATACCAACAGTATGAGATTACATACCCATTTGAATGTTGGAGTATAATGAAGTCAAAGGAAGGAAGGAAGGAAGAAGGAGGGAGGGAGGGAAGGGAGAGAGGAAGGGAGGGAGAGAAGGAATAGGAAAGAAAGATTTGTAAAGTATTCACAACTACACAAAAATTGCTCCAAATTGCTTATAATAAGAGAAACGCAAACCAAAACAACCCTGATATTTCACCTTATATCCTGCAAATTGACAGAGATGATAAAAAATGTTAATACTCATATATGCCCATAGTTGGAGACATTGTGCAATGATAGACACATTAATACATTGTTGTTGGAATTTGGAATGGTACAACCATTTTGGAAAGCAATTTGCACTTATGGAAATAAAGTGACTAAAATGTCCATACTCTTTTGAATCAGAGGCTCTATTACTGGGTATATAACCCAAGAAAACTGTCCAAATGTATACCAAAATATTTATAGCAGCACTTTTTGATAGCAAAGAATTGGAAACAAAGTAGATTACCATGACTTGGAAAATAACTAAACGTAAATATAACGGAACATTATTGTGCTGTAAGAAAAGATAAATGTGATAAATACAAAGAAGCATGAAAACATCTACAATGAACTGATGCAGAGTGGAGTCAGCAGAGCAAAGAAAACAATATACACAATAATTATAACAATATAAATGGAAAGAACAATTACAAACCAAAATAACAACAGTGGATGTAACAAAATTATAAAGCTCAAGCATGACTTGAATGAAGAGGTATGAGAGGACACCTTCAACCTACCCCTTTGTGGAGGTGGAAATTCATAGGTGTTACACATTGTACATGCCTTCAGACCTTTCCAATGTATCTATCAGTTGTGCTGACTTAAAAAAGAATTAATTGGCAAAGATGACAAAAGATAGAACAATTACTATTGAATGGATTGTGGAACGACAGGCATGCTAAAACTTTGTTAACAGAACTGTGAATTGCTACAACTATTCTGGAAAACAATTTGGAATTGTGCTAAGAAAGTGATAAAAATGTGTGTATCCTACAGAGCATCTCCTCCTCCTTTAAAATCTCCAATTATAGAAAGAAAGAATCCATTTATGCCAAAATATGTATAGCAGCACTTTTTGGGTAACAAAGAACTGAAAACAGAACAACATAGATTCGTGGAACTTGAGAGTCAGAAGAAACCTCAGTGGCCATCTAGTCCTATCCATATCCAAAAGAATACTCACTGTAACATCTCCCAAAAAGTAGTTGTCCAGTTTCTGTTTCAAGACTTCTAAGAAAGCAGAACCCACCAACTCTCCAGCTATGCCATTTTTTGATAGGGTCTATATTGTAGTTTGCCTTTTGTCGTGTCTGATTCTTCATGACCCCTTTTGGCAAAGGTACTGGTTTGCCATTTCCTTCTCCAGCTCATTTTACAGATGAGGATACTGAGGCAAACAGGGTTAAGTGATTTGCCCAGGGTCACACAACTAGTAAGTAAGCGTCCGAGACCAATTTGAACTCAAGAAGATGAGTCTTTCTGACTTCAGGCCCAGTGCTCTGTCCACTGTACCACCTAGCAGCCCATTTTATTTTTGGACAGCTCTAATAGTTAGGAAGTTTTTCCTGATCAAACTTAGTGCTTGGCCTGTCTGTAATTTCCATGCACCACTTCTGGTTCTGCCATCTAGAGCCAAACAAAGACTAATTCCTCCTCCACATATTGGCACTTTAAATAGTTAAATACAACCACTCTATTCCCTTGAATTTTATTTTTTTCCAGGCTAAACATGCCCCATTTGATCCTCGTATGTCATGAATCTAAGGTCTTTCACCATCCTGGTTGGCTCTCCAGCTTATCAATGTCATTCTTAAGCTATGGTGCTCGGAACTAAACATGAGACTCTTGACAATGTCTTATCAAGGCAAAGTAGAGTTACATGATCATTTCCCTGTTCCTAGAAGCAATGTCCCAGATAATGCAGCTCAAGATTGCATTGACTTTTTTGGCTGCCATCTCACAATACTGGTTCATAGTGGGCTTGCAGTTCACTAAAAATTTTCATGTACTTTTCAGAACAATTGCTTTCTATCTATGTATTCTCTATCTGAATTTGTGGAGTTGATGTTTTGTACCCATGTATAAGAGTTTTACATTTAAACCTCTTGAAATTCATCTCATGGGATTCACTCAACTCAAGCCTGCCAAGATCCTTACATGACCATTGACTGGGGAGTGGTTAAATAAAGTGTTATACATTGATGTATTGGAATAATACTGTACTATGAGATAAAGATGACAAAAACAGGAAAGCATGGAAAGACATATATGAACTGATGCAAAGTGAAGTAAATAGGGCCAGAAAAGCAATACATAACATGACTACAACAATGAAAATGAAAAGAACAACCACCAAAAAACCCACAAACAACAACAATAAACATCAACAACCTGAAACTGAATGTAGTAAAATTATAAAGACCAAATTTGACTCCAAAGAAGAGCTATGAGAAGACACCTTCTGCAGTTTTGTGTGTGTGTGTGTGTGTGTGTGTGCGCTCCCGTGGGAGGTAACATTGCAGATTTTTTTTTATGCATTCATTGGCTTTGCTGAATTTTCTTTTCCTCCTTTCTTTTTAAAAAATTATTTGTTATAAGAGATGGCTGTCTGGGTGAGAGGAAGAGAAGGGGTACGGGGGAAATTGTAGGCGATATGAAAACAGAAGATATCAATAAAATTTATTTTTAAAAAGAAATTTTAAAACCTATTAAAGTAAATGATTCACAGAGTAGGAGAAAACCTTCCTTCTTTTTATCCATAAAGACACCTATGATTTCTTGCTGTATGGACCTAGACCAACATAGGAACATGATGCCTGGGAGAGATGGGCATTCAGGAAGCAGTGGGAGCAGGAGATATTAAATATGAAGTTAGGAGAACAGAAGATAAACTCTGTTTACTTTGTAATTACTCCTAGGACTACCTCTGGTTCTGTATTTCCTCCATGAAGAAGATGAATGTACATCTTGGGAGGCTTGAAAAACTTTATATTTGGTTGAGAGCACCCATCTTTTCTAATGAGACTACAAATATATATATTTTTTCTAACAGAGTGAATTCAAACTTAGATCACCAACACCAAAAAAGCATGGTTGGTCCATAAGTTCAAATGGGAGCTCTTCGTTCTACCCAAAAATGATGGTTGAAAAAGATTTCTTTTCAGAAATGCTTCTGAACACAAAAGTTGATGACACAAAGTGGAATTGGCTGCTGTGGGAACAAGTATCCACTTGCTAATCTTTAAACAAAGACCCATGACCACTTGTTAAATATGTAGTCGAGAGATTTTTTTGTTCAGGTGTGAGTTGGACTAAGTGGTCTCTGAGGTTCCATCCAGCTCTGTTATTCTGAGATCCTATGTTTTTGTCAATTGATTTCTGTTTTTTGAAATGAAAGAAACATCTGTATGTTTGGGTTAGTGTGTAAAGTATTCTGCCAGAGTCATTGTCTCTTCAGTATCATATACTTTCTAGTTAAGGGCTGGCTTGTATTCCTAAAGACACCTATGGATTCTAGCAATATAGGGCCCAAAGGTACAACATCTGATAATTCAGTGACAGTGGATTACAGGGACAAAGGTCAATTAGGTCCCTTGACAGATGCTATGTGGACCCACAGAGTGAAACATGTACCATACTTGTGTTCCTCCTGTTTCCATAATTGTTAATTTCATTCTTATGTTCAGACAGGCTCCAGAGAATATAATAAGGACAATTTAAATGAGCTGAATGCTTCTGGTTCAGCTCATCTTTTGACAAATTATGTTTCTTCTGCTATTCATTCACATTTCATACCCTTGACAGAATATATTTAGTCACCATATTGTATAGCTTTTAGAGACATGAATAGTTTCACATGCAAAGTGAAACCTGTGAAATTTCTCTTCTCCCTGGGGTGAAAGAACTCACTTGGCACCTAGGGCAATTTTGCAAATTATGCCAGAAGCAAGAATCAGTTTTTACCGATGAATACAAGTTTATGCATCCCAGAAATTGCCCTGTGGATAACATTCTGAAGGTCAGTTAAAACTGTTGCTTCCTGCATTAATGAGGCTTAATCTGAAAAAGCCTCCAAAATTACCATCAATTCATAGTCTTTCAACTGAGCGTCCTTGATAGTAGAAGAAAGGTTAAGGAAAATGTGTTAAAGAAAATGAAAATAAGAAAATAATTCAAGCTAGAAAGACTCATTGCTTAGCATACAGAGCAATTGGCTTCTGTCACTCTCCACATGCATCTCCTGCTTTAAGCAGAATTTTTTATGCATACTAAACAATGCCTTTATCATATCACTGGTCTTTTTTAAATCAAATTTCCAACCTTCAGCTTATGTTAGTGAAATAGAAAACTATGAAGTTGAAGAGGTAATGGGACCCCCAGTTTAGTATATAGTACATTGTCATTTGATCAATACTATGGAGCAGATTTAGATACTGGCACTAGCGTAAAAATCCCATAATCAGGAGTTGAGACCTGGCCAGGATCATAGAAGACATGAGGTCACACCACCTACTACCAGTTCAGATTATGGAACCCAAGCACAGAGAAACTCAGTGAATGACCCATGAAATCAAAATTAGAAAGTAACAGAGTAGGGTGGAGTCAAGATGGCAGAGTAAAAGCAGAGACTCACTTGAGCTCTCCCCCAAATTCCCCCAAACTCCTCCAAATACCTGTAAAAAGTGACTCTAAACAAATTCTAGAGCTACAGAACCACAAAATGACAGAGTGAAACAAATTTCCAGCCCAAGACAAGCTGGAAAGTCAAGAGAAAAAGTCTATTGGGTTGGGAGAGGAGTGCAGTCCAGCATGGGCCCCATCAGCACAAACGAGGCCAGAGCAGGCCTCAGGGCACCGAATCATTGGCAGCTGTGGTGATTTCCAAACTTCTCAAACCACAAACACCAGAGACAACTTAAAAGGTCAGTAAGAAAGGTCTGTCAGACCTGGGTGAGAGAGGAACATGGTCCAGGCCCCAGCCCCAGGGCTACAGAGGCAGAGGTGGTGGCAGTAGCAGAGGTTCCTTCCAGAGCTCTCTGCCCAAAGATGGTGGGGAACAGCTGATTATGGGGGGATTGCAGGGATGCTTTGCTGGTGCAAAGGCAGGATTCTCTTACTTTGCCTGTGATTCAATCTAGGTCACAGTCCTGCGTGGTGGTCCTGGGGCAAGGAGGAGCCTGTGGTGGAGCTTGTGGCAGTGGTGGAGAACGAATACTACTCCCAGTTCCAAGGCAAAAAAGAGTGCCTGTGGTCACTCATAGACCAGAGCACAGGCCAGGAGGGGAGGAACACTTCTCATTTAATCATACAATCTTGTAAGAACTTAAATTTTATAGATCTGTAGAAATATCTCCGAAAATAGTTGCAAAAACCCCCTGAAACTTGGGACAGTACACCCTCCACATTGGAAGCAGAGAACTACATTAACAAAGAGTTAAAAAGTCAAGTAATTGGCTGGGAAGATGAGCAAACAGTGGGAAAAAAATCAGACAACAGAATTTTACTTTGGTGACAAAGAAGATCAAACCATACAACCAGAAGAAGACAACAAAGTCAAAGCTCTTACATCCAAAGCCTACAAGAAAAATATGAATTGGTCTCAGGCCATGGAAGAGCTCAAAAAGGATTTGGAAAAGCAAGAGAAGTAGAGGAAAAATTGGGAAGAGAAATGAGTGATTCAAGAAATTCATGAAAAACCAATCAACAGCTTGCTAAAGGAGACCCTAAAAAATGCTGAATAAAGTAATACCTTAAAAAATAGACTAATCCAAATGGCAAAAGAGCTCCAAAAAGCCAATGAGGAGAAGAATGCCTTAAAAAGCAGAACTGGCCAAATGGAAAAGGAGGTCCAAAAGTCCACTGAAGAAAATAATTCCTTAAAAATTAGAATGGAGCAAATGGAAGCTAATGACTTTACGAGAAATTAAGAAATTATAAAACAAAATCAGAAGAATGAAAAAAATAGAAGACAATGTGAAATATCTCATTGGAAAAAGAACTGACCTGGAAAATAAATCCAGAAAAGATAATTTAAAAATCATTGGACTACTTGAAAGCTATGATAAAAAAAAAAGAGCCTAGACATCATCTTTCAAGAAATTATCAAGGAAAACTGCCCCAATATTCTAGAATCAGAGGGGAAAATAGTTATTGAAAGAATCCACTAATCACCTCCTGAAAGAGATCCCAAAAAGAAAACTCCTAGGAATATTGCCACCAAATTCCAGAGCTCCTAGATCAAGGAGAAAATATTGCAAGCAGCCAGAAAGAAACAATTCAAGTATTGTGGAAACACAATCAGGATAACACAAGGTCTAGCAGCTTCTATGTTAAGGAGGGATCAGAGGGCTTGGAATATGATATTCCAGAGGTTAAAGGAGCAAGGATTAAAATAAAAAATCACTTACCCAGCAAAACTGAGTATAATCCTTCAGGGGAAAGATGGATATCCAATGAAATAGAGGACTTTCAAGCATTCTTGATGAAAAGACCAGAGCTCAATAGAAAATTTGACTTTCAAATACAAGAATCAAGAGAAGCATGAAAAGGTAAACAGGAAAGAGAAATCACAAGGGATGTATTGAAGTTGAACTATTTATATTCCTATATGGAAGGATGATATTTGTAACTCACGAGACTTTCTCAGTATTAGTGTAGTTGTATGAGCTATAAGTGTGTGTGTGTGTGTGTGTGTGTGTGTGTGTGTGTGTAGACAGAGGACACAGGGTGAGTTGAATATGAAGGGATGATATCTAAAAAATAAAATTAAAGGGTGAGAGAGGAAAGTACTGGGAGAAGGATAAAGGGGAGGTAGAATGGGGTTAAATTATCTCACATAAAAGAGGCAAAAAAACAAAGCTTTTACAATGGAGGGGAAGAGGGGAGAAGTGAGAGGGAATGAGTGAACCTTACTCTCATCGGATTTGGCTTAAGGAGGGAATAACATAAACACTCAATTGGGTATGGAAATCTATCTTACCCTACAGGAAAGTAGGGAGAAAGGGGATAAAAGCGGGGGATGATAGAAGGGAGGGCACATTGGAGGAGGGGGTAATCAGAAGCAAACACTTTTGAGGACAGACAGGGTCAAAGGAGAGAATAGAATAAATGGGGGGGGGATAGGATGGAGGGAAATATAGTTAGTCTTTCACAACATGACTGTTGTGGAAGTGTTTTACATGACTACACATGTATAACCTATATTAAATTTCTTGCCTTCTCAATGAGGGTGGGTGGGGAAGGAGGGAGAAAGGGAGAAAATGTGGAACTCATTTTTAAAGACAAATGTTAAAAATTGCTTTTGCATGCAACTGGGAAATAAGATATACAGGCAATGATATAGAAATCTATCTTGCCCTAAAGGAAAATAGAAGGGAAGGGGATAAGAGAAGGGGGTGGGGTAGGGCTGTGATAGAAAGGAGGGCAGATTGGGGGAAGAAAAAATTAGAATGCACAGTCTTGGGATGACAGGAGGGGAGAGATGGGGAGAAATTTTGGAACTCAAAATCTTGTGGAAGTGAATGTTGAAAACTAAAAATACATTAATAAATGCACCCCCAAAGAAAGTAACAGAGCAAAGAGGTAGATTAATGTCTCAAGACTCCAAATCCATTGCTCTTATCACTAAATTGTGCTACCTTCCTCATAATTCTAGACCCTATGCAAGGACATTAACTTAGCTTACAACAACAACAACAACAATGATCCAATTGTTTCTTTTTCTTCCCAGAAATAACCTCCTTGTACATTTAATTAAATTCAATTTTCAATTCAATAAATACTTATTGAGTATTTCTTATGTGCATGGAGTTTTCTTGAGGAGATACGAAGATAACCAAGACAGAATCTGTAATGGCAAGTAAAGTGGGACTTCTTGTTGTCTTTTGTTTTGGAGTGCTTCTCAGCACTAAGGCAATCGAGTGCCTTTGAGTCTTGCCTTTGTTTCAATCAAGAGTGTTTGATTGAATCAGGAGTCTTTGATGACCTGCTTAAGTCATGGGAAGGCCTAGGTCACATGGGTTTGAGTCCCATGGTTGTGAGGCCCTCTTACCCCAAAGGAGTGTATATATATATTCTGAGGTTAGCATTTTGTTTGGGGCTCACTCATTGGAAGAGTGTTGGTGTGGAGACTTTGGGTTGCTGTCAAGGAGACCCCCCCCACTGGCTTTGAAAACCCAGATGTTGGTGCTTCTCTCTCTGGTAACTATGTATGTATTGCTACAGTCAGACAGATAGAAGCCTGTCTGTTGATTTGTGTTATTTTGCTCTGTTTATAATTTCTGCTTGTAATTTCTATTTGTATTTGCCCTGAAGTTCAGGGTGCTAACTTTTCCCCCTGAATTTAGTGAAAGATAGATGTATATTTGATTAAAGTGAGATTGTAAACTCCTTTAAGTTGCTTTCTTTAGAAAAGCAGATCAAAAAACCTGTGCTAGCAGCCCTTCTGTGTGGTGGTATTATTGGCCTTACACAGCCACAGTAGCTGCAAGTAGCATTGTTTTTGCAAAATCTTCAACTACAAGCTTATAATTTAGTAGAAACAAAATGGCAAGTACACAAATGAATGAATGGTTGGATGAATGAATGGATGAATGAAAAAATATTTATTCAGGATTTACTATATGGAAAGTAAATAGAATTCAAGACAAAACATGATAAATGCTATAAGAGATATAAAGTGTTTTGTATGTTCAAATAAGAGAAAGACCTAATTTAATTTATGGAACAACAGTTAGCTCAGGAAATGTTTCATGAAGAATGTAACGTTTGAAATGGATCTTGAAAAATGGGTAGAATTTCAAAGATCGACATAGCTGAGTAGGTAGGATGGAAGAATCATCAAGGAGGTAAAAAGAGTAAGGTATATCCCAGGATTGGTGAAAAGATTATTTTTCCTGGAGCATAGTAAATATATAGAAATTTATTGTGAGATAACATTGGATGAGTAGGTTGGAACTTAATTAATAATCCTATGTCCTGAGGCAGCAAGAAGTACTGGAGAAATCTGGATTCAGGAAGACCTGCATTTAAATTCTGCCTCAGATATTTACTGGCTGTGTAATCCCTCTGTGCCTCAGTTTCCTCATATGTAAAATAAGAACGTTGGACCCAATGGTTTCCAAAGTCCATTCCAGCTTTCTCCCTCTGCTTTTTTTCAAAAGTCAGTAAGAAGATATTAAAAATTTTTGAGCAGGGGAATGTCATGGCTGCAACTTTGATTTTAGAAGATTAATCTGGCTGTGACGTATAGAATGGACAAGAAGAAGTAGATATTATAGGTGGTAAGATCAATTAGGAAATTGTTGTCATAGTGTAGGCCAGCGGTAAAGGAATAAGAATGAAAGTCTGAACAGAAAGTAAAGAACTAATGTAAGAGACACACAAGTGAGAATAGAATCAAAGAGGAGCCCAAGATTATAAGCCTGGGTGACGGGACAAAGAGTAGAATGATATTCCTACCTCAATAGGTATGTGGTACAGGCCACTTGTATTAGGAATTAATGGGTGATGAATAAGCAAGATAGTGTTAGTGAGGCCAACAAAAGATTGTTAATGAGTGGTACAAGCACAATGGCATATTCTGTCTCAGAACATAAGATTTGCTTCCCTGACTATGCTAGATAGAGTTTATTTTCTTGTTCTCATTTCACTTTGCACCTATCAGGAAGCCTTTTTAGGACATAAAGGATTATTTGTTTGTTTTCTTTCTTGAATTTTTCTTTTAGTATTACATAATCACTTGCTGTGATAACTTCACCTGTCCTCATTCACAGGAAACAGGAGGTATAAAATATGGACTTCTAGGCTTATCCTGGCAAACCACTCAGGCCCTGGGAAGCAATTATTTGTAATCCATCTTCCCCTTTCCCTTCCCACTTGTGATTTATGCATACAATCTCTGCCTTCGCTACAGCCAGGTAGAATTCTGACCAGGAGAATTCTGGGTTTGCAAATCTGTTCCTCATAATGAAAATAATTAATTAAACTGCTACTTGATTACTGGAACTCCTGTCTCTAGGCCTGCTTTGTGGGGCTCCAAGAATTCCCAGGTTAGAGACTGGCTCAATAAAATCCTGTTAACAAAAACAGGTATAGATGGTATTCTCTTACCTAAACAAATCAAAATAACTAA
The DNA here is from genome assembly GCF_011100635.1 of Trichosurus vulpecula. Classification (NCBI taxonomy): domain Eukaryota; kingdom Metazoa; phylum Chordata; class Mammalia; order Diprotodontia; family Phalangeridae; genus Trichosurus; species Trichosurus vulpecula. Next base: position 132,794,609 of record NC_050577.1, on the reverse strand, counting down.
ACCCAACACTTGGGTCAACCTTAAGGATCCCAAAAGGCAATTCTTTCCCCCTTCCTATCCTGGGCTGAAGTGATTACACAGGATCACTGATGTAGAGTTCTGAGAAACTTAGAGGTCATCTAATGCAAGCCCCTCCTTTTACAAATGAAAGCCCAACAAGGTTACAACTCGCACAGGAGCACATAGGTGGCTAAGATGAGATTTGTCCCTAGAGTTGGCTTGCTCAAATTTCCAGCTTTAGCCAATGGATTTGATGAGGCAAAATGGTGGATATTTCATTCTATTTAGAATCTGCTTCCTCAATCCTTAGCTCTAAATATGGACATCTAACACCTAGAGAAGGTATTCCTCATCTCTTTCCCAAGATAAAATAAATTATTTCTCATGCACTTTAGGCCTACAAATGTTACTGTGTTCAAGTATTTTGAAGGGCCATCATACAGAGGAAGGTTTAAACTTATTTTGTGTGCCCCTAAGGGGTAGAACCCAGGAGCAAATTGAGGGAGGGAGGGAAATATAGAACTTGGAACTAAAATTTAAAAAAAACAAACAAATGTTAAAAATTCTTTTAACACATAATTGGGGAAAAATAAAATATTATTTTTAAAACATGCAACTACCCATAGGAAGGGTTTCATACTAATTGTTAATCCATCCACAAGCATTTCTTAAACACCTACTATGAATCCACACTGTGCTGGGTCATAAATGGAAGGGAGGGAAAAAGCATTTACAAAATGTCTACTATGTGTCAGGCACTAGGCTAAGCATATAGATAAGCATAAGGTAATTACAAACACTTTCTCATTTAATCTTCCATACAACCTTGTGAGGTAGTTTTTTTATTTTATAACTGAGGAAAGTGAGGCAGACAGAAGTTATGCAGTGTCACAAAGAGTGTTTGAGACTAGATCTGAATGCAGGTATTACTGACTTCTGGCCCAGTACTCAATCTATTCAATCTACCTTAGAACTGCCCCTTCTCCCTAGTGGAAAGTTGAGGCCTCCTCCCAATACCTCCATTTAAGAAGGGTACCCAGGCCAGTGATCTCTTAATTTCCTACCAAATTTTACTTCTCTGGACTTTTCCATTAAGCTATGGTCCTTTGGACCCTTCTCTTCCTTACCTGCCCTGTCCCCCACCTATTTTGTTTCCTTTTATGGGCTGTCTTCTTCCAGTAGAATGCAAGTTTCTTGAGCTTTCTTGTATTTGTACTTCAACTGCTAAGCACAGCATCTGGCACACTAGGCCCTAAAAGAATGTTCACTGACTGACTGCAACACTTAATTTCCTCCATATCATAAGGATACAAAGATAAAATCAAGTCCCCTATACTCTATCAAGGAAGGCAGGAAATACAAAGAAGTTTATACAAAATAAATTCAAAGTAATTTTTGTGGGGAGAGGGTAATGAGTGTATCAGATGTTTCTTCTGTTATAGGATAAACTGAAGTATAGGATGAACTGGAGACTTGAAGGTGGGGGAAGGCAATATTGAAAGGGCCCAGAGCAGAGAAAAAAATTGAATCAAGAAATATCTCTTTGGTCTCCTATGCACAAAGTACAGTACAAGGTGATAAAGGCAAACTTTACTTACTCCATAATTTTTCCTGAGTGCTTTTGAATAATTTGATAATAAGCACTGTCAGAATAAGCTTCCAGTTAAGTGTTAAAGTAGTAGACTTAAGAGGAATTTTCCTTTATGTTATTAGGGATGGTCCTGACTTAGACCAGTACCCTCTTAGTTCACATTAAATATTGGCTTAAAATTCCTCACTTGTACATATTTTGACAGTTAATGAAAGGAGGTTTACTTAAGTCATAGCACAGAAAAGATATTAAACAAGTGTTCAGTAGCATTTAGTTTTGGTAGACAAGGTTTTCATTGCTTCCTTATAAAAATGCATCTGGTCAGCAGGTTGAGGTGTGCTAATTCCTGTGGCCTTAGGATAATCAACAAATGTGGAGAGCTCCAACCCCACCTGTATGGGCCTTTTATGTTTTAGATGATTAAGAAGGCACAGCAATACAGCCACAAAATTGTGTCAGAGAAGGAGCAGTCCTGGGTCAATCAAGATTTGTTGCCTTTCAGGTGAAAAAATGGCTCATCTTCCTGAGTTCAAATCTAGCCTCAGATACTTATTAGCTGTGTGATTTTGGGCAAGTCACTTATCCCTGTTTTCCTCAGTTTCCTCACCTGTAAAATGATCTTGAGAAGGAAATGGTGAACCATTCCCACATCTTTGCCAAGAAAACCCTAAATGGGGTCACAAAGAATCAGACTCAACTAAAACAACTGAACAAAGGGAAAAAAGAAAAAGAAACTAGTTCAACCCTTGGGGGTGGGAGGAAGAAAGAAGGAGACAACTCTGGTAGACAGTGGTTCTATCACATAAGTCCAACATTAACTCTTGAAAGCATATTCCTTAAAACTTACAAGATGCTTGATAGAATTCAACTCATTCAGGGTTATATCTTATTTATAAAAATAAAGAGTAAGTAGAGTAAAGTTTTCCATTTTGATAATTTTCTAGTTCATAATTTTTAAAAATTTAGAATAAAAGAAAAGTGTAAGGATTGTTATTATTCAGTAGAAAAATCCTACCTATGTTCGTATACATTTCCTAACACTCTCTACTTATTCATATGTCTCCAAGAACTTAGCTTAAAGCATAGGCATGCTCACTATTTCATATGAAAAAGATTTGGGGATTTTAGTGCACTGCAAATTCAATATTGATAAATAGCATGATATAAAAGCCCCACCCTAAAGTTAATATAATATCTTATGGTTCTAAGGAGGTATAATCTCCAGGACATAGGAATTAATAGCCCTGATGTACTCTGTCCTAGTCAAAGTAAAACTGGAGTAGGGTGTTCAGTTCTGGGTACCACATTTTAAGAAGGGCATCAATAAGCTGGATAACATCCCAAAGAAGTAATGAAAAGATGGTGAAAGACTTGAAGGAACTGGTGATTTCTTAGCCTGAAAAAGAGAAGATGTAAGGGGAACATGGTTTCTTTATTAAAATATTTGAAAAACTTGCTTGAAAAAAATAAAGTTAGCATATAATACATGTAAGTTATTGTAATGACAATTTAGATTTGAAGATCTGTCCCACCTATTAATAGATATATGAGACCTGCTTATGTCACAGGAAGTCTAAGTCACTTGTGGTGGGAGGAGCTTGCTGAGAGGAAAAGGAAAGTGTGCTGATGTTGTGTTTATTGCTTTGACAACACATTTGGCATCATGAACAGGATCACAAGGTAGAAGATCTCTATTTGGTGGCAGAAAGGCTTTTAAGGAAGAAATGGGTATCCCAGGATGGGAGGAGGTACCTTATTCCTCCCTAGCAAGGGAATGGTCATTTGGAATAGGGCTCTGTGAGGCCTGGAAACAGAAGCTACAGAAGGGAGAACCTAGAGATTTGGACAGATGTTTGCAAGAAATTAAAGTTATGCCAGGAAGAGAATTGCAAACAGAACTCTCTAGGAGAGGCTGGATTTTACTCACAGCATTATCATATTACACATGAAAGAATGGACAGATTGTTAAGAGAGAGAACTCTGACGTCTAGCTCAGATGAGAATATTTCTTTACCACAGCAACATGGGAAATCTCAGGTGTCAGAAGAACAGATTATCGTTCAGGAATTGACTGATTTTTGACTAAAAGAAAGAGGAAGCCAAGGAGGTAAAAAGTGCATTTGAGCTCAGCCCAGGTCGAGTCTAGTTGCTTGTCTGGTTGCCATGGTGACAGAGGAAGAGAATCAGGAGAGAATGATACAATATCAGACGCTGAGGCACAAAATGATACTTTGTGGCATAATGCTCTTGAGTCAGAGAATGATACAATATCAGACCAGGCTCCTCAGACAGAAGTGTGCCCCATACAGTGAAGGAGGCAAGGGACCCAAGAAAATAATAGCGTTCAGAGACGTTTTGGAAAATTTTACATAGCAGGAAATCACAGATATCTTGTGTAGGCTTACCCAAGGAATGGGAGAATTGTTAATATCTTGATTGTGAGAATCAGTGATGAAGGGGCCACAGGAGTATCTGTGGACAGTGTGAACTGTATGAAATTCATAAGTATTAGTCAGAATACTTTTGTACAGCAAATTTTTAGGGATTATCATTTGCAAGGAGGATACAGGATGATTTTTCTGTTAGCTTTAGCAGCAAGGATGTAACCAAGAATATTCAACCGATTCTATGTGGCCCAGTGCAGACAGACCCTGGTATTCACTTAGGAACGATATGAAAAAGTTAAAGGAGGAGGTCTTCATTATGATGGGAAAGGCAGATGCACACTCTGATACTCCCTTGGGAGTCTCTCATAGAAATTTAATAGTTAAGGCAGCTCCTCCTGCTTATAAACACCTAATTCTGACTGCTAATTGGGGAGGTAGGACACCCTGTTTCAGAGGTGCTAGATGAGATTTCACAGTTAAGCAACTTAGGAGACTGGGGAAAAGATAAATTTCCTTGAGAGAGAAGAGTGAATAACCAGCAGATTCAATGTCAGAATAGAGTAACAAGAAAAGAAATGTTTACTTCTGTACTGAGAGCAGGAGTAGATTTTGAAAGAATAGATGGTATTCCAACTGATGGGCTATACAAAATGTACCAAGATAAGGGGCTTAACAAATAAATAAATAAATAAATGAACGTAAAGAAGAACTGCCCCTACAAATCCTTCAGATCTGGAACCCTTGTATCCAAGTGATTCACACCTTCAGGGAGACTAGGAAATAGGCTGAGCCCCACCTCAGATTAAAGAAACACACAGACAGGATTACAGACCCCATATTAATCTGACTATATATTGGAAAAATGGATTAGATACTATAACTAGGGCACTGATCGGCACTGGGGCAGAAGTCACCTTGATTTATGGAAATACTGACAAGTTCAGGCATGGAACTCCTATTACCATCACAGGACTAGGAGAGGCTGAAATAGCCAGACAAGTCACAGAATTGGACATGCACAAGAGGCTAGCATGATTAAATGGAAATGGTGCATTCAAAATAGGTCAAAAACAGGCAAAAGTGGAGTTTTTGCTCTAAGTGAATCTATAGCAAGCATAGACACTGAAAGAAATGATAAACCCCTTGAACCAAGGTAACAGTTGGTACAGTCCTTGGTAAAATGGAATGAGGGATATGATGGATTAACTGAAGAACAGAAGAAACATGTTTGGTTTACTGACAGGACAGGAAAATATTTGGGCCATAAAAGACATTGGAAAGCAGTAGCCTAAAACCCATGTACTAAGTGAACTTTGGAAAGTACTGGGATAGGTGTAAGTAGTCAATATGCCGAACTTGTGGCTGCACATCAAGCTAGTAAAGCAGAACAAGGAGGACAGTGTCATATATTCACTGATTCGTGGGTGGTAGCTAATGGGTTAGCTACATGGATGCCCACATGGAAAAATTAAAATTGGGAAATTCATGGTAAACAAGTTTGGGGCAAAGAATTATAGGAAGATATATGGGACACGTTTTTGGCTAATAATTTGTCAGTTTTTCATGAGACGCTCACATGACCCTCACTACACCAGAAAATGAGTACAATGCACATGCTGATTGACCAGCAAAGATTGCCACTGAACATATTGTCCCTACTCTGACAACTGATAATCTGGTACTATCAAAATGGGTCTACCAAATGGCCAGCCATTTAGGGGTCCAGGCCACACACTGATGGGTACAAGATCAAAGTATTAGTGTATCTCATCCATTGTTAAAGCAAGTAGCAGAGGAATGTTATATATGTCAATTGGAAAAGGAATGAACTGTTCCTAGGGTAGTAACTGGAGAAATAGCAAGGGGAAAAGTTCCGGCCCAAATTTGGCAGATAGATTATATTGGACCACTACCCCAAGATAAGAGATGTAAATTTATATATACTTGTGTTGATACCTATTCAGGTGTACTAGTGGCTTGTCCTTATAAGAATCAACTGAGAAAAACACCCATAAAACTTTAGATATCATAAGTCTATATTATGAAACCCCAATGCAGATTCAAAGGGAAAATGGGTCACATTTCAAAAGTAATGAAATGAAGTAATGTTGTGTATTGAACAATATAGAGCAGCTATATCATATTCCATATTATCCACAAGCATCTGGGTTAATTTCAAAAATGAATAGATTACTGAAGGAACAGTTAAGGAAGTTAAGTTCTAATAATTTGTATCAGCATTGGAAAGATAATTTGTTCATTGTTTTACATAATTTGAATAATAGACTATTGGAAGGAAGTACACTTCTAGCCAGAATGATGACCCCAAATCTGCAAATTAGAAAAGATAAAACACATCTCAAATATTGAGTATTGGACTGTGAGGGAAGGTGTCCCACCACCATATCCAGGAAAGCCTGGTTTGGCAGGATATCATTTAGATGTTTTGAGGACTTTTGGATAGAAAAGAGATAAGAAAAATCTCCATTGGAATATGTATGAGAATCCCTAAGAATCATTTTGGACAGATTACCTAAATCAGGATTAGCAGCTCGAGGAATAGATGTATTGATTGGAATGATAGATTCTAATTATCAAAGAGAAATTACTGACATTCCAGAATTTGGGTAAAGAACCCATACAGTTTTGTAAAAATGATAAAATAGTTCAAATGATTATTATTCCTTGTGAAACAATATCCCTTGTGAAGATTGATCCTTCTTCCAAAATAACTATCAGAGGAAATGAAGGGTTTGGGTATACTGATAGAATAAAATTGGGAGCTAAAGTATAGGTAAAATGGAAGTTGGACAGTGTTCCAAAGGCTGCAGAAATTATATCACATGGGAAGGATAATATTGTAACTGTTGTTTATCCAGGAGAAAATGATTATCACATTGTATCCTTGACTCATGTATTCTATCATGAATGAGGCTATGACTATTTCTTTGTTTCCTTTTGGACTTCTGTGTGTTAGATTTGTTTCCTGCCAGGTTAGTACCATCCACCTGCAGATGCCTGATCATCTAAGCTGGATGTCACCCTTGCACCTGTCCATGACTGTGATGTGTCATCCCTGGCCCTATCCACAACCTTGATATGTCATCTCTGGAGCCGGCATCAACCAAGTTCTCTAACAGACCTCTAAAATAGGACTCTTGAACTCCTGGGGCAGGGACAGCTCTACCTCCAATTTCAGCAGGAAGAAGCTATTCAGGATGAAACCTTCACCCTTACCCCAAGATTTTGAGCCCCATTCATTCGAGGAGGGAATGATATTGTCTTACATGCTTATTTTGTGTTATCCCTGCTATATTGTTGTAAAGTTCTATTGACACCAGTTATCCCAAAACTCCTATTGATTGCCCCATTGACCTATGTAATGGATAAGAAAGATCTTGGGGCCAAATGTAATGACAATTTAGATTTGAAGATCTTTCCAAACCATCAATAAGCATGTGACCTGCTTACGTCACAGGAAGCCTAAGTCACATGTGGTGGGAGGAGCTTGCTGAGAGGAAAAGGAAAGTGTGTCAACAGGAAATGCAGAGAGAGCAGTTAGAGCTGAGGGAAAGAGCAGACTTGTGCTGTGCTGTGAGTAATTGTTGGTGGCAAGGCCCCAGCAGGGGAGCAGAAGCTTATGGGATGGTGAGGCTCCATGCTGTCATATTGTGTTTTAAGTTCCTTGCTGTTATGATAAAATGGGCTTACTGGTTTGGGGAGTTGCTTGTTGCTTGGATGGGCTGGACTTATTGGTTATGGGATTTGGTAATCTGGTGTCTGAATAAATGTTTTACTTCTTCAACCTTCTATGTGGCAAGTCTTTCATATTTTGCAGTACAGAATTACATAGTCATATTCACAATTATCATTGATGTGTTTATTGCCTTGCTAATACAGTTACATATAAAAAATATAATATATAGCATGGTACTAAGCTAAAGAGATATGTATAGATATATAAGAATAATATCTCTATATCTTCTCTCTATATATATGTATATATAATCTTCTCTACCTATATATTTTATAAAGATAAAATCTCTATATACATATACATATCTCTTCTGCTTAGTCCCACAGTCAGAATGGCAAACAACAGGTAAAAATTACAGAGAGGCAGATTGTAGCTTAATGTAAAGATAAGTTTAACAATCAGAATTCTTCAGAAGTGGAAAGGGCTAGGAATGTGTTCTCCTTCATTTATGGTCTTATATTGAAGGAGGATCACTTGCCAAAGGTGTCATAGAAGAGATTCTTAATTCGTTGTGAGTAGACGAGATGACCTCTATAATATTTTCTAGCTCTGAGCTTCTGTGATTCTATGGTAAAACTAAAATAGCATAAGCACAGGGGAGTTGATTGATTCAATCACTTACCCCCATTCCACTTCTTATGGTTCATTCCTTGTTTTTGACAAGGACCAATGACATCACAAGAGTGATGTCTTGACTTGCACATAAATTGCATTTAAGTGAGGCAGAGTTGCACGAAATCATTGGCTTCAATCTCTCTTCCAGAGTCTTCAAAATCTAGTGACAGGACAAAAGTCAAGACAACTGGCAACGGTCTGGGATGCAGGGGATGGACCTATAGTCTTCAATGTCTGACCAGGTTCTAAGTGTTCCACAACACCTGATTCAGCTGCCTTCATGGCCATTGAAACAGATTGTTTTCATCTGTCCATTCTACTGGGGGAAGTCTTCCCATGCTTGGCGTAAGCATCACCTTTACTCAGTGATGAATTTGAGGCCCATTGGTTACCCTCAACCTGGTGTAGCCCCCATCTGCTAGGACAGTTTTACCAGGGTTTTGCCACTGTGCATGCTACAGCTTCTTGGAGCCACAGGTGAGTGTTGGGTGGCAGGTGGACACCAAAGGTGAACCAGCAGTCCAGAAAGGGGTTCAGCAAATCCTCACATCAGAGGTGCCAGTCCTCCTTGAACACCTTATACACCCCATCCCACTTAAAGTAACTAAAAAAACACCTTAGCCCTGACAACACTATCAGATAATAACATTTCAATTGAATTAACCAATTAAAGGCATTAAATTAACATACACATTTTCATGCCCTGTAGGTCTTCTATAAATGTCAAGCCAATTCAAAACCCAATATTTCAGTGTTTGGCAAGTTAGAGAAGACAGCACTTCTAGCTAAGTCTCTGAGAGAGAATAGTTTGGGAGAGAAGAGAAGATGGAGGAAGGATAAGGGCCTCTCTCTCTTCTCCTCTCCTTGACCAGATCATGACCTTTGTGAACTTCAGAATTTAGACTTCTCATTTTGACGAGGAGTATCCCAGAACAGCAATGGCTGCCAGAAGCATCTGCATCTGGAACACAAAACAAACTAGACACACTGAGGAAAGGCAGTTTCAGGATTTTAAAAGGAATCCACCAGAATGTTACACCATAACTTGGGGAAACATCTTAAGGATTCTAGCAAAAGGACTTTCAAGAGTTGTGAGACATGCCTTTATAATTCATGCTCTTAGATTGAGCCCATTTTCCCCAGGATTCTGTATGTACTTATAGGCAAGCATGTCTCAGAATTTTGCAATGTTTGTATCAACTGTTCTTACTATACCACTTTTGTCAATACTCTTTTCTAAAAGCTAATTAAATTGGCTAACTAATTGATATCAACTGATCATCAAGGAGAGAACACATTGATAGGGGCTCTTGAGCTGTAGCATTATAAAGATACCCTGAACTCCTCTGAGTTACCCCTAAAATCCTAAGGGAGATATAATAGCTTCCTACAGAATACTTCAATTTGCCAGTGTTAGTGAGAGTTGGGAGGATAAGCCTAGAGGCTGTTTTAACAATATGTAATATTAATTAAGGTGGGACTTTCTTTACTGTTTTAGAATGCTAAACTAATTAAGTGTCTTTGATTGAGCCTTACTAGGTGCAAAGCCCCAAGCCCAAACCCCTAATTACTAGGTGCTAAGCTGATGTGAGCATGAAGCCCTCAGGGCCCTAAGGGGAGTTGCTAAGACCAGAGCCAATAGTGGGCACCTAAGTTCTGGTTGCTCAGATGACGTTTGATGATGTCTAAAGACTGTGCAAAAAGAGAGAACAGAGATGTTTGCTTGAGGCTCTCACTGTTGGCGTGTGACTCTGGGCAGCCACTCTAAAAGCCTCCTGGCTTGTCAACCCAGATGTTGATGGTTTCTTGGTAATTATGAATTGTGATTTGGTCTGTTTATATTGTGTATGTTTGTGATTTGTTTGTATTTGCTCTTTAGTTCAGGTTGCTGGCTTTTCCTCCTGAACTGAGTTTATATGTATGTGTTGGATTAAAGTAAGATTGTTGAACCCTTAAAGTCACTTTCCTTAGTAAAGCAGATCAAAGAAACGGTGCCAGCAGCTTTCTTGTTGTTGGGCTTGTGTTGGTCTTTCACCCCCACAACAGCTGCTAGCCGAATTATTGCTATACAATAACATTTTCTTGTCATGTTATTAGATGTTTAATTCTGCTGATTTTAACAAGAAGAAAAGTAGGTGAGCTTGTGGTCATGCCAAAGCACTTTGATACATAAAAACATATGTGTGCATTATATGTAAACATATATATGTATATCTATATATACATATCTATATATCTATAGACGCTTATAGATGCTTAATAAATGTAAATTGAATTGAATCCACATTTGATAATAATTCATAATGCTTACATAAATATAAATCAAGGTCATTTGCACATATATGGATGTGTACATATATATGTATATATATATGTATATATATATACATTCATACATACATATATTATTGAGAAATAATTTTGAGGTCCTGGTACTTAACAGTTCTTAGATGTTTCTGAATTCTGAGTCCTAGTCATGTAGCACTTCAAAAATATGCCAGATTGGCCTAAATTTAGACTGTAATTTCTCCCTCTAATTTGTCTTGTATTAAACTTGTGTGTGATGTGTAATCAATTATTTTTTCAAAGAATATCTAGGTGTATATTTTTCTTTGCCCAGAGATCTAATTTTAGGACTAGTCATCATATTCAAGACTTCCAATATTCAGTCAGAGAAGATGGCATTTTGTGATAGCTACTTCATGTTGTCACTTGTATGTGAAATTCAAAGACAAATGTTGGAGAAAATTAATATGAACTTGAGCAATCTTACTTACCTTTGTATCCTCTAGTATTTAGAGCTCTGCTTTTTTCTGGGCTGGGCCAAAACCAGGCCAGGTCCTTCCTTGGTAGTTTTATTGGGGTTTTTTTGAGCTTCATTTAGTGGTTTTAATTTTTTGTTAATAATTAATTTATTTTTAGTTTTCAACATTCACTTCTATAAGATTTTGAGTTTTGAATTTTCCCCCTGCCCTCTCCTTTCCCCTCCACCGGACAGCATGCAATCTGATATAGGTTTTATTTATACATTCATATTAAACATATTTTGACATTAGTCATGGGGCAGAGAAGAATTAGAACTAACGGGAGGAACAAAGAGAAAGAAGAAACAAAAGAAAAGGAGAGCAAATACTATGCTTCCTTCTACATTCAGACTCCCAAGTTCTTTCTTAGGATATGGATAGCATTAGTGAGTCTTTTGGAGTTATCTTAGTGAGTCTTTTGGAGTTATCTTAGATCCTTGAATTGCTGAGAAGAGCTGACTCTATCAAGGTTAGTATTGCACAATGTGACTGTTACTGTGTATAGTGTTCTCCAGGTTCTACTCATTTCACTCAGCATCAGTTCATATAAGTCTTTCCAGGTTTTTCTCAAATTTGCCTGCTCATCATTTCTTATAGTACAAGAGTATTCCATTACATTCATATACCACAACTTGTTCAGCAATTCCCCTGTTGATGGCTATCCCCTCCATTTCCAATTCTTGGACACCACAAAAAGAGCTGCTATAAATATTTTTGTACATATTTTGCATATTTTGTACACATTTTTATGATCTCTTTGGGATACAGACCTAGAAATGGTATTACTGGGTCAAAGGTCTGCACAATTTTATAGACCTTTGTGCATATTTCCAAATTACTCTCCAGAATGGTTGGATCAGTTTGCAATTCCACCAATAATGCATTAGTGTTCCAATTTTCCCACATCTTCTCCAACATTCATCATTTTCCTGTGTTGTCATGTTTGCCAATCTGATAGATGTGATGTGGTGCCTCAGAGTTGTTTTGATTTACATTTCTCTAATCAATAGTGATTTAGAGCATTTTTTCATATGACTGTAGATAGCTTTAATTTCTTCATCTGAAAACTGCCTGTTCATATCCTTTGACAAGTTATCAATTGGGAAATGACTTGTAGTCCTATAAATTTAACTCAGTTCCCTATTAGAAATGAGGCCTTTATCAGAGACACTGGTGGTAAAAATTGTTTCACAGTTTTCTGCTTCCCTTCTAATTTTTCATTGGCTTTGTTTGTGCAAAAGCTTTTTAATTTAACATAATCAAAATCATCCATTTTGCAATTCATAATGTTCTACATCTCTTTTTTGGTCATAAATTCTTCCCTTCTCCATAGATCTGACAGGTAAACTACTCCTTGCTCTCCTAGTTTGCTTATAGTATCAGTCTTTATATCTAAATCATGCACCTATTTTGACTTTGTCTTGGTATAGGGTGTAAGATGTTGGTCTATGCCTAATGTCTGCTGTACTATTTTTCAGTTTTACTGGAAATGCTTCTAGCTTATTCCCATTGCATATAATGCTTGCTGATGGTTTTATATACATGCTACCTATCATTTTAAGGAAGACTCCATTTATTCCTATGCTCTCTAGTGTTTTCAATAGGAATGGTGGTTGTATTTAGTCAAAAGCTTTTTCTGCATCTATTGAGATAATCATATAATTTCTGCTTGTTTTGTCCTTGAGATAAGTTGCTATAATCTCTTTGCTAATATTTTATTTAAAATTTTTGCATCTATGTTCATTAGGGAAATTCACCTATAATTTTCTGTCTCTGTTTTGGCTCTTCCAGGTTCAGGTATCAGCACGACATTTGCATCACAAAAAGAATTTGGTAGGACTCCTTCTTTGCCTATTTTCCCAAATAGTTTATGTAGTATTGGAATTAGCTGTTCTTTAAATGTTTGATAGAATTCACTTGTAAATCTATCTGACCTTAGGAGATATTTTCTTAGGGAGTTCATTGATCGCTCCTTCAATTTCTTTTTCTGAAATGGAGTTACTTAAGTATTTTATTTCCTCCCCCATTAGTCTGAGCAATTTATATTTTTTTGTAAATATTCATCCATTTCACTAATATTGCCAAATTTACTGGCATACAGTTGGGCAAAATAGCTCCTAATTATTGTTTTGATTTCTTCTTCATTGGTGGTGGATTCACCATTTTCATTTTTGATCCTGGGAATTTGGTTTTCTTTTTTTTAATCAAATTAACCAAAAATTTATCTATTTTATTAGTTTTTTTTCATAAAACCAGCTTAATTTCATTTATTAACTCGATAGTTTTCTTACATTCAATTTTATTAATCTCTCCTTTGGTTTTCAGAATTTCTAATTTGGTATTTAATTGGGGATTTTTTATTTGTTCTTTTTCTGGCTTTTTTAGTTGCATGCCCAATTCATTGATCTCTTCTTTTTCTATTTTATTCATGTAAGCATTTAGAGATATGAAACTTCCCCTAAGAATTGCTTTTGCTGCATTGCATAAGTTTTGGTATGTGTATCAGTAAGGCAAGATTCATGACCTCAAGGATGACCATGAGCATGCCTGTGTGGTTCAGAATCACAAAGTATGAAAAACTCTCTAGGCAGAAGGCAGAGGAAGCATAACATTTATTTAGACACCAGTGGATCCAACCCCAAGACCAATGATTCCAATTCGATATAGCAGTATTTTATATTCCAAAACCAGTAAGCCCATTTCAATTAGCAAAAAGGAAGTTATAACACAGTATGATAGCAAAGAACCAAGTCATTCTGTAACCTTCCTCCCCTGCTAGTGCCTTCCTGTAAACAATCACTCAAGAATCCTAACTATCTGCTTGCCTACATCCTCTGAAAGCCCTTGCAGTTCTCAGAGTCCTTGCAGTCTCCTGGATTCTCTGGATTCTCAGTTCTCCAATCTCTCCATGCTGTAGATTCTCAGCTCTTTGATATTCACAAGTCTCTGGCCTGCATTCTCCGTTTTTCAGTCTCTCTCGACACTGGCTGACTCTCTCTCAATGTCTGCTGCCCTGATGTCTTCTTCATGTCTTCTTCTCAACTCTCCTTGATGTCTGCTTCCCAATTCTGCTGCTCTCATGTTCTGGGCTCTCCTTATATACAGTTCTAGCTGGCATCTGATTGTCTAGAACTCAGGTCTCTCACTGGCTGAATTCATGCCCATCTGATTGACTAGAATTCAGTGCACATACAATTGGCTCTGGTCTTAGAACCTCTCCTTAGGGCCCTGAGGGCTTCACACCTCTTGTAACCTAATTAGCAAAAGGGTGTGGTCCTGGGGCCTCCTGTCTAGTTAGTGAAAGGGTGTGGTCCTGGGGCTTTGCACCTAGTAAGTAAAGTGGGTAAGTAAAGATCCTATTGAATGGGTGGGAAAGATCTTTAATCACAGTAACACCACAGTATGTTGTCTCCTTATTGTCATTCTCTTAGATGAAGTTATTATTGATTGTTTCTATGATTTATTGTTTGACCCATTCATTCTTTAGGATTAGATTATTTAGTTTCTAATTCATTTTTAGTCTATCTTTCCATGGCCTTTTATTACATGTAATTTTTATTGCATCATGATCTGAGGAAGATGAATTTAATATTTCTGCCTTTCTGCATTGAATCATGAGGTTTTTATGCCCTAATATGTGATCACTTTTTGTTCAGGTGCCATGTACCACCAGGAAAAAGGTATATTCCTTACTATCCCCATTTAGTTTTCTTGAGAGGTCAACCATAGCTAACTTTTCTAAAATTCTATTCATCTCCTTAACTTCTTTCTTATTTTTGTGGTTAGATTTATCTAGCTCTGAGAGGGGGAGGTTGAAATCAGTATTGCTACCCCTGCTTTTTTTTACTTCAGCTGAAGCATAATATATTGTACTGCAGCCTTTTACCTTTACCCTGTGTGTATCCCTCTGTTTCAAATGTATTTCTTATAAACAACATATTGTAAGATTATGGTTCTTAATCCACTCTCATATCCACTTCTGCTTATGGGAGAGTTCATCCCATTCACATTCACACTTATGATTACTATCTGTGTCTTTCTCTTCATCCTATTTTCCCCCATTTATGCTTTTCTTTCTCCTTCCTCCCTTTCCCTCCTCACTAGAGTTTTGCTTTTATCCACTGCCTCTCTCAGTCTGCCCTCCCTTCTGTAAGCCCCCTCCCTTTTCTTTCCTTTTCCCCTTCCTACTTCTTATATGGTAAGTTAGATTTCTATAGCTAACTGATTATGTTATGGGAATACCCTCTTTAAGCCAAATCTGATGAGAGTAAAGTTCAAACAATATTCATCTCCCTTCAATCTTCTCCTCTACTGTGATAGGTTTTTGTGCCTTTTTATGCAATGTAATTTACCCTTGTCTGCCTCCTCCTTTCCTCTTCTCTCAGTACAATCCCCTTTCACCACTTAATTAGATTTTTTATCATCGCATCAAAGTCAACTTATACCCATGCCCTCTGTCTATGTAAACTCTTTTTAAATCATGTAATAACAGTACAATTCACAAGAGTTACAAGTGTCATCTTCCCTTGTGGGGATGTAAACAGTTTGCCCTTATTAATAACATGTTGTAGTAGTTGTTGTTTTTAACTATTTACCTTTTTATGCTTTTCTTGAGTCTTGTATTTGAAGATCAAATTTTCTGTTGAGTTCTGGTCTTTTCATCAGGAAGGTTTGAAAGTCCCCTATTTCATTGAATATCAATCTCCTCACCTGAAAGATTTTGCTCAATTTTCCTGGGTAGTTGATCCTGGGTTGTAATCCAAGCTCCTTTGTCTTACAGAATATCATATGCCATGCCCTCCAACCTTTTAATGTAGAAGTGGCAAGGTCCTGTGTAATCCTGACTGAAGTTCCATGATACTTAAATTGTTTCTTTCTGGCTGCTTGCAGTATTTTCTCTTTGACCTGGTAATTTTGGAATTTGGCTACAATATTCCTTGGAATTTTCAATTTGGGATCTCTTTTGAGACTCTTTTGATGAATATTTTACCTTCTGGATCTAGGACCTCAGGGAAGTTTTCCTTGATGATTTCCTGAAAGATGTTGTCCAGGCATTTTTTTTTCATCATGGTTTTCAGGTAGACCAATAATTTTTAAATTATTTTTAAAATTTAATTAATTTAAATTAGTTAATTAAATTTAATTTTTAAATGAAATTATCTCTCCTGGATCTGTTTTTCCAGGTTTTACCAATGAGGTATTTTTTGTTTTCTTCTGTTTTTTCATTTTTTTTTTGCTTCTGTTTGACTAATTCTTGATATCTCATAGTCATTAGCTTCCACTTGCCCAATTCTAATTTTTAACAAATTGTTTTCTTCTATTAAATTTTGTACCTCCTTTTCCATTTGGCTGATTTTATTTTTTAAGGAATTCTTCTCTTCAGTGAGTTTTTGTGCCTCCTTTTCCATTTGGCCAATTCTGCTTTTTAAGGACTTGTTTTCTACAGCCAAATTTTGTATTTCTTTTTCCAAGCTTTTGACTCTCTCCTGCATACCTCTCATTTCTTTTCCCAATTTTTCTTCTGCCTCTCTTATTTGACTTTTAAAATCCTTCTTGATCTCTTCCAAGAAGCCTTTTTGGGCTTGAGACCAGTTCATATTCCCCTTTGAGGTCTTGGATGTGGGTATATTGACAATATTGTCCTCTTCTGAATTTGTGCCTTGATTTTCCCTGTCCCCATAATAAGAATCCATGGTGATTGTCCATTTTGGCTTTTTCTTCATGGTATTTGCCTAATTCCTGGCTTTTAGAGTTGAGTTCTCTTGCTGGTATGCAAGGGGCTCTGATCCAAGCTTCTTTTGGTAAGATGCTATGACTTGGTACTTCAACAATCTGGCTAGCAGCTGTTGTAGGGGTGTAAGACCAACACAACCCCAACAACAAGCATGTCGCAAAAGCACAGGTTCTTTTGATCTGCTTAGCTAAGGAAAGCTACATGAAGGGATTTGACAAGCTTACTTTAATTCAGCATACAAATATCATTCACTTAGTTTAGAAAAAAAGCCAGCACACTGAATTTCAGAACAAATACAAAGTACAAACATCAACAGATAGACCTTGTCCGATTCAAATCCCAATACATAGTTACCAGAGTTCGACAAAGTCTCAGCATCCGGGTTTACAAGCTGGAGAGCTCCTTAGCTATAGCTGCCCAGAGTCTCTGCATTAGTACCATCACGAGTAGAGCCCTGGCAAATGGCTCTGTCCTCTCTTCTTATAGGGCTTCAGACATCATCAAATGTCATCTGAATGACCAGAACTTAGGCTCTGGGGATTGGTTCTTGAGTTAGCTCCTCCCCTTAGGACCCTGGGAGGTTCACATCCACATAGATTAGGTTAACACCTAATAGGAGTTAGAGCCTGGGGCTTAGCACTTAGTAAGACTGAGGGCATGGCTCTGGAGTTAGCACCTCCCCTTAGCCAGCCCCACCTTGGGTCCCACCCCAGTCACCAATCCACACCCACATAGGTCCCACACCTAATAGGGGTTTGGGCCTGGGGCTTAGCACCTAGTAAGGCTCAATGAAATACACTGAATTACTCAAAGAAAACAAAGGCCATTTTGCTTATCAACACACTTGGTCACTGGTTGGTGGTTTTCCAAGCTGATGTCTTCCAGTTCCCCTGCCTATGCTAAGGTACTCAGGGTCCTGGTGCTGATGCTTGCCTGCTCCACCACCCTGGGGCTCAGGATCTCCCTCTGGTTTGCTGAGGTGGAGTTTGCTGAGACACCTCCTGTCCTGTACTGCTCCTCCTCCTCCAGGGTGAGAGGGGCCTTTCCCTAATCCCCCAAGTCTCTTGGGCTACAAGACTGCTGCACCCCATCTTTCTGCTGGTTCAGCTGTTTCAGGGTTTTTCCTGGGGCAATATTTTCTGGGCTTTCAGAGGTCAATAAGGAGGGTGAGAACAACTTACTTCTTACTCCACCATCTTGGCTCCTGGAAGAGGAACCCAGTAGTTTATGTTTGATATTGGAATGAAATGTGGCATATGTAAGTCAATGATCAAATAATAAACATTTATTGATCACCTACCATGTGACAGGCAATGCGCTACATGCTGGTTACTCAATATTTAGCAAAAGGAGATTGATTTAGCTAGGAAGACATCTCTGAGTTGTCCAACATGGTTCCCTATCTAAGCATCTAATAGTGAATGGAATTTACTTGTGGCTATTTTCTACTCAGCTAAGAAGGAAGTGATATCAGTAGCTTAAGCCATTTAATTATCTTTCATGGATAGTTTGAATATCTTTTAAGGAAAAACTAGCCGCATTTGTATGGGGATAAAAGGTTAGGAAATTGTTCCCACCACAGGCCTGCACTATTTAATTATTAAATTTAATTGAATGGTATTTGGGTTCCATTTGACATTGCTCTTTACAGTCTTCCATTGTTTTCCATAGCCAGCTCAGCACAAGCAAACTAGAGTTCCCAGTTATGCCAAGCCAGGGACCACAGCAGCTCACATTTTCATGGGCCAGAGGATGCACATCCAAGAGCAGAAAATACATTAGTCTTCATATCAGATACATTTGAAATACAAAATATAATAGGGACTGCACACACAAACAAGGGATCAGGATTAGACAAAGATACACACAAACACATTCACACACACATACACATACCTAATTTACGCGAATTGTGTAATTTTTAAAAAACTAATTCTATTTTGTCGGCAGAAAAGTCCACTTGAATTGGAACCACTGGCTGATTACTCCACAATTTCTACATTTAGGCGCCCTAATAAATTGAGCATAGCCATAAATATATGCATTTATCATGGGTGAACACATGCTATTTTAAATTTACTTCTAAAATATTTATGGTATATTTCTCAAAGAGACTGGCAGGCCATTGTTTGTTTTGATTTTCCATCTGGTCTTCCATTAATATACTAATAACTACTTTAATTTCTCCTGCTATATTATTGATCTTATTTTCCCTTATAACATGTTTATTTTCATGCTCGGAGATGAAAACATTTCAAACAGGAAACAGTTTTGATACAGCTAATGCACGTAAAAATCAAGCAACTATCATTGTAATGTACTTCATATAACACAACCTTCCTCACTGAATTGTTATGGCGATCAAATTTCATGTGTGTGCGTGTGTGTGTGTGTATGTGTGTGTGTGTGTGCGTGTGTGTACATGTGTGTGTGTGTGTGTGTAAAATACATTCAAAACCCTAAAGCACTATAACTATTATTATTATGTGACATAATTCCTGGCCTCTGGGAGTTTAGCATCTAAGGTTACTCACACTTCACGTGGTAAGGGTCTAGTAAATCCTTGTTGACTGAATATCATTATCTCGGTATCACACTCAGAGCCAAGCTCAGCTCTGGATATAATAGGTGCCTAATAAATGTAAATTGAATTGAATTCTCATTTCATAATTCATAATTGCTGACATATATGTAGTAGTGCTTTAAATGATAAAGTTCTTTATATACCTATATACATATATACATATACACACATGCATATACTATGTGTTAGTGGTAGAGAATGCAAATATTATTACAAATTAATTTGGGCTCCTTGAGGGCAAGGACTTTATTTTGACTCTTTTTAAAAATCCTTAGTATGTGATACAGTGCCTGGCACACAGTACGTGCTTAAAAAATATTTGCCGACCAGTTAGATGTAGATGGTAAATTCATTTGATCCACCTGAAGGTCAATTGTTTTGCAGTGGAGATATAAGCCCTGCATCTTGCAAGTATGTGTCATAAACTCTGAAGGGTGTTGAAGTAAGATAGTATGGGATGGCTCAGTGAAAATTCATTTGTGGGTCAGTAGTGTCATCTTGGCATTCAGAGGACAGCATGGATATGCTTTCCAACTCAGTTTTCCTTGTGTAATATTTGTTTATATAAGTCAGTATGTTATAATGGCTATGGAGCTGGCCACAGAGCCAAGAACACTGCCTTTGATAACATAATAGCAGGGTGACTGTGAGCAACTTACCTAACCTCACAGTACTCTTAAATGTTTGTTGAACTGAACTGGATTAAGTTGAATTGAACTGAGCTATATGTGGTGAGAGAAAATTTCTTGACAAGGACTTGTAAAGGCAGAAAATTTTAAGTGACTTGAGGATAAGGATCATGTTACATAGTTTTACATCTCCTACACTAGAACTACAACTATATAGCCACATAGTTGATACTGAATTAATTAGCAAATATATTGCTTGGTATAAGTTTACCTCAGCACAAATCCCAAAATGGCCATAGATTGGCTAGTAAAATGGTGGTTTCTTCTTCACTTGAGGTCTTCAAGCAACAGGTGGGGCATGGGGAATGTTGTAGAGCAGTTTGTTATTTGGGTTTGGATTGTACTACTACTAATAAAATAATAATAGCTAGCATTTATATAGTGCCTACTATGTGCCAGGCAATGTACTATGCTCTTCACAAGTAGAGTATTATTTTTTTGATCTTCCCAATAACCCTGGGAGGTAGGTGCTATTATTATCTTCATTTTACATATGAGGAAAATGAGGCAAACAGAAGTTAAGTGGTTTGCCTAAGGTCACACAGCTAGTAAGTATCTGAAGCCAAATCTGAAATCAGGTCTTACTGACTAGATGGCTTTGAAATAGCCTTTCAAATGCTGAAATTCTATGATTACTATTCAATTTTTTCCAGTGTTCTGGGTTAAAGCCTCTTTAAGCAGGTTATGTGGAACTTATCCTGGTTATCTGTCTCTCACATTTCAGTGTATCAGTCAATAAACAATTAAGTTCCTAAGATGTATCAGGCATTGTGCTGAAAACTGGGATACAAATATGAAAAAGAAAAAAAAAGTCTCCCTGATCTCAAGAAGTTTATAATCTAATAGGGGAAGACAACGGACAAAAGGAAGCTAAAAAGTGGGGAGGGAAGAAGATATCCAGCAAAGAAGCTTGATGGACAAACCCAAAGGATTGTGACTGGGTGAGAAATGAAGAGATGTCTGGCCTGGGCAACCTCCTTAAATGGAGATTTTGGGAGGAGTTCATCTCTCCACCCTCCAATCAGAGGAGCAGATGGCACTAATGAGGTACAAAAGCCAAGACTAATGCAGTCTTGCAGGATGATGAGGATTCAGGTGATAAAGTTCCTTGGGGAATGATGGTAAAGTCCTAATGAGTGTAGACATAAGGGTACAGGGGAGAGGGATAAATAAGTGAAAGCCAATCATCACTATTGGAAACCTACCCAGATATGGACCACTGAATATGTTGGCAGACAGCAGTCTCCATGTTGGTTTGTTTCACTTAACTACTATATTTCACTGCATAACTGTCGCAGATTTTAAATTTTTTGCCAAAAGTCAGGTGCAACCATTATGTGAAACTTCAAAAAATCATGCTGGTCCTATTTGAAAATTATGTATTACTACACTGTCTTTGGTGCAAGATTAGGATGCACAGAATACTCTTGAATATATATTAAATTGGGAAGATGCATGTCTTACCATATCACATGACTTACTCATGGCAGCTTCACCTACCTGCCCACTCCCCTCCCTCCTATGGTTCTTCATTGGGTTGAGTGACAATACTGTTCGTATTGCTGCATTCCTGACAAACCATGCAAGTTGGATTTCAGAAATATACTGAATATGTGCATGCCCTGAGAATTCTAGGCTCATGGCTCATAATGCGAAAGAGGTAAATACGTATCCATATGCCATTGGTGAATACATTGCTGCTCTGTTTACCTTTTAAGTGCTCTAATGAACAGAATTATACCATGTGACAATTACATGATGAAAGAAAAAAACAGTGAGACAATTATGTGGTGGCAACGATTATATGGTGAAATATGGTGTTTTCCTATGCTTCAAGGGAATGTGTGGGGAGGGATTGGTGAGGAGAGATATTAGGAAATGACAGTAATATAAAATAAAAGAACCTCAATAAGATTTTTTAAAAGAAAGAAAACATAACCATAGTGTAGGCTCTACAGAGGTAAAATTAAGGGTCAGCATATTATTATAATTAACTAATGTACCAACTTTCTCCTAACTTCTATTATCCATGCCATTACAACCTCCATGTCTCTGCTGCTATGATCCTTTTGCATCCAAGATGAATTCTATGGTTAAGAGTATCACAGAATTCTAGGGTTGGAAGCAACCTTAAACATCATCTAGTGTGTAATCCTTGCATTTTAGTAGGCAAGGCTAGCTTACCCAAAGTCATACTGGTAATTAGTGGCAGAAATGGTATGAGAACAGAGAACTGGGACTAAACTGGGTTATAATCCTAGCTCTGACACTACCTGGTTGTGTGATCTTGGGCAAGTTACCTCAAGTTCTTATGCTTTCTCCTCTAGGAAAGAAGCTGTCTTGCTTTATTTTAGGCTTATATATTGCTGTAAGTTTATATGCTTCCTTGTTCTCTTACAGAATTAAGACTATCATAACTATCATACATCTTCCTCATTGGATGACAGTTTAGTCTTATTGTTTTCTTGAGCAATTCTATGGTAAGCTTCCTTTGGAGCTTATTCTGGTCCATTTCTGTCTCTCTTTGGTCTGTTCCCATTTGTCACAGTCCGGATTGTTTGCTAAGTCATTGCTCTTATGCTTGCCTCAATTTGTCCTCATTATCTGCAGTGACACAATAACTTAGACTTTTCCAAAAAACATACAACCTGCAGACTCTCTCTCTCTCCCCCTCTCTCTCTCTCTCTGTCTCTCTCTCTGTCTCTCTCTCTCTGTCTTTCTCTCTCTCTCTCTCTCTGTCTCTCTCTCTGTCTCTCTCTCTCTCTCTCTCTCTCTGTCTCTCTCATATAAAGCCACACTCAGCCATTTCAGGGACACCAAATAAGATGATTATAAAAACAGTTTTGAATTTGAAGCAGGAAATAGATTCCCATATACCCAAATGTATTATATTTTGCAGTTCAAACACCTGTGTGACAAAACGAATTAATCACTTTTCATTGCATGTTATAGTGAGGAATTTATAGGAATTTCTTATAGAAAAGAAATTTTCAAGTGACTGTCTATGACAGAAAATCTTTCTTTTTTTGAGCTAAGCCTATTTAGACAGAAATTCAAACTTCTTTCATAGTTTTAAATGAAAAGGTTTGGGAGAGGATGTGGGAGTGTGCACAGGAGGAGGGAGGAACAACAACAAAAAAAAAAAACTCTGGCCATAGAATCACAGAGCTGGAAGAGAAATCAAAAGTTAATTTTCTCCAGCACCGTGCTGTCAGCCAAGTTAATGTCTTAGCAATAAAGGCGAGATGGCTATCTTCTGTCTTCTTGAATATTGACAGGAACAGAGATTTATCAGTCTTTTACAATGAGTTTTTCCAATGTTTTTTATTCCCCCGACCATCAAGAAGTCCTTCTGTATCAATTAATTGATCAACAAGCATTGATTAAGTGCCTACTACACTAGGAACTATTCTAGGCCCGAGAGATACAAAATAAATAAAAGTGAATCAGTCCTTGCTCTCAGGCAGTTTCCATTCTACCAAGTGGATATAACATAAGTACAGGATATATACGAATAAATATATAGTCATTTGGGAGTGAGGGGACTAGCAAATTTAAACAAAATCAAGAAAAGTCTCTTGAAAAAGGAGGCACTTGAGTAGATTCTTCAAAGGAACTAAGGGCTCCCAGAGTCAGAGGTGAGGAGGGAGAGCATTTTAAGCATGGAAGACAATCTGTTTAAAGTCACAAGGGTGGGAAGTGGAATCTCCAGTGTATGAAGAGGAGCCAGGAAACCAGTTTGGCTGGAGGGTAGAGTAAGTAAGGAATAATACATAATCATCCATGCTTACGGGACATCCAATAAGAGATGTCAAGCAGGCTGTTAAAGATGTGAAACTTGAACTTGGGAGAAAAACTAACATCTCATACTTTAAACTTCTTTCCTTTTATTTAATCTGATGGGGAGAGTAGCTAATCAGCATTCTCTTCATTAATTCTCTTTGTATACTTTAGGGTAATTATCACACTTTTTTAGGCCAAAACAATCACAACATCTTTAACTCTTCTCAACCTTCAAGCATCTACCATTCACGTGATCATTTCTGGAATAACTTTTCTCCAAAAGTTGCTTGGAAACCACAAATGCATATTTAATGAGGGCTTGCTTTGCACAGGTCCAAATTGTTTAAAATGGAGACAACATGCTTCTCTGCTATTCTCTTGCTATGTGGGTGGGAGTAGCCTCTTTCAAATGGCTATTGACTGCATAGCCAAAACAGACTGCTTCTTTATAACTACCGGGCTGGGACAGTCTTGCTTTGTTTCCTGTGTACTCTTTTCTGCTCCATCCAAACAGTCAAGATTACATACAGTTCACCCAAGGCTCGTGGTACAACCTGGAAGAGGGGATATCTGCCCCCTCTTCTCTCCTTTTAAACCTTGTGGCTTAGAAAGTTTCTGTTTCTGTTCTGTTTCATTTACCTTCTCCATTTCAGATTTAGGTGGTAATCTCCACTGGACCCAAGAGACCATAGCAACCCTGGATCCAGGATTCCAAGTGAGATGTTACAAGGAGCCAGTCCCACAGCCAAGACTTGACAAGCCAAAAAGCAAAGCAAACCCTCTCACTTGAGGTGTCCCACAGAGTTCTGTGCTGGGCTTCCTTTTCTTTTCCCTCTATACTACTTCACTTGCTGAAGCTCCCATGGATTTGATTACCATCTCTTTGTTGATGATTCTCAATCTACCTAACTTCTCAATCTACCTTTACCTCTCTGCTGACCTCCAATCTCATATTATCAACTGCCTTTCAGACATCATGAACTGTATGTCTAATAGAGATCTTAAACTAAACATGTTCAAAAGAGAACTCATTATTTCTTCCCTAACCTCCCCCGCCCTTCTCCTAACATCTCTATTACTGTAGAAGCAACACCAATCTTCCAGTACCTTAAAATGACAAGCTAGGTGTCATCCTGACCCCTCATTATCTCTCATCCCTTAGATCTAATCTGTTGCCAAGACCTGATGATTTTACCTTTGCAACATTTCTCAAATACATCCCCTTCTCTCCTCTGACACTGTCACTACTCTAATGCAAGCCCTCATCAACTCAGGCCTAGACTATCACAGTAGTTTGCTGGTGGGTCTGCCTGCCTCAAAATTTTCCCATATCCAATCCATTATCCATTTATCCACCAAATTGATTTTCCTAAAGTGCAGGTCCAACCATGTCACCTAGCTATTCAGTAAACTCCAGTGGTTCCCTTTTGCCTCTAGGATCAAATATAAAATCCTTCATTGGGTGTTCAAAGTTCTTCATAACCTAGCCTTTTCCTATCTTTCTAGTCTACTTGTGCCTTACTCCTTACCATGTAATCTTTGATCCAGTGACACTGGCATCTTTGCTGTTTTCATAAACAAGACCCTCAAAGTCTCGGCTCCCAGCATTTTCCATGGCTGTCCCCAATGCCCGGAATGCTCTCTCTCTCCTTATCTCTACCTTCTGGTTTCCTTTAAGTCCCAACAAAAATCTCATATTCCACAACAAGGCTTTCCCAACATCTCTTAATTTAAGTACTTTCCCTCCTATTTATCCTGTCTATTTGTTTACTTGTACATATTTCTTTGCTTGTTGCCTCCCTTATTATATTGTGAACTACTTGAGGTCAGGATCTGTCTTATGCCTCTTTTTTGTGTTCTCAGTGCTTTTAACACAGTGTCTGCTACAGAGTGGTGCTTAATAAATGTTTACTGACTGACTGACCCTAACTCTCTTCTTAATTATGTTATAACTCCCATCTGGAAGCAGCACACTCATTAGTTTTGAAATTTGTGTTCTTTTGGACTTGTGCCTCAAAAATCCATACATGTGTTTTTCTATCAGTTTGACTAAATGGTTCCTGTAATTCATAATGGTGCTTTTAGAAAATGGGGGGGGAATGGAAATGGGAATTTGGGAGATGTATTATATATGGCATGTATATATTATATGGCAACAAGACATGTTTAAAGAGAATTTATCCATCTAAATGCCTATTGTCCTTTCATCTCAGTGTTTGGACATGTAAGTACTTAAATAAATTCTTGTCAATTGATGGATTCCAGTGATGCTGCCATTGCTCAAAACATTTTAGGACTTATCTTTTGGAAACTTTATACCCTGAAGCTCATTCTTCAAAACATCCTTGGTTGTGGCAAGTTTTTGTACATTGTAGGCGGATTTGATTTTTGGAAACATCCCCAAATCATCTGGATCCTAATCTTCTGAATAAGGTGGATGATTAATTTAGGTTATACCAACTAGCTAAAAAACAAGTGGAGAAGATAATGTAACAAAACTGATTTTTTTGTGATTCATAAGCTGGTTTTGAAAGCAGTTTGGAAAAAAGAGCTCCCAAAACTTTTGTGTGATCACAGGAACACTGGGATGGGAAAATTGGGGTCTCTGAGAACAGAGTTGTGCCCATAATTGGGAAATATAAACTCCATGATAGGTCTTGGATTTTTATCTGACTTTTTCAGAGATACTCAAGATGACAATTTAATATTACCTATCATTTCATCAAAGAAGACTAAATTAAGATGGAAATAAAAGGTGGGTGGAAAGAGAAGAATCAGGCTCACTATGAGTGAAATTTGCTGAACCTTTGAGTTATATAAATAATCAGTTCCAAATTTCAAATTTTCTCTTATTTTTCCTCCACAAAACTTGGGAGTTGATAGCAAGAATGCAGATGTCAAGATTAAGAAATATTTGAATTAGATTTTTATTTGGTTTGTTTCCTTGACATTCTGCTGATTACTACGGCTAAGAGTCATGCATCTGGGGGTTTACATTTCTAATTTAACTTCTCATATGTCTATCAACCCTCAGATGTGGAAACGTTCATTCAAACATCATCATACTCATTTTCAAGGGGACCACATTTAAAGAGCAATTTAGGGCCATCCAAAATTCACTAGTACTTTGAAAGATGACTGAGACTGAGGGTGATGTCAAATTGTCTCTTATTTGAACTATTATTTGAAAGAGAACAAAAGGAGTAAAGAATTCATTAGGAAGTAATTTTAAGGCATGTAAACTTTGAAAACTTTGCAATAATGACTTTACAATGAACTTGAGCAGGGCCCATCAATATTTTGCTAATGAATACTTTCATGAAAAAGTGAAATTTAAATCTATTTTCCCTCCAGAAATCCTCCTAGGCCTATGGTTTGTCTGCTGGGGTATTGATAGCCATAGGATGTTCTTTGCCTTTTTATTTTTATCCTATCAGTCATAGAAATGCTTCTGTAAAACTAGATTTAACTCATCTGCAACTATAAAATTAAAAAATATGCATTAGATTCATGAATGTTTTAGGAATTGTCAAAAATAGAAAACAGCATTATAAAAATCACAGGCATAAAAATTAGTAGGAATAAGCATAATCAGAGATGAAACTTTGAAGATGATGAAAAGTTTAAAAGTAGAAATGGACAATTCAGAGCATTAAATGTGTAGCTCCAGGAACATTGAATGTCAGGGCACCTGTATACATCTGAGATTTTCTGACCCCTTCAAAGTCAGATTCTAATTTCAACAGGGTCAAGATGCTAAGGGTCTTTTGAACTATCCCAAATTGTACTTTGCATGTTTCTGTAGCTTATTGAAAGAAAGAGAATACATTCCTCCTGAAATGAATTCTTTATTTCATAAACCAAACCCTAAATCATTGCTGAAGAAAATGAAAAGGGCTACAAAATCTTTATTTAAAAAGAAAAGAAAAAGGGGGAGTAGGAGAGGAGAAAAAAAGGAAGGAAGGAATTCTGTTAACTTAGGCTCACAAGCATATTACCTATCAGCCACTGGTGGAAAAAAGGAGCTAATGAACCTCTTCTTGCAAAAAGAAAAATCTAGTGACTTATTGTTCCACTGAATTGACCAATTTACTTTTACAGAATTAACCAATTATGTCATTGTGTAGATAGATATCGCTTTAATCATGTCTCTCTGAGCTAAGTTTTCCATTAGAATTGTTGTAAAAAAATAAAGTTTCAATGAAACCTAAGTACTTCCTTCCAGGTGGGCTTTTTTTTTAATGTTCTCCCCAGTCTCTGCATTTGTGCATGCTACCTCCTGTGCCTAGACTGTAGTTCCTCCTCATCTCTGGCCATTGAGATTTTTCTTTTCCTTCAAGAGCCAACTTAGGTGCTACCTGTTCCAGAAGTCTTCCCTAATCCTTCCAATCAGAAGTGATCATCCTCTTCTTCAGTCTGTCATCTCTCACTAACCTCTCCTATTAACTTACCACAAATTTCTTGTGTCTGTTTTTTATCCTCCTATTAGAATATAAGGTCCTTCAGGGCAAGGATGGTTTTAATTTTTTTTCACCTTTGTAGCTCTAATGCCCTACACAAAATAGATGCTACGTATGTCTGATAAGTTGAATTACATTATCTGATGCAGGTATGTGGATATTAGGCTGATAATATTCAATTCAATTTCACAGACATTAGTGGTACAGCGGAAAGAGAATTGGATTTGGCATCAGATAACCTGGATTTATCCCTTGCTTCTTCTGCCCATTACCTATGCGATCTTGGACAACTCATTTAACCTCTCTGGGCTCTAATTTCCTCACCTATAAAATTAGAGGACTAGCTGGACTCTAAGGTCCCTTTTATCTCTAAATCTATGATCTCTTCATTCTGAGATTGTAATTTGTGCACCATGCCAGACCTAAATGACGTCGGACTATGTTCACAAGGAGTTTATAATCTCATAGGTGGTACAAATCATACACAAATAACTATGATATAAGATAAAGCACTGTTTCTAAGACGCACCGTTTTCATGGTCCTGGGCAAGTCATTTAACTTCTCTATAGAATGGGTAACTCTCCTGGATTATATTTATAGAGCATTTGCTAAGCTCCTTTGGTAAAAGAGGTTTCTTTATTGTGGGAACTCCTTACCAAGATAAAAGCACAGGAAATCTGGATGGTAAGGGAGAGTAGGATAAGTACAAAGAACAAGTCTAGGCAAAGTGATGTGAGAAATTTGAGGAAAGACTCTTTTTCTTTATTTATCTTAAAAAGAAAAGTAGAGAGGACAAGCTGGGATTATAAGGAATAGGTGCATACTCAGTGATGCTATTTGACAATGATAGAGGACGTTGAGTTGAGATAGTGACTGAAGCTGGGTAAATTCTTTTTTTGTCTAATGTCGACATAACTACACCAATTCAAGTCAATAACAAAAAATCTGAGCACATGCTGAGTACAATGCTATAGTTAATGGATTATCCTACACATGGAAAAGGACATACAGTCACTGCTAAATGACAATTCTTGCTATGGCCTTGGAAACAATAATGAATCATGGGTACTAGCTCCAGAGTACATCATTCATATATTTAGAGGTTGAAGAGACAGAGTCCAAATAGTCCAACCCTCTCATTTTACAGAGGTCAAAAGAGGTTAAGGTAACTTACCCAACGTCACACTGGTAGGAAGTTACAGAGATAAGATTTGAACTCAGGTCCCCTAATTTCAAAGTCAGTACCCTTTCCACTGGGTAATACTTTTTAGGAAGGACTTTGACAAGTTCAAGAGCAATCAGAGAATGAAGTTTGAGTCACCTAAAAATGTAGTTTGTAACAGGAATTTTCATGTCGTTGAGGATGGGTGGAGGATGGTTAGAATCTAGAGATGGAGGGATGTCACTGTGTGCCTTCTAAAGAAGCCACCCAAGTTCTCCTGGCCTAATAAAGATGCTGGCTTTGTTGGCCTCTCCAGCTCTAAATCTGTCATCCTAAAGACCATGTTCCTAAGTAAGTATCTGTGTGTATGCAGAAACTAGTAGGGACAATAAGATGTAATTTTTTGGTGGGGGGATCAGATCTATGATATCATTAGTTACTTCCCAGTGAGGAAACACTCTCTTCCAATGCTGTCAGCAGCTGTTCTGTTATCTTTTAACAGGGTGTTAAGAAGTGCTCAGATCAAAATGAATGGAACTAGAGGATAGTTAGCCAAGAATCTGTCATCGGCCTGTTGGCCCTTTCAAAAGGTCACTAGGTGACTGGCAAAGCAGGAGACTACTCCCAGGAGTATGACCTTTGGTAGAAGACAAGAGAACCATTGTCTAGGTACTCTTTTTTTGGGTGTGTGTGTGTGTGGGGGGTGGTGACGAACTTCTTTATACCTCCTAAGAGGGTAAAAGAATACAGGCAGGACTTCGAACCTCTGTTAATGTCTTATTATCTCTGTTATTGGCCCCTAATTTTCTATGGTTTCATTATCTGGGTTAGGGGAAATCAATTGATTAGGATTTTCTTTTTAATAGAACATTATTTTGCAGACACACACATACACATAAACACACACAAACACAATGTCCCAAAAGTCAGAGTGCAGTTTTAAACTATTAAAACTTTAAACCACACCAAAACTTTGGGGATACCCTATGTTATGGCAAATGCTGTTACAACTGGAAAGATGGTGTCAGCCTTATGGGCTTTTCAGTGAAGAGATTTTCTATGTTTATAAACAAGGACTCATTAAAAGAATCATAATACTACCCAAAATTAACCTTGGGCCCTTTGTGTTCTAAGTTCCCTGAGGGGGAAAAACATTATAATAAATTTTTTTTTTAGTAATTCATCAGAGGATGTGTCCTGGCACTATTAAGCTCTGGTGGTTATCCAAGAATTAAAAGCAAACTTAAGTTCATAGACTTAGAGTTGAAAGAGAACTTCTCACCCAACTATGCCATTTTGCAGAAAAGAAAACTGAGGCCCAGAATGAGTATGGGACTTGCCCAAGGTCACTCATCCAAGGTCATGTAGGTAATAAGTGGCAAAACAGGGCCTTGAACAAAGGTCTTCTGGCTACAAAATCCATTTTTTCCATTACAATTGATGTGTTTGGGGAGGTGGGAGCAAGTTTAGAGGGAGTACTTAAGGAGGGACAAGGGAGAATTGACCTAAATTTCTGTTTGAAATAAGAACTGTTTTATCATCCACACTATAAAAATCTGTTGATCTCAAACCTCAGGATGACTGAAACAGTGGAAATCAATACATTTGGTTTGTGATTTAGTCCTTTGTATTATTTTAGGCTTTTAGTCATCTACAATGGTGGGACTTGGGTGCATTACCTATTTCCAATTTTATTACCCACAAAGAAAAATGCGCAGATGGTCAATTATTCCTGCAAATTCAATTCATGGAGTATAGATCAGATAGTCTGTTTAATACTGATATAAAAGTCAAGTGCAAGATTTGACATATATTAGAATATAAAAATAACCAACACTCACAATCTGTTCTTGGTTCACAAAACACTATAATTTGCTTTTGCAATATCTCCTGTTTACTGATTTATCAAGAGCATATGTACTTTAAACAAAGGCTTGTTCCTTTTCTGTCAATCTTTTCTGTTTAATTGATTGCACAAGAAGCCAAAATGCTGATCTTGCCACCATCAGATTCAGAATGTCAAATTGTGAGGTGTCAAACCCAGGATTAGAAATTCATGGCAAAATCAAACAGAAGGAGCAGCTGGGAAGGGGGGGGAAATAGATTCTGCTTCCAGAACAACTATCTGAGGTGGGCGCAGAAAGAACAAAGAAGGGGACAGGCCAAATGAAGAGCTTTGGGGACCGTCTCCTCTTTTCAATATGTTCCAAATTGAAACTGTGCGAACAACTGATGCTATTTTTTCTTTAAAGCTAAATGAGAATAAAATGCAGCTATCCACTTTAAGGACAGTTTGAATTCTTGTACACATATAGTAATCCTTAGAAATCATTTTAGCAGACTAATTGGCATATATTATTGGGTATGGGTATTTCCAGCAATAAGAAAGATACCTAAGAATTAAGTTATAAAATCAAAGGATTTAGAGCTGAAAAGGACCTTAAGAAGTCAATCCTCTCATCTGACAGTTGAGGAAACCGAGGCCTACAGAAATGAAATGACTTACTCAGCATCACCTAAGTAGTAAGTGGCAAAATAAGGCTTTAAACCCAGGTTCTTTGACTCTAAATTAAAAGCACTATCTACTCCATATATGTAGATGACTAGAACACTGGACAGTAGTATCTCTCCGTTTTCTTTTACCATGACATCTTCCCCCAAAACTCTTCCACAAAATTCTCTCAATTCCTGAGGACTGAAGAGTAAAGGAAAATTTCTATGTAACTTTACAATTCTTGCTGTTTTTCATGATAATGAGGGTAGAAATCAACAGAATATTACTCATTAGCACTTTGATCCAGGTAAATACGAATGAACACATGCAAAGAAAGAACAGAAAACATATCATTAATTCCAAGTACAGTAATTCAGAATTTGGCAGAATTTCAACTAGGATCAGGCTGAAGCACATCTTTAGATCATCTATGAGATAGGGATTTGATGAGCAAATTACTGAAATAAACAAGATTATTGAATGTAGGCTCTTAGAGGCAAGAAATGTTTTATTCTATCTTTATAACTCCAGCACTGTTCCTGGTACATAGTAGACATTTAATAATGATAAAGGTCATCATCATCATCATAATCGTAATAAGTCTTTATATAATGCTTTAAGGTTTACAAGGTGCTTTATAATTATCATCCCATTTTAATCCTGCAATGTAGATACTAATATTATCATCCCCTTTTTATAGATGAGGAAACTGAGGCAGACAGAAGTTGAGTTATTTGCCAAGCATCATACGGTCGGCAAGTGTCTGAAGTTGGATTTAAACTGAGGTCTTACTGACTCCAGATCGAGATGTCTACCCACTATATCACCTTGCTGCCTATTGTCAACTAAAAGAAGGAATTGTTGGGAAATGCCTGAACAAGTTGTGGTATATGATAATAATGGCATACTATTGTGCTATAAGAAATGATGAGTAGGAAAACTTAGAAAAACTCACATGAACTGATGCTGAGTGAAGTGAGCAGATCCAAGAGAACATTGTACATAGTAACAGCAATACTGTATGATCAACATAAATTACTTAGCTATTCTCAGCAATACAATGATCCACGACAGTTCCAAAGGCTTCATGATGAAGAATGCCATCCACCTTGAGTGAAAGATCTGAATGCAGATTGGAACATAGTATTTTTGACCTTCTTTTTTGTGTATATATTTTTGTGGTTTGTTTCTTCTTTCACAACACGACTAATATGGAAATATGTTTCACGATTGCACATATATAACCTATATCAAATTGCTTACCATTGTGAGAAGCAGGGTAGGGGGAGAAAATATGGAACTCAAAACTTAAGAAAATGTTAATCATCTTTACATGTAACTGTGAAAAAAATATTATTTTAAAAAAATAAAAGAAGATGGTTGTTGTGTTTGTCCTTCGTTTTTGAAGAGGACCATGACATCAGGGAAATTATGACATGCCTTGCAGTTGACTTTGATTAGAGTGAGGGAGGGCTGTACAAGGTCACCAGTCTCACTTTCTCCTCCAGAACTATCTGGATCCAGGGACCAGATATTCACAAGAAGAACCCATATCAATAAAACCGCAGATGTGTTTGAATATTTGGGTATCCCCAAAACTGAGCACAGCTATCTATACCAAGTTGGCATTTACTTACAATAAATGTTTGTTAAATTTGTTAAATTAAATCTAGTCATTAAAACAGGTCTATGGTGCTCTAATAGGTAAAACATGCTAGCAACACTTCATACATAACAAATGTGTGAAATCAAAAGTGACAAAACTACATTGCCTTTTTTAAAAAAGAAATCTCTAGTTTCCATTGCATTTTCAGGATATGGTCCAAATCAACAAGGTTGCATTATAGGTATGTTTATTCGTGTACTGCTTAGCTAGAGTAAAAAGGGCATCTTAGGAAGTCATTTAACTTCTGTTTGCCTTAGTTTCCTCATTTGTAAGATGTAGCATTTGAACAAAATGGCCTTGAAAGCCTCTTACTACCCTAATTCTAAGATCCTGTGATCCTATGCCCTCTTCATATAAATATTTGGCACAATGAAATCAGGCTTGAAAAGGTACTTGAAGACAGAATTCATATTTAAATATATAGTGCCTACTCTGTACCAGGCACTGTGCTAAACACTTGCCAAATATTATCTCAGTTGATCCCCACAACAACCCCGGGAGTGGGTGCTTTTATTGTCCTCATTGTACAGTTGAGGAAACTGAGGCAAATGGTGGTTAAGTGACTTAAGTGTTGGGGTCCTGATTTGGATATAGTTTTCCTGACTGCAGGCCCAGTGTTCTAGCCATTGCACCTGGTGAAATTAGTGTCCAAGTTAACTACCAAAGGACCTATGAAGGAATATACTATCTGTATCCAGAGAAAGAACTAATAAAGAGAAGTATGGATAGAATGATTTTATATATATACATATATACATATTGTGTCTAATGGTAGCTATCTCCAGGGTTGGAGGGGGAGGGAAGAAAGAAAGGGGAAAAAAGGTTACTTAATAACTTTGTTATATATGCAAAAGGAATAGCAAGTTATACATAACAGATCTCCAGTTTCATGTGTAATCACCTTTTAAAAAAAATTCCACCATGTTATGGAAATGTTTGTTTTATTTTGTAAATGAAAAATAAAATAAACTTTTTAAAGAAAGAAACATTGGAAATACTAAAGAAAGAATTCTGTGTCCACATAGACCTTGGTGGCACAATTTTAGCGTAATATTTTGTATCAATAAAGGCCTAGAAGAGAGGCCACAGGAAGGTCACTACAAAGTTGAACAGATCTTATGAGAGTTGTCAATGGCAAACTGCGGAAATGAGTGGTACAGGATGAAGAGAAAGTATGGATGACTTATGATCTGCATGGATGGAAGCAGCACACACCATTATAAGAACGTGAATTTATTCAGGAATTAAAATATTTTTACAATCTTTATATTATTATTATTTTAAATCACTAGTCTCATTTTAAAAAAAAAATGAGCCCTTGAAATTTAAATTGGGCAGCTAGGTGGCACAATATTAGATAGAGTGTCAGGCCTGGAATCAGGGAGACTCATTTTCTTGAGTTCAAATCTGGCCTGAGACACGTACTTGCTGTGTGACTCTGGGCAAATCACTATACCCTGTTTGCCTCAGTTTCCTCATCTGTAAAATGAGTTGGAGAAGGAAATGGCAAACCACTTCAGTACTCTCAAGAAAATACTTAAAGGGTTCATGGAGAGTCAGACATGACTGAAAACAACTAAACAACAACAAAAAAAATTAAATTGGCCTCAAGAACCCTTAGTGTAGCAAAATGGGCACCAACCTTTGAATCTGGTGTCACTTAAAATAGGCCAGATTAGTTACATAACATGCATGAAAACCAAAGTCACACCAGGCTAGTCTTTTCCTTTTGATTTTCTACCCAAGTCAGCAATGCCATAAGAAAGTATGGAGAGCTGCCATACTCCCCACATTTTCCTCTTCTGCTCTGTGTTAATTCTCTGAATCTGTGCCTGTGTGTTGCTAATGCAGATATTCATAAGAGTGACAGTAATGCACACTGAAATCAATCAGTGCTCATGGGATTCTGGCTGGCAGAGCAGAAAGTGAAGATTACACACTGACTGGGTTACAGTTCTGATCTCCCACTGGTTCATCACTCAGTCAGAGGCAGAAAGCCAACAGCTTTCATTGCATTTTAGCCAGGTCTCCACAGCCAAAGCAAACCAGTCCTTTGGGGACAATTGCCACAGTACTTTAGGTGAAAAATCTCTTCACTTTGGCTGTGAAAACACGGCCTTAATCTGTTCAAAGTGTTTATTGAAAGCTTTCCAGCTAGAGTTGGGGGAACATAAAGAATCTTTCAAGGACATCATTCTCATCTTTAGCCAATTCTTTGGAAGTGGAGGATAAATCTGAAACAAGGTAAAGTAGAAAACAAAGAGACAATGGGGATTGTGCAGTTAAATTGCTGCTGGCACTAAAATTTTATCATTGTTTTCCTGATCCTGACATTACGTTTTCCCCCTCTTCATAATGTGAAAAAAAATCAGGATTGGGGGTAGGGCAGAAATAATTCTATGTCTGTGAACAATTTACAAACCTAATAAAAATGCAAATAAACACCCTCAGGCAAAATTTTGCAACTGGCCTGGCATTATTACTGCAATCCTTAAAGAACCTAGGATTTGTTCAGTGTAAACATTCCCTTCATCCATGTAAACTGTCACCTTTGTATGGTCTTCATGGGTTGCCTTGGATGAAAAGATTAATCATCCGGTAAATTTCTGATGAGGCTCTCTAAACTGAGTGAGTCTGGTCCTCAAATAACAATCATACCAAACACTGCTAGGCCTTCACTTGGAAGTTTTTCCAGCTTGATAGGACTTGCCAAAGTTTGCCCTCTGCTGGCAAAATAGTTGAGAATTCAGGGTCATCTCCATGCAGTGATGAGACCATGGAGGAGGACTTTAGTAGGGGCTGACCTAAATCACATCTCATCTTCTGTTTAGTTACAACATTACATAAATTTTGATGCAATTTGACAGGAAATTTGTAATGAACTTAAAATAGGATTTACTCATTAGCTATAATATTGTTCAACATCTTTTTTAGAAGGAAATAAAAATTAGGGGGAAAAATCAACTACCTGCAAGGCCATCCTTATAACAAAAATATGTTAGCAGAATTATTCTTAGCATAAGTCTGTACATTTATTTATTTTACTTTGTTAAATTCTGTTGAGAACTGAGCTTCATGCAGAGCTGTGCTGGAGTCAGTTCTATGAACATTTACCCCTCAGAAAGGGCTACATATCAAGACTTGATTTATTGTTTTGTTCATTATCTGCCACGTTGCCAAAGTGGGAGATAACACCCCCAGGGTGACACTGGAACTATCCAGGCAGCTGATAGTAGCTTTGGGTGCAATTGGAGGGTGTTGAATAAAAATAAGGGGGTGGTGGAAGCATAAAGAAAGAAGAAAATTTTGAAAAACCATTCATATGTCTCATCTATTGTGTAATAGAGATAAAGTGATAGTGACTACATTATTTTCCAAATAAATACACAAAATGCAAGTTATAACCCATCAGTGGTCAAGTCCTCCGATAGTTCTTAAGAAGCAAATGTTGGCAGGCCAGGAGTAGCGCACTGTCGGGAAGTCCAGCATGCATTGAACATGTAACAACTTGTTTACAATATGATACTACACTGTTACATGATGCAATATTGCATCGTCAAAATTTCAGTGCAGAAAAATACAACACAAATTTACAATAAATTATTAAATTTAAGACATCATTTAAATATATATATATTTTTTGAAATGACACAAATTTTAAAAAAAGCCATTAAAGGGTTAAAGAAAGTAGATTTCATCATTACTGATTAGAGAAATGTAAATCAAGACAATTCTTAGGTACCACATCTCTCCTATCAGATTGGCTAAAACAACAAAACAGGAAAATGATAAATGCTGGAGAGGATGTGGGAAAATTGGAACATTGTTACATTGCTGGTAGAGTTGCGAACTGATCCAGCCATTTTGGAGAGCAATTTGGAACTATGCCCAAAGGGTTATAAAAATGTTCATTCCCTTTGACCCAGAAATACCACTTCTAGGGTTGCATCCAAAAGAGAACACAAGTGGGAAAAGGACCCGTAAGTGCAAAAATATTTATAGTGGCTCTTTTTGTGGTAGAGAGGAGTTGGAAATCAAGGGGATGCCCATCAATTGGGGAATGGCTGAACAAGTTGTGGTATATGAAGGTAATGGAATACTATTGTGCTATAAGAAGTGGGGATGATATGTACTTCATGATAACTTGGAAAAACCTATACGATATAATGCTGAGTGAGCGGAGCAGAACCAGGAGAACATTATACACAACCACAGATATATGGATTCTGTGATGACTAACCCTGATAGACTTCAGTCTTCTCAGCAATACAAGGTGCAAAGACAACTGCAAAGGACTCGCGATGGAGAGTACTATCTACATCCAGAGAAAGAACCATGGAGTCTGAATGCAGATTGAGGCACGATTTATGCTCGCCTTTTTTTTCCCTTTTTTTTCCTCTTTTGTTTTTGTTTTGGGTTTTTTTTTTTTGGTTCTGTTTCTTCTTTCTCAAGATTCCTTCCATTGGTCATCATTCTTTACAACTTGACTATTGTGTAAATAAGTTCAATGCGAAGTTATATGTAGAAGATATATCAGATTCCATGCTGTTTTGGGGGGGGTAGAAAATCTGGAACTCAAAATTGTGTAGAACCAAGTATTGTAAACTAAATACAAAAAATCTCAAAAAAAAGAAAGTAGATTTCAGGGGAGGGGCACCAAGTAATCTTTTTTTTTGAAAGAGGGGGTGGTAGGCCAAATAAGTTTGGGAACCTCTGATCTAGACTTAAGAAAGTGACAGAAAAAAAAATGTTAATAAAAGTATGCTGTATATTTTTTGGAGAGCCAATTGTTAGGCATTTACCAGCACGCTCCTGGCTACATGGTTGTCTATATTGGACTGTTTCTGGAGATCAGAGCACTGGATTCCTGTTCTTTTTGTTGTTGTTGTTTGTTTGTTTTTTTATATAAATT
Organism: Trichosurus vulpecula; assembly: GCF_011100635.1. NCBI lineage: Eukaryota > Metazoa > Chordata > Mammalia > Diprotodontia > Phalangeridae > Trichosurus > Trichosurus vulpecula. Next base: position 132,755,970 of record NC_050577.1, on the reverse strand, counting down.
TATTTGTTTTATTTTTAGTTCATATCACTCAGTTCCACAAGTTTTGGGGTTGCAAATTTTCTCTCCCTCCCTCTCCTTCCCCCTCTCCCCCTAATACAGCATGTAATCCAATGTAGGTTCTACATATACCTTTGCACTGAACTTATTTACGTAATAGTCCAGTTGTAAAGAATTATAACCAATGGAATGAATCATGAGAGAGGAGAAATGAAACCAAAAAAAGAGGGAAAAAAGAGAGAGAGCAAAAAGTTTGCCTCAATCTGCATTCAGACTCCATAATTTTTTCTCTGCATGTACATAGCCTTTTTCACCATGAGTTTTTTGGAGCTGTCTTTGGACTCCTGTTCTTAAAAGTTGCCTATACTTGGGGCAGCTAGCTGGCGCAGTGAGTAGAGCACTGGCCCTGCAGTCAGGAGGATCTCAGTTCAAATCCAACCTCAAACACTTGACATACTAGCTAGCTGTGTGACCTTGGGCAAGTCACTTAACCCTTATTGCCCTGCCTTTCCGCCCTATTAAAAAATTTTTAAAAAATTTTAAGAAAAAGTTGTCTATACTCAAACTAGTTGTACGGTATTAGATTCCTAAAAAGGAAGCTTAGAGATAATCTAGTCCAGTTGTTTTAAACTCAAGTAGAAATGGGGGCCATTGAAATGTCCATATACGTTGCATATTTTTTGTACATTGACATATTAACACTATCTATGTTTTTATAATTTTATTTAATTTGCTAAATATTTCTGTTATATTTTAATCACCTCTAATCTAGATCACCCCCTATTTCACTATATTTACATTTTTACTGACACTTTTTTTAACATATTGATAATTTCCTCATATATCATCTATTGAGCTGAGCTTTAAAAAAGAAAAGCATTAAAATTGACCAAAAGACTGTATCTAACAAAGTACACAACATGCTATGCCCCTTATCCTTCACTTCTAGTGCTCTTTTGATCACTGTAGGATACCTCAATAAAAGATACACACACACACACACACACACACACACACACACACACACATTCCTCACAAAACCATTCATTAATTGGGCATGTATACATGAGGAGAGATCGGTCAATCTAGTTATTTGGGATCATATAAAAAAATTCCATTTAGCGTTTGAATGTTTCATTTTTCAACTGGTTGTCCTTGAAGTATGTGGACAGCCCACAGATTATTTGATGTTCATTTTAAATAGATTTAAATCATCTCTAAGTCAGCCTTACATGGTCACAAATTTGTAGGAGGATATTATTATTCAGGGACTTGAATAATCTAGTTTGGCTGCTCAAATTTACTGGGTAAATGCCAACTCATCCTTTCATTGAATTGTGCCGAACCAGCACCAGTATCTTAATTTCTTTCATCTTTTCAAAATGGAGAGAATAATATATACAGGGTTCCTGGAGTTTCCTGAATAACTCATAAGTGCCCTTGATAACCATGGATAAAAGGCATACTTTCTTTTAGGATCTCTTATTTCTTTGGTGTGGGTTCTCCTTCCATCAATGCACACCACAACATCATTGTGTCTTAACAGATTATTTTCTTAAGTTGTTTTGGGAGAAATTTTTTAAAAAATCAAATCACCTAGAGGCCAGTATCTCCAGTGTTTTTCAATGAGATTATCAATGAGACTTGAATAAGGCAGTTATTGGAGAGGGAGCATACTGGCCATGATTGGGCCAGTACTTGAGATACCTCCAACTTAGTAGGAACAGCCAGAACTTGTATTCTGATGACAGCGTGTGAGAACCCACTGTTAACTCCATTTTGAAATGAAGCACTGGCATAGGATATTGGAAGAGGAGAAGAGATATAAGGGTACTAAATTTCACCAAATGCTAAGTATCATTAGACATGCAGTTGAGAGATATTACTGTTTATGCCCATCAAAATATTTTGGGAATATTACTAATAGCAGCTTATAATAATAGCACTTTACAAAATATGTAAGTACAATGTCAACTTTTGTACTAAGACAATGTCTCCTCAGAGGCAGACCAACATACAGTTTTGGGTGGAACACTGTCAGCTATCCGTAAGTAGACATGTTGTTATACCTACGTGTTTCAAGAGCCATTTAATGGGAATTTTTTTTTGAAAATTAAAAAAAGCACCAAAAACAGAAATTGTGTCTACACATTCTAATAGATTAGGTTATTATTTTTTTTTACTAGTTTAAGGTCAAGACAATGTAGACAGCAAGATCAAACAATATGAAGATTTATGAGGAATTCTTTCCTTTTGGAAATTAATAGCTAGCAGTCTTATCAAGATTACAGAGACTACTTGTTGCTACATAATGGAGACTGTGCTTGATTTTTGTTAGATCATCAGAACCAAACAGTTTAGGTACATTTAAGGAATATTTAGGAGATATGTCCTCCACCTTTTGGATATCATGTTTAGTAGTATTATGAGGCTATAGGAAAATTGTTGACAATAGATAGCTTTTAAACAATTTAGGACTTAGCATTCTAACTGGGATTGTAATCACTGACACCAAATGAATTTTTGTATTACCTGATTACAGAACTTAATCCACTCACTTTGCACCCTTTATCATTTGATTTGGGCTACTCTCTCTTATTCTCATCTTGCACTGAACCTCCACTAAATTTGACAAACTTTCTTGTGTGTAGCACCTATCCAAGACAAGCATGAAAAATGATAGAATAAGGTGATAGGCTTCCCATACTGTACTATGTAACAGTCCAGGAACAAACATATGTATTAATTTTGTGAGAATGTGGGTCATAATAGAAAGGATATAGGACTCAACTATAGGTAGTACACAGTGTGACCATGGGAAAGATACTTGTTAGGATCTTGTCAAATATTTACTATTCCTTGTTAGAAGAAAGATTAAAATTAATACCACACTGACAAATAAAAATGAGAAGATACTGAAGAACAGTGTATCTGTTGTCCAAGAACCATCTGAGCTAAATACCTAGTATTTCCTGATCAGGTTGAATTTAGAGTTATTTGGTCACAGCATCTCTGGTACTGTGGAAAAGATCACTGGATATAAAGTCAGATGTCCGAGATTCAAGTCTCATTTGATACTGTCTTTGGAATCTTGGGAAATCCACTTTATTTTTCGAGGCTTCAGTTATTTTACCTCTAAAATAAGGCTTTGGACTATATGACCTTGAGAGTCCTTTCCAATTCTAAGTTGATGATGGCCAAAAGCAACACTGGCTTAGAAAAAAATTTTCATTTGCAAAACCTTAAAGAGGAAGATGATGAAAGATTATGAGCAACATTACCTCACAAAATGGTGGGAAGCAGTGGAGGGAAGAATAAGTTTATGGAATGCTTGGAAAGAAATGTTATTAAGCCAGCAAATCCTGAGAACATTTAAAGGTAAAACTGGAAAGAAGACCATAGACAAAAAAAGGAAAATCTGTCAAGATTTCTACAATAAACTATTTTCTCCAGTGATGACAGGGAAGGTACCACTTTTGGACTTTAATATCATGTTTCCCAATGAGCTTTCTCAGCAATTAGAAATGACACGGAAGAAAAAAGAATGGGAAATGCAGCTGAACTAGGTCAAGCATACCTTGACAAAAGCAGTGTGCGTTGGAGTAATACAATTTTTGAGAGTGTTCATGGATATATTTTTAAGATTTCTGAAAGTGAAGAAGTTACCAACTGATTAGAAAAAATCATGGACAATATCATTTCTGAAACTGATGAGAGATAAAATTTTAATAATTACCAGCTTATGCATACTTTTTCAATTCTACAAACTCTTTATGAAAATAATCTATAGATACCTCAAGGGCATTCTTGATGAAGACAGCAGGAAACTCAAGGCTTTCACAAATAATATTCTGCAACAGACCCCATATTTAAAGCCATTTAATTTACTGAAAAGTGGGAGAGAATACAAGACTTCACTGTGTTTATGATCAAGGATTTATGAAAAGAAAAAATATTTGATTCATTAGAGTTAAATAACACTTTAAAAACAATCCTCCGACAAGATTTTTTCCCAAGAAGACGTTCAAATCATATAAGATTTCTTGAAAGGTACAACAAAAGAGAGAACTGTGTTTAATGACCTCTCTGATTATTAATATCACTGGAGAGAGATATATGCTCACCAAAAGTGTTTGCCACTCTCTGGTAGAGTATGCAGAGCAGGAACCAAATGAAAGAATTCTCAGTACAAATTGGGAGATCCTCCAGATGCTCCTGTTTGTGGATGACATCATAATGCTCATTGTAAGCTCTAAAACATTGCAAAGATTCCCAAGGGAGAGTTAGGCCTAACTAAATGTTTTGGAAAACCAAAATATGTATCCATGATCACTGTCCAGACTATGACACACAATTGGATGAACAGCTCATAGAGCTTGTCCACCAGTAGTCTATCTTACACTGAAATAATAGTTAGACAATAAACTAGATAGAAGATGTGAAGAGAGTAGATGAGATTGTATTTGGGAAATTGTACAGTGCTTTTAATCACCCTCTCCCTCTCCCTGAAGCAAATGTCCATCTTTTGAACAATGTTTTTCTGGTGAAGCTACATGGATATGAGTTAGGGAACACAAAGAATTAAAAAGTGAGGCAATGGAGAGATACATGATGGGAATAGATAGGCTGTAGCATATAATCAATGAAAAATTGTGCAACAAAAGTAGCATAAAGGATATTATCAAGGATACATATGAATGGATGTAATGTTAATGAAATAGGAAGATCTTCTCAGTGCATTAATAGGCTTGCTGTTTTGAGCTCTGGCCCAACTCACAGCTGTGATACATCCTGAGTTACCTAGAGCCCACTGGGGGAGGAACTTGCATAAGGAGGAGGAGCTTGCTTAAGGAGAGGCTTGCTTGTAGGAAGGCTTTCACACCTTTTGCTAATTTCTAATTAGGCACTGAGTCACTGAGTCTGGCTCTGAGAGGTGTATATATACTCTGAGTTGGTATTTTGCTTTGGGGGCAAGCTTATGAGAAGGACCTTTGGACTTCCTGATCAAGATTCTCAGTAGCCATATGTTCAGATCCCCACAACTGCTCAGATGTAAAGGGTCTCTTGACTCAGTGGTGTATGTAAAGTGTATAGCAATATTGCTTTGACTCAGGCAGTTAGAGCCCTGTCTGTTGGTCTTTATACTAATTTCTCTGCTTGTATTTTCTCTGATGTTCAGGGTGCTGACTTTTCCCTGAACTAGTGAATGTAATTTAAAAAAGACTGTTAACCCCTTTAAAAGCTACCTTTCCTTTAAAAGCAGATTAAAGAACCTGTGCTAACAGGCATCCTGGGTGTGCCTGTGTGGTTGCTGCTACAATGGAAAAGGATATAGGTTGAATATAATGAGAGCGAGAAATAATAGATAGGCATACACTGAGTTCCATTGCTACCTATGGAATAGCAAGAGATATAGGGGAAAGTCTCCAGGATGTTGAGTGAATCTCCATGGAGAATTATGGGAGAACATGGACAAGAATCATACAGGATGGGTTGTGGTCTATACTAGTAGATCTGCAGAGGCAGCTAGGTGGCAAGATGTTAGAACTGGAATTGAGAAGAACTGAGCTCAACCTTGTCTGACACTTACTAGCTGCATGACCTGGGCAAATCACTTAACCTCTGTATGTCCTAGTTTCCTCATCTGTAAAATGGTGATGATAATAATGGTAATAATAAACAACCTCCCAGGCTGTTGTGAGCATTAAATGAGATAACATTTGTGAAGTACTCTGCAAACCTTATACCCTTATATAAATTCTAGTTATTGTTCTTTTTAGAGGGAGTATCTAGAACGTTTTGAGCACAGACTCATCAACATATTTAAGTAACTACCCCTTGACCCTAGATGAAAGAGCAAGGGATCATGAAATTAAAAAAAAAGATTTAGAAGCAGAATAAAAGGATTTAAAGTTCTATATTATCTCTGTAATACTAGGTATAACTATACAGATTTTAAATCTTTTTACATGCACTGAATAACGGAAAGGAGATGAGATTGTAGCTGTACAATAGAAAAACTTATCTCAATACTTGGATGAGTTCCATGATGTCATCAGCACAGGAGTTCCTTTTCCTGCTACAGATCTCAAACTCCTCTCCTATATGATGGTATTGTCAATGTCTTTCTGTAAATCCTCCATTGAAGATATCTCAGAGATACTAAGCATTTTTTTCCACTGCCCTTTGACTTACTTGTAATACAAGATGCACATATGCATATATGTATACATACATATATTTTATATTATATGTACTTACATGTATGAATAGGTTTTATTTTATATAGTAGCAAATTACATGCGTATGCATATAATACAATGTATATACACACATACACACAGCAAAACTGGGAGAATATTGATGTTAAACAGTATAGTTTTTTGTAACAGCAAGTTGACAGCTGTGAAGATCAGCCTAATCTCTTCCTTCCTTTCAATTCTAGGTCCAGCATATCCACCTGCAATACTTAATCAAGCCATCCATACATATCAGTGGAATAATTAAACAAAGTGCCTATCCATTTTCATGCAATACAATATGGATTTTTCACCTACAGTTTTTTTTTCCTAAGGCAGTACTACAGAGAAGATAAAGTGTTAAAGATGGAATTAGGAAGACCTCAGTTCAAGTCCCGCTTTGACAATTATTATCTCAGCAACCATAGTTATTACATAACATCTCTGAGCTTTAAGCAACTCTCTAAGACTATAATTTATGAAAAGGTTACAACTGCTCTGGTGGAGAGTCTCCACACTAACTAACATAATATTCTTCTAGTGTGGATGGTTAGACCAGTTTTTTTTGTACTGCCGTGAATTTCATAGAGGATATTTTTTTGTGTTCTAGGGCTGAAAAAAAGAAGTTGTACAGTGTCATCTGTATAATAGGAGCATTTGCAGAGTTTTATCATCATTAGGTACTTCTTTTGTTAGGACTCTGAACAAGATGTCTTCTGTGACACTGGTGAGCACTTTAGATGGCAAAAATATTTGCCATAAATTTTAAAATATCTAGTCAGAACAATTACTTTCATGATTAAGAATCTTGAAATGCCTTAGAGTCATCATTCCAAACACTAATTTCCATTCTACAGTACAATAGCTGTAGATGTGCTGGAGACTGGGCTGACTGTGTACTGACTATAGAACTCAGAGAAGCTTCTTTTTCCTTTTACTAAGTTTGTGATAGCTTAATTTATGTCATTTGGTTCTTTCTTGAATACAGAGGAGAAAAAAAATCAAGTGGTTAACTGAAGCTTCTAGTTAGGCAGTTTCCTGTTAATTGAAGTTTTACTTGCATGTGCTCAGTCTAATCTCTAACACACATACACATGAGTATATGTGAGTAAAGACTGAATTAATGGGGGCAGAGCCAAGATGGTGGCTGGAAAGCAGGGACTGGCCTAAACTGCTCCCCCAGGACCATCCAAACACCTATAAAAATGGATCTGAACAAATTCTAGAACTGCAGAACCCACAAAATAGCAGAGGGAAGCAGGGCTCCAGGCCAGGACAGCCTGGATGGTCACTGGGTAAGGTCTATCACACAGAGCTGGGAGTAGAACGGAGCAGAGCCCAGCATGGGCTGTGCCCAGACCAACCAGACCAGGAGCTGGGCAGAACAGGCCCTAGCACCCTGAATTAGTGAGCTGTGGCAGTTACCAGACTTCTCAACCCAAAAACACCAAAGAAAACAGAGAAGGTTAGTGGGAAAAACTGTGGGGGACAGAGTGAAAGGAGTTTGCAGTTGGGCCACCTCCCCCGGGGCAGCGGAGGAAGTGAAGCTACAGAACTACAGCTGCAGTTGCTTCTGGCCCCAGGCCCACCTGGTGGGAGGAAATAAGTGGCAGATCAGAGCAGCAGTGCAGAGCCTGCTGAAGATCTGAGTTACACTCCAGGCTGGTGGTTCTTAGGGGAGGACGACCACTGGTGTGGCAGAGCTTGCTGTGCAGAAATAGCTGTGGAAACAACAGCGCATCCCCTCAAACTTAGGACAAAGTACTCTCTACTCTACAAACAGTTATACCCCAACGAAAAACTCAAGGGTCAAGTAGTTCAAGGGTCAAGTTCAAGGCTGGGAACATGGCCAGGCAGCGAAAACAGTCTCAGATTCAGACTCAGACTTTGGAATCTTTCTTTGGTGACAAAGAAGATCAAAACATTCAAACAGAAGAAGTCAACAAAGTCAAAGAGCCTACATCAACGGCCTCCAAGAAAAACAAAAACTGGTCTTAGGCCATGGAAGAGCTCAAAAAGGATTTGTAAAAGCAAGTTAGAGAAGTAGAGGAAAAAATGGGAAGAGAAATGAGAGTGATGTGAGAAAACCATGAAAAACAAGTCAATGACTTACTAAAGGAGAACCAAAAAAATACTGAAGAAAATAACACCATAAAAATAAACTCAAATGGCAAGAGAGCTCTAAAAAGCCAATGAGGAGAAGAATGCCTTGAAAGGCAGAATTACCCAAATGGAAAAGGAGCTCCAAAAGACCACTGAAGAAAATACTACCTTAAAAATTAGATTAGAGCAAGTGGAAGCTAGTGACTTTATGAGAAATCAAAATATTATAAAACAGAACCAAAGGAATGAAAAAATGGAAGACAACGTGAAATATCTCATTGGAAAAACCACTGAGCTGGAAAATAGATGCAGGAGAGAGAATTTAAAAATTATTGGACTACCTGAAAGCCATGATCAAAAAAAGAGCCTAGATATCATCTTTCAAGAAATTATCAAGGAGAACTGCCCTGATATTCTACAGCCAGAGGGTAAAAGATAAATTGAAAGAATCCACCAATCACCTCCTGAAAAAGATCCCAAAAGGAAAACTCCTAGCAGTATTGTTGCCAAATTCCAGAGCTCCCAGATCAAGGAGAAGATACTGTAAGCAGCCAGAAAGAAACAATTTGAGTATTGTAGAAACATAATCAGGATAACGCAAGATCTAGCAGCTTCTACATTAAGGGATTGAAGTCCTTGGAATATGATACTCCAGAGGTCAATGGAGCTAGGATTAAAACCAAGAATCACCTCCCCAGAAAAACTGAGTATCATGCTCCAAGGCAAAATATGGATTTTTAACAAAATAGAGGAATTTCAAGCCTTCTCAGTGAAAAGAACAGAGCTGAATAGAAAATTTGACTTTCAAACACAAGAATCAAGAGAAGCATGAAAAGGTAAAACAAGAAAGAGAAATCATAAGGGACTTACTAAAGTTGACCTGTTTTGTTTACATTCCTCCATGTAATGATGATGTGTATGGTTCATGAAACTTCAGTATTAGGGTAGCTGAAGAGAATTTATGTATATATATAGACAGAGGGCACAAGGTGAATTGAATATGAAGGGATGATATCTAAAAAACAAAATCAAATTAAGGGAGAAAGGTAGAGATAGAATGGGATAAATCATCTCGCATAAAAGCGGCAAGAAAAAACAGTTTGTTGGAAAGGAAGACGGGGCAGGTGAGAGGGAATGAGTGAATCTTGCTCTCATTGGATTTGACCTGAGGAGGGAATAACATACACACTCAATTGGGTATCTTGCCCCACAGAAAAGAAGGAGGAAGGAGATAAAAAGGGGGGATGATAGAAGGGAAGGCAGATAGGGGGAGGAGGTAATCAAAAGCAAACACTTTTGAAAAGGGACAGGGTCAAGGGAGAAAATTGAATAAAGGGGGATAGGATAGGAAGGAGCAAAATACAGTTAGTCTTTCACAACATGAGTATTGTGGAAGGGTTTTGCATAATGATACACATGGGGCCCATGTTGGATTGCTTGCCTTCTTAGGGAGGGTGGGTGGGGAGGGAAGAGGGGAGAGAATTTGGAACTCAAAGTTTTAAAAGCAGATGTTCAAAAAAAAAAAGGTTTTGCATGCAACTAGGAAATAAGATATACAGGCAATGGGGCATAGAAATCTATCTTGCCCTACAAGAAAGTAAGGGAAAAGGGAATGGGGGGAGAGTGAGGTAACAGAAGGGAAGGCTGACTGGGGAACAGGGCAATCAGAATGTATGCCATCTTGGAATGGGGGGAGGGTAGAAATGGGGAGAAAATCTGTAATTCAAATGCTTGTGAAAATCAATGCTGAAAACTAAAAGTAAATAAACAAAAATTTTTTTAAAAAGACTGAATTAACAAGAAACTACTTAAGTATGTATATTAGATAGATGGATTGATAGACGACAGATAATAGATATTGTGCCTATAGATATATACATGTAAAAATATGTGTTTATGCATATATACATAGATTTGTGTATGTGCCAATATGGTTAGTTGTTGTCCTTCACTCTTGAAGAGGACCAAAATGATATCACCACATCAAGTCAAGGCATATCACCTCTGACTGAGGCTGATTAGACTCAGAAGGTTCTACCACAGGTCAGGCACAAATAGTCCACATGATATCAAATATAGACATAGATATAGATATAGATAGACAGATAGATAGATAGCTAGATACACACACATGTATATATGTATGTATATGTATACATATATAAAAATACAGGCCATCCCTGAACATCAACTGCAGCCATAAAATGAGATATATTTGAAAGGAAAAAAGTATAGGTACACACTGAAAAATAACACCAATTATAGGCTGCACATAGTTTTCATACAAGCCATTAGGAACAGAAGTACAGGATATGTTTGGGTGGATCAATCTAATGAGTACATATCTATCGACTGATCTATTAGTCTAATGGGAAAATATAGATATTATTGATTCATGCTTTGCAATTTGAACAGTCTGTCCATGGGATCAAGCAACATCACTCCAGGAACACTTGATCTGGATTTATGTCATATATCTACTGAGACTGGAAAATGGTTCTTCATTTTATTTAGTCAGCTTGTCACACTTTTCCATTCAACTTTATTGAGGTAAGGTATAAGCCCTGAGGCCTGATCTATCATTTCTGAGAGGCAAAGCATATTCCCAGAGCTTAGTAATGCAGGGACAGGAGGGCTGAGTACCAATTCCCCACTAGTGCATGCTTCTATTTGCCTTTACTCCTTGAGACATGCTGGCTACGAAGTACTTGTCTTATTGGGAAATCACCTGGAGGGAAATTTTATAGTCCCCTGAAGTGACCTGGTGACCAAATTTTGAGCCTGTATTACTTGGCATATTACATCTAAGAAAAATGTTGTTTAATGTCAACACATTAGAGAAAAGGAAGTGATGAGTATGGTAGGAAGACAAAAGAGACATGGGCATGTGGGAAATGATACAAACCTTGAAGAGAAGAGAAGAAATATATAGTGACCTTGATCTAGCATATGACTGGCCAGTCAGTCAATGGATACAAGTAAGCTAATATGGTCACAGTGGTGAGCAAATGAAGATTGCCTTTACTAGGTCAATAGAGACATATGATTTTTTTAAAAAAAATCTGTCAGGGAAAAATTATATTCCACAGCATGTACTAGACTCTACTTGAATCTCTCTGCCAAAGGCTTTCATCACCTGAGGTGACTTGTGGGTATGAGGCATCTGCCTTAGATTCTTGGCATAACTTTCACGTTGCATTGGTATTCCCTCCCCCCTCCCTCAACTCCCCTTTTCCTTATATTCCCATAAGCTTTGTTACAGAGAAGGCTCCCTTTCAAGTGAAAATGTAGCTGATGCCTCTTTAGAAAAGAGACAAGACTAATTGGCTAGCCTGGCAATTAATTAGTCCTGACTGTAACAGGAGGGGATGATTATTGGCAGGAAAGAGAAGTAAGTGCTCAAACTCACAAGCTGCCAACTAGCAGATGCATGTTCAAACATGGGGGAAAGAACCTTCTGGAATAAGACTGAGAGCTCCATATATGTTGTCAATCAGAATGAAGAATCTGCCTGTTTTTTGGCCTGGAAGCAAAGGCTGGAGTTCATTTACCCTGAAACTCTTCGGGCTGTTCTGCCCACCCAGCTGCCCCAACCCCCAGATTGGTGGCTTTTGAGAAAACTCGAGCATTAAAAGTATGTTAGAGAAGCATATGGCTATAGATCCTAATTTCCATGTGCAGATATGCATGTGTTTCTTTTGATGAAGATTTCATTTGACAAGATCAGATGTTTTCCACCTAGAGAAACTATAATTGATTCGATTCAATCCAACAAGCATTTATTAAATCTCTCCTGTATACAAGTTACTGAAATAAAAAGCATTACGTGTCTACTATACGTAAGACACTGAATTAGGACCTAAAGACATAAATATGAAAGTGAGACACTCCCAGTTGTCAAAAGGACAATGGCTAGAGCACTGGACTTCGAGTCAGAAAGATTTAAGTTCAAATTGTTCTTCAGACACTTACTAATTGTGTGAGTAGGCAAGTTACTTAAACCTCATTCAACCTAAGTATCCTCATTTGTTAAAAAAAAAAAAGTATTCAGCCTCTAACATCCATTCCAGCTCTAAATCTATCATCCCGTCCTAATTTAATGAGAAAATACACATAGAAGAGTAGTGGCCATAGAAGGAAGTTTTTGTTTGAGGAGTCACAGGGATGATGAGAACAGTCGTGGACCAGTCAATTATCATGCCTTTTCCAGCAACAATGGTAGTACTGATTTGATTATTATTTCTGGAACAAGAGGGGGAAAGGGAAAGTACACAGGCTCCTTCGGGGCAGGTGGCAAGATACATGGCTAGGACCCAGCTTCCTAGTTTCCTGACAGATGTCTGGATGAAAGGTGAAACATCATATAGGTACACATATGTTATGTCATGGCATGGAACATTATATCGTATTGTATTATGTTATATCCCATAGTACATTAATTTATATGTGTATACACATATATGTATATATGTGTGTTTCTGAACATGTATATTCACCCATCAGCTCAGACTCTGGATGAAATTCCAAACTTGAGTGGATTAATTCTCCCATAGAAGGGGAGAGCATGGTCACTGTAGGTCCAGTTCAAAGGATCCAAGGAGGGATAAGGGGGCAGTGGTAATGTAAATAGCAAGAGACCCTAATAAGGCCTGGTTTCCTGGTGGATGATATATTGATTCAGGTATTGGAGATGTACAAAGATAGATGTGATACAGACCCTTCTCTAAAGGAGATGACATGGCATCCCAAGTGGGGAAAATGACATACACAAAAATAACTGTTACAAGGTAGTATATGATAAACAGAAAGAAAACTTAGAAGTGAAGTACTGTGAGAAATTTGAAGAGAGAGAAAGAGAGATCCCTTTTATCTGGGAAGATGGGAGGAGGGGGATAAAGAAAGTCATCATTTATTAAATGGCACGCAAAAGGATCCTTCAAAAAGAAGAGAGGCAGTCATTTCAAGCCCTGACTCTAACATACACTGGCTATATGACCCTTGGCAAGTCAATTAATCCCTCAGTACCAGTGGAAATTCTTTAAGACTATAAATAATATAGCTAGATGTAGATATACATATATAGTTGCTTTATCTTTCATCTCCCTAGCTATATTAGTGCACTTTCCTGATCACCTAAATGCCAGGCACATTTTCTGGATCAATACTGTCATGGATGTCCCTCTAGTTCAGAACGCTGGAGTATAAACTGTGGATAAAGACAAATCCAAGAGATTGGAAGGGCAGCATTTTGATGAAAAATATGAAGAGAAATGAAGGGGGAAGGGAAGGAAATCAACATTTATGTAGTACTTGCTATGTATTAGGTCCTGTGCTAAGCACTTTGCAAATATTATCTCATTTGAACCTTACAACAATCCAGTGTGGTAGATGCTATTATTACCCCCATTTTGCTGTTTAGGAAACTGAGGCAAACAGAAGTAAAGTGACTTGGCAAGGGTCAAAGAGTAAGTATATGTCTGAAGTTGGATTTTAACTCATTTAACTCCTAAGGTCTTCCTTAATCCAGGCACAACATTCCATCCACTGCACCACCCCCTGCCTCTGACATTAAAATGCCAGTGTTATCAATAAGCACAGTACATAATTATTAGTCAAGTTGGCAGTCAAGTGGCATAGTCTATAATTGAGGACTTTTTCTTTTGCCTCTCAGGCCATATCTAAGAGAAACCAAGGCTTTGGCCTTATGTCATCATGAGGACTCCTCTTTTATTGGAATTTCTCAGGCCGTAGAGAAAGAAAGAAAAAATATTCTACCTCCTTTAAAGAAAAACTCACTCATTCACTAGTATTCACTCATTTAGTCATTCAATAAGCATTTAATAAACACGTATTATGTGCCAGCTATTGGAGTAAACTAGATAGCTCAATGGATAGGTGCTGTGCCCAGTGTTAGGAATACCTTAGTTCAAATCTGGCCTCAGGTACTTATAAGCTGTGTGACCCTGAACAAGTGACTTAACCTGTTTGCCTCAGTCCACTGGAGAAGGAAATGACAAAGTCACTCCAGTATCTCTGCCAAGAAAACCTCATGAACATTGTGGTCCAGGGGTCCATGAAGAGTTAGACATGACTGAACAATAATTACGTGCCAGGCACTGTGTTAGGCCTTTGGGATAGTAAGACAGAAAAAAGGAAACAGCCCTTGCTTTCAAGGACATTGCAGTCTATTGGAAAAAACCAATATGAACTTAGCTTCAATGGCTTAAAACTGCACTTTGGGGATGCCCAAACAGCGTGTACAGAAGTGCAAAGATGGGAGATGGAATGTCAAATTCTGGAAACAGCACCTATGCCAGTCTGGCTGGAGCACTGAGTATGTAAAGGGGGCAATGAGAAATAGGTTTGGAAAGATCAGCTGGAGCTGGGTCAGGATGCACTTCAAAGGACAAGCTGACATTTTATCCTATAGGCAAGAGGGGGCCACTGAAACTTATGGAGCAGGAGAATGACGTAGGCAGAACCTTCCTTTCTTGAGGGAGATTATTTCAGCAGTTTGTGGATGACAAATTGGAGAAGAAAGACACTTGATGCAGGGAGACTAATTAGAAGACTATTACAACAGTCCAGAGGGGAGGTGACAGGCTCCTGAAATAAAAGGGTGGTTATGTGAATGGAGAGAAGAGGGAACATGTGAGGGGTATCTTGGAAGGAGAATTGACAAAATTTGGCAATTGTTTTCCTGTAAGGTGTGAAAGAGAGGGTTGAGTCCAAGATTTCAAATTTGATTAAGTGGAAAGAAAGTGGAACCTTCAACAGAAATTGGGAAGTTTGGAGGAGGGGAAGGTTTGGGGAGGGAAGACAATGAGTTCTACTTTAGATACATTTAATTCGAGATACTTATGAGACATCCATATGCAGTGTTATCAAGGAATTGGTGATGCTAGGTCTGAGTTCAGAAAAGGGATCAGTGTTAAGACATATAGGTTTAGGATTCAACCACAAATATGTACATATGCTAATTGATTCCATGGGAGCTAATTAAACCACCAAGGAAAAGGAGGGAAGGTAAGAAGGAAGGGAAAGAGAGAAGCAGAGGGAAAGAGGGAGAGAAACAGATGGACAGAGTCAAGGACCAGGAGAGCTTTTGAGGACACATATAATCAGTGGGATATAGATGATGATCCAGCAAAGAAGACTGAGAAAAAGTAATGTGATAAGTTAAGAGGAAAACCAGCAGAAAATAGTGTCATGGAAATTGTAGAAAGAAAGAATATGCAGGAGGGTGGAGTGGTCAATAACATCACAAGCTACAGAAAAGTAAGGGAGGATGAGGATTAAAAAAAAGCTACTGGCACCTTGGAGTTAGACACCTCAGAGAAAGGAGATTCAGATTAGTAGTATGTGTGAGACTGGGGATACAAAGATGAATTCAACTCAGGATTTGCCTTGAAGGCAATAGAGTAGTCTAATAGAGTAGAAAAGATACATACTCAAGTATTATAGCAGACTAATGTGACTAGGGTGGGGGAAGTCTCTAAACAAAGTACAAAAAATCAGTAGGAAGAGCTTCTGGCTCCACCCCCTTACTGAAATTGCCCTCACCATTAACCATCTTATTTCTAAACTCCAAGAGACTTTTTTTGAGGACTTATTTTGCTTGACATCTGTAGCTTTTTATACTATTAACCACTCTTTTGTTTAAGATTTTCTCTAATTCCTGGGCTTCAGAAACACTACAATCTCTGGGTTTGTTTTTTTTGTATTGTTTCTATTTATTTAATATTTCATGTAAATTTTAATATTACATGTAAAAATAATTTTAACATTATTTTTTCAAATTTTGAATTCCAAATTCTCTTCCTCCATCCCTCCTTGCCCCTCTCATTGAGAAGGCAAGCAATTAATTTGACATAGGTTATACATGTGTAATCATGCAAAACACATTTCCATGTAAGTCATGGTGTGAAAGAAAACACAGATAAAAATACCAAAAAAAAATAAAATAAAGAAAAAGTATCTTTGATCTGCATCCAGGCTCCACCAGTTCTTTCTCTGGAGTTGAATAGTACCTTTCATCATAAGTCCTTTACAAATGTCTTAGCCCATTGTATTGCTGAGAATAGCTAAGTTATTCACACCAAATCATCATATAATATTGCTGTTACTGTGTGCAATGTTATCCTGGTTCTGCTCATTTCACTTTGCATCACTTCATGTAAGTCCAGGTTTTTCTGAGAGCATTCTGTTCATCATTTCTTTTTTTCAAAAAATTAATTAATTGTTTTTAGTTTTCAACATTCATTTCTATAAGATTTTGAGTTCTAATTTTTCCCCTCTCCCCTCCCCAAGACAGCATGTAATCTGATATAGGCTATACATATACATTCATATTAAACATATTTTCACATTAGCCATGCTGTAAAGAAGAATTAGAACCAATGGGAGAAACCACAAGAAAGAAGAAACAACAACAAAGAGAGCAAATAGAGAGCAAAAAGAGAGCAAACAGTCTGCTTCCATCTGCATTCAGATTCCATAGTTCTTTCTCTGGATGTGGACAGCATTTTCCATCATGAGTCTTTGGAGTTGTCTTAGATCCTTGCATTGCTGAGAAGCTGCTGATCATTTCCTATAGCACAACAGTATTTCATCACACTCATTTACCACAACCTGTTCAGCCATTTCCCAATTGATGGACATCCCCTCAATTTCTAATTCTTTGCCACCACTAAAAGAGCTGCTATAAATATTTCTGTATATATAGGCCCTTTTCCTTTTTGTTTTTTTTTATCTCTACTCAAAACCCAATTGCAGTGCTTCTGAAACCCAGGAATTGGAGAAAATCACAAAGCAAAGAATGGTTAATAGTATAAAAAGCTACAGATGTTGAGCAAAATAAGTCCTCAAAAAAATCTCTTAGATTTTAGAAATAAGATGGTTAATGGTGATTCAATAGAGGGCAATTTATTACCTTTGCTTGGTCAAAGGGTATGCATAGTTTTATAGCCCTTTGGGAAAAATTCCAAATTGCTAGCCAGAATGGTTGAATCAGTATATACAATATCATAAACAGTGCATTAGTGTTTTAATTTTCCCACATTCCCTCCAACATTTGTCGTTTTTCTTTTCTGTCACATTAGTTAATGTGATAGGTGTGTGGTTGTAGCTCAGAGTTGTTTTAATTTGCATTTCTCTAAGCAATACTGATTTAGAGCATTATTTTCATATCACTACAGATGGCTTTGCTTACTTTGTCTGAAAACTTCCTGTTCACATCCTTTGACCAATTGTAAATTGAAGAATGGCTCTTATTTCTATACATTTGACTCAGTTTTCTGTATATTTGAGATATGAGGTCTTAACCAGAGAAACTTGCTATAAAAATTTTTTTCACAGTAATGATTACTATGTATTTCCCTCCATCCTATTTCCCCCCTACACTTGCTCTCTTTTCACCTTATCCATTCTCAAAAGTGTTTTGCTTCTTCTGACTTTTACCTCCCTCAATCTGCCCTCCCTTCTATCAGCTGTGCTTCTCCCCCCTCTACCTTTCTCTTATCCCCTTCCCCTCCTACTTTCCTGTATGGTAAGATAGAGTTCTACACTCAATTGAATATGTATGTTATTCCCTCTTTGAGCCCATTCTGATGAGAGCACTATAATCTCTTAATTCTCTTCTCTAACAGCTCCTCTGTCTCATTCTCTGGTGTTTGATCTTCTTCCCAGCTTCTTAATGTGGGCAGGTACTCTCCTAGGAACTGAATATACAAAGACAAAAATAAAATGCTCTGAGACAGCATATACATATAAGTGTGTACAAAATAAGTATATGCAAAATAGTTCAGGAAGGGGGCACTAGCACCTGGTGGAGGGCAGGAATTCAGGAAAGGCTCTATTTGCAGAGTAGCGTGCGAGTGGAGTTTCAAAGGAAACTAAGAATTCTTATCTCCCAAAGGTCTGTCCTTGGCCCTTTTCTTTTTCAGCTTTCCACTCTCTTTGGGCAAATCTCAGTAATTCCCACAGTTTCAGCTACCATCTCTATGTAGATGACTGCTAAATCTGTCCCCCTAGTCAAAACTAGTCCCCCAGTCTCTCTTCTCAGCCATATCTCCAATTGCTTTTAGGACATTTGTTCAGTCATTTTTCAGGCCCGTTGGACTCTTTGTGACCTCATATGGTGTTTTCTTGGCAAAGATACTGGAGTAGTTTACCATTTCCTTCTCCAGCTCATTTTACAAATGAGAAAACTGAGGCAAACAGGGTTAAATGACTTGCCCAGGGTCACACAGCTATTACGTGTCTGCAGCCAGGTTTGAACTGAGGAAGATGAGTCTTCCTGACTCTAATCCTGGCACTCTATTTACTTCACCAGCTGGATATCCCACTGGCATTTTAAATTCACTATATTTCACATCAAGCACATTCTCCTTCTGTCTAAATGTGCTCTTTTTTCTGACTTTGCTGTTATTCTGTGAGATTATCATTCATTTGGTCTCTGGTATTTGTGACCTTGGGATTGTCTTGAATTCCTTCCTTCCTTTCACCTATTGCTATTGCCCATTCACTTTAATGAAGGCAATTTGGTCCAGTGGGAAGAGCCTAGCTTTGCAGGCACTGGTCCTAGGTTCAAATCCCAACTCTAAAACTAGAAGACTGGAAAGATAGGAGTGACCTAGGTTATGAAGGGCTTTGAATGGCAAACAGTATATTGTATTTGATTCTAGAGAAGATGGAGAGACATTGGAGTTTATTGAGTAGGGTACTATCATAGTCAGACCTGTGCTGTAGGAAGATCATCTGAAGCAGGAAGATCCACCAGCAGACTATCAAAATAGGCCAGGGATCTTGAGAACTAGAACTATTTGATTTCTGTGTTGAGAACACAGTGCTTGGCACACACTCAGCATTTATAAAATGTTTGCTGAATGGCTGATTAGTAAAAGCTCTTTAGTCAGGTAGACTGCAGATTCTATGAAAAAAATGGAAACAGGTCAAACATTAAAGGGTTGATTGAAAAGTGTTTTAGTCACTTGGGAGCCAATAGCTTCCCTTCTTCATGCTCTGCCTCCTCTCCACCTGGGTTTTAAAGAACATTTTTTAGTCAGCCCAGTGCTGAAGGGAACACTATATCTCCAGAAAAGGAGGAAGCTGTGCCTTCAGTTTACTGTACTCTGAGATATTTATAGCACATTTAAAGAAGATTTTTTGACAATAGCAAAATAGGGTTCTTTGAGAAGTAGTTATTTAAACCCCCGGATGAATGTATCCTGACAAAAATTAGAGAGTTTTATTAATTAGCTCGCCTGAGGAAAGAACTGAGCCCTGAGTCACCACAATGTGTGCCAAAACAAGTTGAAATCTTCAGACTTAGCCTTCTTCATCTAATGTCCTTTTAATTACAGAATCCCTCATGAGAAAGCCAGCTAGTCACCATAAATGGAAAGGAAATTCTCTTATGGCATGAGCAGTCTCAACAAATAATCACAGGGGGGAAACTATTGTCCCTTGGAGTAATCTTCTCTCACTTAAATCTCCAAGACCTCAGAGAAATTAGTTAGAACTAATAGCTTTGAAAAACACCAATCTCTGACACAAATTTCCTGGTAGCTACAATGAAGGATTCTTGCCACCACCAGCTGCTGCAAAAAGGAAACCAAGTTCAATGGAGCTGCCATTTCCGGAAGAGTAAAGCATGTGGGACAAAGAATGGATAGGACATTTCCCCAAGCTCTTCCAGATGACATTCCTGCCCAGAAAGCATCCCACAGCCCTGATGTATCTTATGACTGCAACACATTTTCAATTTCCTTTGATATAAAAGATATCTGATGCTGTCATATACAAATTGAGTGCTCTGACATTTGAGATACATAAGATATTTTTCATTTCATTTGCATTTTAAAGGTCTGAGTAATTTTCCTCCCTGATGTAGCTTAGCCCACATTTCCTCCATGCCCCACACACATATACATCCAAAACTTTGCAACCCTCATCAAAATTCCCTCTTAAGCTGTGACTTTCATGTGTCTTTTAGATGGCTCAGCTTCCCTGCAGCTCTTGCCCTGCCTGTTTTCCCAAGAGCTCTCCTCCCACTTGGCAAGATGAAAGTCTTCTCCCCTCCAATCAAAATCTACCTCTGCTTTCATGCTACTGAAAAATAACTTAAAGACAGAAAAATAACTTGGTATCAAAACTTGTTCTTGGGCTGACACAGTGCCCTCTCATCCAGGGACTTTTTATCATAGGAACTTCACTCCCATTAAAAAAAAATCTATGGGGGGTGGGGTGGAGCCAATATGGTGGCTGGAAAACAGGGACTTGCATAAAGGTCTCCCCCAGGACCCTCCAAACACCTATAAAAATGGCTCTGAACAAATTCTAGAACTGCAGAACTCATGAAATAGCAGAGGGAAGCAGGGCTCCACTGGGTAAGGTTTATTCCACAGAGATGGGAACAGAATGGAGCAGAGCCTAGCATGGGGTGTGCCTGGACCAACCAGACTGGGAGCTGGGTGGAACAGGCCTGAGCACCCTGAATCAGTGAGCTGTGGCAGTTACCAGACTTCTCAACCCACAAACACCAAAGACAACAGAGAAGGTTAGTGGGAAAAAACTGCTGGAGCAGAGTGAAAGGAGTTCAGGATTCAGCCACCACCCTGGGGGCAGTGACAGAGTTAGTGCAACTCTGAAGAACTACAGCTGCAGTTGTTTCAGGCCCCAGGCCCACCTGGTGGGAGGAATTAAGTGGCAGATCAGAGCAGCAGTGCAGAGCCTACTTAGATCTGAGTCACACTTTCAGCTGGTGGTTCTTAGGGGAGGAGGAGCACTGGTGTGTCAGAGCTTGCTGTGTAGAAATAGCTCTGAAAACAACAGTACAGCCCCTCAAGCTTGGGACAAAGTACTCTCTAAAAGCAGTCACACCCCATTGAAAAACTCAAGGGTCAAGTAGGTGGCTGGAAACATGGCCAGGCAGCTAAAACGGTCTCAGATTCAGACTCAGACTTTGGAATCTTTGTTTGGTGACGAAGAAGATCAAAACGTTCAGCTAGAAGAAGTCAACAAAGTAAAAGAGCCTACATCAAAAGCCTCCAAGAAAAACATAAACTGGTCACAGGTCATGGAAGAGCTCAAAAAGGATTTGGAAAAGCAAGTTAGAGAAGTAGAGGAAAAATTGGGAAGAGAAATGGGAGTGATGAGAGAAAACCATGAAAAAACAAGTCAATGACTTGGTAAAGGAGACCCAAAAAAATACTGAAGAAAATAACACCTTAAAAATAGACTAACTCAAATGGCAAAAGAGCTCCAAAAAGCCAATGAGGAGAAGAATGCCCTGAAAGGCAGAATTACCCAAATGGAAAAGGAGGTCCAAAAGAACACTGAAAAAAATACTACCTTAAAAATTAGATTGGAGCAAGTGGAAACTAGTGACTTTATGAGAAATCAAGATATTATAAAACAGAAGCAAAGGAATGAAAAAATGGAAGACAATGTGAAATATCTCATTGGAAAAAACACTGACTTGGAAAATAGATCCAGGAGGGAGAATTTTAAAATTATTGGACTACCTGAAAGCCATGATCAAAAAAAGAGCCTAGATATCATCTTTCAAGACATTATCAAGGAGAACTGCCCTGATATACTAGAGCCACAGGGCAAAATAGAAATTGAAAGAATCCACCTATTGCCTCTTGAAAAAGATCTGAAAAAGAAAACTACTAGGAATATTGTTTGCAAATTCCAGAGCTCCCAGATCAAGGAGAAAATACTGCAAGCAGTCAGAAAAAAAAAAACAATTTGAGTATTGTGGAAACACAATTAGGATAACACGATATCTAGCAGCTTCTACATTAAGGGATGTAGGGAATATGATACTCCAGAGGTCGATGGAGTTAGGATTAAAACCAAGAATCACCTCCCTAGCAAAACTGAGTATCGTGCTTCAAGGCAAAATATGGACTTTCAACAAAATAGAGGACTTTCAAGCCTTCTCAGTGAAAAGAACAGAGCTGAATAGAAAATTTGACTTTCATACACAAGAATCGAGAGAAGCATGAAAAGGTAAACAAGAAAGAGAAATCATAAGGGACTTACTAAAGTTGAACTGTTTTGTTTACACTCCTACATGTAAAGATGATGTGTATAATTCATGAGACCTCAGTATCAGGGTAGCTGAAGGGAATATATATATATGTAGACAGAGGGCACAGGGTGAGTTGAATATGAAGGGATGATATCTTAAAAAATCAAATCAAATTAAGGGATGAGAGAGGAATATATTGAGAGGGAGAAAGGGAGAGATAGAATGGGGTAAATTATCTCGCATAAAAGTGGCAAGAAAAGCAGTTCTGTTGGGAGGGAAGAGGGAGCAGGTGAGGGAGAATGAGTGAATCTTGCTCTCATAGGATTTGACCTGAGGAGGGAATAACATACACACTCAATTGAGTATCTTACCCCACAGGAAAGAAGGAGGAAGGAGATAAAAGGGGGGATGACAGAAGGGAGGGCAGATAGGGGGAGGCAGTAATCAAAAGCAAACACTTTTGAAAAGGAACAGGGTCAAGGGAGAAAACTGAATAAAAGGGGATAGGATAGGAAGGAGCAAAATATAGTCAGTCTTTCATAATATGAGTATTGTGAAAGGGTTTTGCATAATGATACACATGTGGCCTATGTTGAATTGCTTGCTTTCTTAGGGAGGGTGGGTGGGGTGGGAAGGGAAGAGAGGAGAGAATTTGGAACTCAAAGTTTTAAAAGTAAATGTTCAAAAAAAAAGTTTTTGCATGCAACTGGGAAATAAGATATACAGGCAAAGGGGCATAGAAATCTATCTTGCCCTAAAAGAAAGCAAGGCAAAAAGGGATGGGGTGGAGTGGGGAGACAGAAGAGAGGGCTGACTGGGGAACAGGGTAATCAGAATATATGCCATCTTGGAGTGGGGAGGAGGGTAGAAATGGGGAGAGAATTTGTAATTCAAACTCTTGTGAAAATCAATGCTGAAAACTAAAAATATTAAATAGATAAATAAAAGGAAAAAAAGAAAATAATCTATAGCTCATTTCATTCATCAATATTAGTCTTTCCACAAGTGTAGCTTTCACCAGCCAAAATCCAACATACCCAACCTCTGTGGCAGTATCATCAATCCAGTTATTTCCTTTTTCATTTTTCCCTCCTCAGATAGATAATAACTTTCTTGAGGGCAAGGGCAATATCTTATATTTCTTTTATATCTTCCCTCCCTCTCAGGAATACAATTAAGCTTCAACAAAATAATGCTTGGCCATGGAAAAATGCTGTGAACTCTGCTGTATCCAATTAGCATTTAACCCATCAGAGACAGAAAAACTTCACATAAAATTGAAACTCTAAATAGAATTGAAACATCCATTTGTTCACTGCTTAGGTTTACAGTATACAGAATGTTGGTTATAGTGGTGGATTTCCAGATGACAAGCAAGGGCTAAATCATTTAATCAAGAACCAAGCAAAGGGATTTAAATCATTCCCATGGTAGGGGGGGGGAGGAGGGTATGACATTAATATCAACACCAAATGCCAATGGAGCTCCTATTACCAGTCACTAGTAACAGGCTCTGAGCCCACAAAACCCCATAAAATTGAGTCTATATCCTTAAAGCATTTTCATCGTGGTAGGAAGTAGAGGACAGTCTCCAATACTTAGAAGGATCTGTGATCCTATTGATTTGGGTTCTCCCTCTAACAGTATAGACTATAACACATCCACACTTGGCCATGGCAACCCAAAATCATAGAATTATAGTCATAGAACTTGAACTAGAGGAACCTGAGAGGCCATCTAATCCAATTTGGTCATTTTTTACAGATAGGGAAACTGAGGCTAAGGATGTTTAAGTGGCTTTCCCAAGACCACCCAGAATCAAGATAGGGATTTTAACCAAGGTTGTCTGATTTCGGAGCCAATGCCCTTTTTACTAAAACAGTGCATAAAATTGTTAAACAGCATATATTAAACAAAAGTGACACACAGGATGAGAATAATAGATCTAGGTTTACAGAATCTTAAGATTATAGGTCATAGACATCTGAATCCATCTATTCCAATGCCCTCATTTACAGATGAGGAAACTGAGGCTCAGTGAGGTTAAGTGATTTGCCTAAAGTTATACAAAATCAGAGGCAGGATGTGAATCCAGTGTGTTGGTAAGCAAAATGGGCTCTTAGCACTTAGTTCAACAAGTGCCCTTGAAGAGTTTGGCCTTTGTTTCCTTTGAGTAATTCAGTGTATTTCACTGAGTCTTACTAAGTGCTAAGCCCCAGGCACTAACCCCTATTAGGTGTTAACCTAACCTATGTGGATGTGAACCTCCTAGGGTCCTAAGGGGAGGGGCTAACTCAAGAACCAATCATAGCAGCCTAAGTTCTGGTCATTCAGATGATGTTTGATGACATCTGAAATCCTATAAGAAGAGAAGACAGAGCCATTTGCGCAGGGCTCTCACTCGTGGTGGTGCTGAGGCAGAGACTCCGGGCAGCTGTAGCTAGGAGCCCTCCAGCTTGTAACCAGATGCTGAGACTTTGTTAAACTCTGGTAACTATGTATTGGGATTTGAATTGGACAAGGTCTGTCTGTTGATGTTTGTACTTTGTTTGTATTTTGTTCTGAAGTTCAGGGTACTGGCTTTTCCCCCCTGAACTAAGTGAATGATATTTGTATGCTGAATTGAAGTAAGCTTGCCAACCCCTTAACTTTGCTTTCCTTAGTTAAGCAGATCAAAAGAACCTGTGCTTTTGCAGCGTGCTGGTAGCATTCTTGTTATTGGCCTTTCACCCCCACAACAGCTGTTAGCCGGATTGTTGAAACACCCAGGCGTTCTGACTCTGGAGCCAAGACTTCCCCAGAAAGAACACATAAAAAAATTTTAAACCACAACATATGGTAATATATATGAAGTACAAGCAGCAAACACTATCAATGCTCAGATTAAAGAGAGATGTCTGAAACCTGGGGCAGTTCAGGAAGCAATGATTTCTTTTTTCTGTTCTGAAATTATTTATAAGTTCTCATTTCTTACAGCAGAACATTTTAAACAATTTTGGGTTGCAAATGAAAGTAGGCAAATGGAATAAGTTGTAACTATTGAATGTATTATTCAAACTAGGATGCCCCATTTTAAATCTTACTACCTTAAGGAATTAACTGCTTTAGTATTTTAAAAATCTCTAACTTTATAGGTGTAAAAATTCTCTTCACCAATACGGTTTGCAACCTTTCTACAATTTCATAGATGACCTTTGAGAATGGGTGTGGCCAAAAATATTCATCACCTTGTGGTCAACCTGAAGATAAGCTTCTCTGAACTTTGCTAGCTTGCTCCTCAGAATAGTCCATCACTTAGTTCACACTCCAAGGCTTTTCAACCTGGTAGGACCTGACAGCTTGTGACAGCAAGCTTATGCTTGCTGACATAAACTTTGAGTTCCACACCTATATAAGGTATTGGATTAAGGCTTCAGGGGAGTCAGGAATCACGATGTTCACTAAATAAGTGTCATTATATCCTAGGATTCCAGTTCCATGTATATTTTTCACCAAGGTCCTACATTGGTTTTACCTGGTCACAGATTAGGTTTATCTAGTGAATACATGTTATATCTCTTACTTTTCATTTAGTACCATTTGGCCATGGAAAGAATACCAGTTTTAGAGTGGGAGGACCTGGGTTCAAATTCTGACTTTTCTTTTACCATCTTTGACATTTTAGGCAAGCCATTTCACTTCCTGGAATCTCAGTTTCCTAATTTGTAAAATAAAGGGATTGGATCAGACGACCTCCGAAATCTCTTATACCACTCAATCTTATGATCCTGGTTTTATCTGGTTATTCAAAGGAAGGAATAGAAAGGTTAAAGAAATGAAAGCCAGAGAAATTCCATCCTGTGCTGTACTAGTAGCCTATCAAATTTAACTTTCAGTCTATAAAAATACCAAGGAATATTTTGTAAGAGATGATGCAGTTGTAGAGGAAGACTCTTTAGCCGCTGTATCATGTTGTGTCTATCTCACTATCCTAGCTAAACTGTCCCCCTGCATACCAGTAGTTTTAGTAGAATTATCCTTTGTTCCCAGTATATTTTACTTTCCTTTCTTTAGCTCACAGCACAGAACAAAATGATGATCAGAAGTTTTAACTCATTCCATTTTTTAGACATGGGCCAATTTGCCTCTCTTTGAGCAGACTAGACATTCTACTCACAAGGGTTACCACAGTGATTCTGGACTTACTGAGGACACCCAATTGGCTTTAGCCCTGCTACAGCTCAGAATTGTTGAACCTGGATTTTAACCTGGGTTTTCAGGTTTTCCTCACTCTAAGTCTTGTATTTTTACACTATGCCATGCTACCTCTCATGAAGTGAGAATCACAAATGAAGCTTGATTTTAAGAGGTAGAGTTGAGGAGGAAGGGATTTCTAGGCATAGAGGGCAGCCTGTGCACTGGTACTGAAGACAAAATGGAATTCAGAGTCTGAGGAAAAGCAAATATGCCAGTTGAGTGATTTCTACAATACAAAAAGTAGTGATCTCTGATAATTCTATATGTCATTAACTGAAAACAGACATCACTGCCCCACTGTCACATGGACCCTATTGTTCTTTCATCTTTTTTTTCTTGGAGGGGGGCAGTACAGAGCAAGGGATGTAAGGATGCCAAATGCCAAAGGAAAACACAGTTATCCCTTCCACATTGAGACTTTCCCCATCACAGTTTCTATATATCATAAGTTGGCATAAGAAATTAAATGGGAATTTTGGAGGAGTTTTGGGAAGCTGCAGATGACACAGATAAAGTTTAGAAACTCAGAAATGCATAATATATATTATTGTATGATACCAACATATTTTATATTTTAATACCATAATAACTCAGTCTTCTTCTCTGGTACTAAGGGAGGGCCAAAAAAATTTAACCAGATTTTCCAGATCATGGGGACACCATGCCCCTAACCACCTACTGTAGACATGTACTCTATTCTTAGAGCAACTTATTAAGGAGCTCCTATCTAGAGAATAGCCTGTGGAGTTCCTGTGCTCTTTTCTTAAAGATATAGAGACTGACATTACCTTTCCTCACCCAATCAAAAGAAAATTTGGTAGATGTATATGCTGCTGTAGGCTACCTGGTTCTTTTTAGTATTTATTCATGCACAGCTGACTTCTGGTTTCCTTACATGCAGGAGGTTTTCCATTAATACGTCATCTCCCATTGTGTGGCAGCAGGATAGATAAGTTATTCAGTAATTCTGATATAATGGAAAGACTATTGACTAGAAGTCAGGAGTTCTGAGCTGTAGTTCTGATTCTAACTTTCTGTCTTTGGACATACTTAACCTCTCTGAACTTCAATTTTCTTATCTTTAAAAGAAGGAGCTTGAATTGGCTGATGTATAAGATGCTAATATCTGTAACATATTTTTCTTACATGTGTATAGGGGTTTTCAAATTGTTCCTCCTATTCCTACTCTATACAAGTAGTGAAGACTGGATCAAATGACATGATATACATAAAGTGCTTTGCAAACCTTATTTAAAACCTTATTAAAATAACAGTTATTATTTTCATTATGATTATCTGGAGTCAGAAGTGCTAGGTTTCCAATCCTAGTTCTTCTACTTATCACTTGGGTGACCCTGGACAAGTCACTTAACCTCTGTGTAAAGTTTCCTTCTCCATATACTAAGGGGTTAGGAAATGACTTTCAGCTCTAAATCTAAAATGACTATATGATTATACAGCTAGATAATATCTAAGGTCCCTTCTAGATCTAAGTTCTATATTTCATTTATGAAGATTCCTCTTTGGCACACTAGCAGTTTGGTTAATTGACCAAAGGGATCATTTGGGGGTGTTTATTCAAAGTATGCAGATGGCTGTAGGGAACAAAAGTGTCAAAGAATCAAGCTAAAATTCCATTTAATCA
Organism: Trichosurus vulpecula; assembly: GCF_011100635.1. Classification (NCBI taxonomy): domain Eukaryota; kingdom Metazoa; phylum Chordata; class Mammalia; order Diprotodontia; family Phalangeridae; genus Trichosurus; species Trichosurus vulpecula. The sequence continues at coordinate 132,727,709 of NC_050577.1, read as the reverse complement.
AAGATCCCTTATGGTAAAAAAATTATCTAAAAATTTAAAAATCTATGTGTGTATATGAGATGTGTGTGTGTGTGTGTGTGTGTGTGTGTGTGTGTGTGTGTGTTTAATAGCCCCAGTAAGAAGCATCCAGGCAGTTCTGGCCAAAAGCTATTGTTCGTACTTAGCCTTGTGCAGCTGGCTAATAAAACTTTTACATAGTCTCCTAGGTCTGTGAGCCCCAAAAGGCCAAAGAGTTCCTTGGGCTTGAGATGATCTGGGGAAAGCACACCAAAAGGGGATGTGACAGCAACAAAAATTATTCTGACAACTTGACATGAAGTACCAATGAGTTGCACCTCTGGACTAAATATTATAATCTTCTTATTTTTCCAAAAGACTCACACATTTGCATCTGTTAGGCTGCTTTCCCTGACCTTTTTTCTTTTCTCTCCAAGCTGTTATAGTAACTTTGAAAATTAAAGTCCAAGACTGAAAATGAATGTTTTTTTTTTAATTTGGAGGAGAAACATTTTGGCACAAACAGTCCCCATCTAAACAATGTGCTTTTCTTCAAATATTCATTTTTAAGTCAGTTATTTTGAAGTGCAAATTTCTTTTCTCTTTGGAGAAATGTTAAGCATTGTAATCAAGTTCATAGGCTAGCCCACAAAATCATGATGTCACTGTAGATGACCTAACAACTATTTATGACACAAAGGAAAACCAATTCTAAGTTTCACCTCGGAACCCAGATCCATAAGATATATAGCTTGAAGGGTACTTAGAGATAATCTAGAGAATTGCTTCCATCTTCTTTTCTTTCTTAAAAAAAATTATAATTTTTAATGCCACTATCATTTTCTGATCTACTATTCCTCCCCACAATGAACCCTCCTGAAGCCAAGAAAAGAAATTAAGCAAAACATATCAAACAACCTACATCGAATGCAGAATTTTCTGTGTTCTGTATCTGTGGTCTCCTACCTCTTCACCAAGAGAGTGGAGGTGTACTTCATCATTTGTTCTCCAGTATTAAGACTGGTCTTTGCAATTAATCTGAATCTGACTTTTAGAGTTGTTTTCATTTCCTTTATTGTAGGTACTGTGCATATTGTTTTCCTTACTTTCCTCTATATGGGTTCCTATAAATCTCCTCAATTTTCTTATAATTCATTGTCTCTTGTACCACATTGCTATTCTGTTATATTCATATGCCATTCCTCAATTAATGGGCATCCATTAGGTTTCCAGGTGGTTGTTGTCCTCATCATTGTTGTTATTGTTCGTTTTGAAGGTTTTTTTTACTTTTTTCCTACCACAAAAAGTTCTTCTACAAATATGCTGGAGCCTTTTATTCTGTTTTTGACCTTCTTGGGGCATGGACCCAATAATGGGATCAAAGGTCATAAATGGTTTAGTGATTTTTCTCACCTAGTTCTAGATTGTTTTCCAGAAGAACCCTGTCATTTTATAGATGGAAACTAAATTTTAGAGAGGTTAACCGACTTTTGCAAGGTCATCCTGAAAGAAATTAGCAGAGCCAGGATTCAAACCCAGCATGTCTTCCCTAAGCATTCTCTCCTCTATCTCACACTGTCTCCCCATTTTCCCTACTTTCTGCATTAGAAATGGGAATTCCATTCACTCCATCAATAATCAACACTAAATACTAAGTGCCTACTGTGTACCTGACACTGTGCCAACCCTCAAAGAGCTTACATTCTAATAGGGGATAAAACACACATGCCAGTGGTGCAGGTATGCACATGCTCACACACATACTCCCATTCATCCACACTCACAATTCATGCAAAACAAACGCAAAATAACCTTGATGAGAAACACACTAGCAACTTGAGTGAGATGAGGAAAGACTTTGTGAAAAAGGTGGTACTTGAGCTGGGCTTGACGAAGACCAGGAATTATGAGGAGAGAGTGAATTTCAGGCTGGGAAAAAAAGAGATGGTTAACAGAGAGTCAAGTGTGAGGAACAGCAAGAAAACGAGACTAGAGGGGCAGAATCAAGATGGCGGCTAGAAAGCAGGGACTTTCTTCAGGTCTCCCCCAAATCCCTCCAAACACCTGTAAAAAATGGCTCTGAACAAATTCTAGAGCTGAGGAACCCATGAAGTAGCAGAGGGAAGCAGGTCTTCAGCCCAGGACAGCCTGGATGGTCTCTGGAAAGGGTTTATAGCACCATGCTCGGAGCGCAGCACAGCCCTGGGTGAGCCACGCCAGGACAGACCAGACAGGGAGTCAGCCTGGAGCAGGCCTTAGGGCCGTGAATCATTGAGCTGTGGCAGTTACCAGACTTCTCAACCCACAAACACAAAAGACCACAGAGCAGGTTAGTGGAAAAACTGCTAGATGGGGTTAGAAAGCAGTCCAGGCCCCAGCCCTGGAGGTGGCGGAGGTGGTACGGCAGTGGTGGCAGTAGCAGCAGCAGTAGGAAGCTCCTGCGGCTGCATCCAGAGCTCCAGCATCAGCTGCTTCCGGAGTCCCTGGCTCTAACGGTAGGGGGAATCAAGCAGCAGACCAGAGCGGGATTGCAGGGCTTGCTTTGCCCTGCTTGGATAGCAGGAATGCAGGGCTAGCTTTGCCGTGCTTGGATCTGGGTCGAGGTTCTGGTTGGTAGTTCATGGAGGAGGAGGAGCACTGCTGTGGCAGATCTTGTGATGACTGTGGAGTAGAAGTAGCTCTGAAAACAGCAGCATAGCCTCTAAAGCTTGGGACAAAGCACTCTCTACTCTACAAGCAGTCATACCATGACAAAAAGCACAAATGTCAAGTAATTGGCTGGGAACATGGCCAGACAGTGAAAAAGGATGCAGATTCAGACTCAGACTCCTGAATCTTTTTTTGGTGACAAAGAAGATCCAAACCTACAGCCAGAAGAAGTTAACAAAGTGAGAGAGCCTACATCAAAAGCCTCCAAGAAAAATATGAATTGGTCTCAGGCCATGGAAGAGCTCAAAAAGGATTTGGAAAAGCAAGTAAGAGAAATAGAGGAAAAATTGGGAAGAGAAATGACAGTGATGAGAGAAAACCATGAAAAACAAGTCAATGACTTGCTAAAGGAGACCCAAAAAAATACTGAAGAAAACAACACCTTAAAAAATAAACTAACTCAAACGGCAAAAGAGCTCTAAAAAGCCAATGAGGAGAAGAATGCCTTGAAAGGCAGAATTAGCCAAATGGAAAAAGAGCTCCAAAAGACCACTGAAGAAAATACTACCTTAAAAATTAGATTGGAGCAAGTGGAAGCTAGTGACTTTATGAGAAATCAAGATACTATAAAACAGAACCAAAGGAATGAAAAAATGGAAGACAATGTCAAATATCTCATTGGAAAAACCACTGACCTGGAAAATAGATCCGGGAGAGAGAATTTAAAAATTATTGGACTACCTGAAAGCCATCATCAAAAAAAGAGCCTAACAGCCACAGATATGTGGATTCCGTGAGGACCAACCCTGACATACTGCGCTTCTCTCAGCAACCTAAAGGGGCAAGGACAACTCCAGGGGACTCAACGATGGAGAATGCTATCTTCATTCAGAGAAAGAACTGCGAAGTTTGAATACAGACTGAGGCACACTACATGCTCGCCTTTTCTGCTTCTCTTTTGTTATTGTTTTTGGGGTTTTTTTTTTGTTTTTTTTTTGTTTTTTTTTTTTTTGGTTCTGTTTCTTCTTTCTCATGATTCATTCCATTGGTCAAAATTCTTCTCCATGACTTGACTAGAGTATAAATTAATTCAATGCGAAGTTATACATGACAGCTATATGAGACTTTATGCCGTCTTGGGGAGGGAGGGGGGAGGGAGGGGAGAAAAACTGGAACTCAAAACTATGTAGAACTGTGTGTGGTAAACTAAAAAAAAAAAAAAAAAAAAAAAAAAAAAAAAAAAAAAAAAAAAGAGCCTAGACATCATCTTTCAAGAAATTATCAAGGAGAACTGCCCTGATACTCTAGAGCCAGAGGGTAAAATAGAAATTGAAAGAATCCACCTATCGCCTCTTGAAAAAGATCCCAAAAAGAAAACTCCGAGCAATATTGTCGCCAAATTACAGAGTTTTCAGGTCAAGGAGAAAATACTACAAGCAGCCAGAAAGAAGCAATGAGTATTGTGTAAACACAATCAGGATAATACAAGATCTAGCAGCTTCTACATTAAGGGATTGAAGGGCTCAGAATATGATATTCCAGAGGTCAAAGAAGCTAGGATTAAAACCAAGAATCACCTACCCAGCAAAACTGAGTATCATGCTACAAGGCAAAATATAGATTTTCAATAAAACAGAGGACTTTCACACTTTCTCAGTGAAAAGACCAAAGCTGAAAAGAAAATTTGACTTTCAAACACAAGAATCAAGAGAAGCATGAAAAGGTAAAGAAGAAAGAGAAATCATAAGGGACTTACTAAAGTTGAACTGTTTTGTTTACATTCCTACATGGAAAAATGATGTGTGTAATTCATGAGACCTTTCTCAGTATTAGGGTAATTGAAGGGAATGTACATATATATAGACAGAGGGCATAGGGTGAGTTGAATATGAAGTGATGATACCTAAAAAAATAAAATCAAATTAAGGGATGAGAGAGGAATATATTGAGAAGGAGAGATAGAATGGGGTAAATTATCTGACATAAAAATGGCAAGAAAAAGCAGTTCTGTTGGAAGGGAAAAGGGGACAGGTGAGGGGGAATGAGTGAAAGTTGCTCTCATCAGATTTGACCTGAGGAGGGAATAACATACACACTCAATTTGGTATCTTACCCCACAGGAAAGTAGGGGGAAGGGGAAGAAAAGGGGAGTAATAGAAAGGGGGGCAGATGGGGGAGGACGTAATCAAAAGCAAACACTTTTAAAAAGGGACAGGGTCAAGGGAGAAAATTGAATAAAGGGGGACAGGATGGGATGGAGGGAAATATAGTCTTTTACAACATGAGTATTGTGGAAGTGTTTTACATAACGATACACATGTGGCCTATGTTGAATTGCTTGATTTCTTAGGGAGGGTGGGTAGGAATGGAAGAAGGGAGAGAATTTGGAATTCAAAGTTTTAAAATCAGATGCTCAAAAGAAAAAGTTGTTTTTTGCATGCAACTGAGAAATAAGACATATAAGGAGTGGGGCATAGAAATCTAACCTACCCTACAAGAAAGTAAGGGGAAAGGGGATGGGGGGGAGTGGGGGAAGGGAGGGCTGACTGGGAAATGGGGCAATCAGAATATATGCCATCTTGGAGAAGGGTAGAAATGGAGAGAAAACTTGTAACTCAAAATCTTGTGGAAATCAATGTTGAAAACTAAAATATTAAATAAATAATGATTTTTTTAAAAAAGGAAACTAGATTATCTGGATAGTAGAATGCATGGAGTAGAGTTGTATGTACTATTAAGGTAGAAAAAGTAGGATGGGGCCAGCTTTAAATAACAAACAGAAGAATTTATATTTGATCCTAGAGGTAATATGGAGCAAGCCCCTGGAATTTACTGACATGATCAAACCATGCTTTAGGAAAATCATTTTACCTCTGAGACACGGCAAAGTCTCTAACTAACTAGTAGTAGCTTAAAGTAGGATCAGAACCAAGTGTTTGAAGGAGAGGTCTCAGGTTTGCGTGTTGGAGTTCGAGCAGAGACAGATTTTGTCGGGACCACTCGAGTAGTTGGGGGAAAGAACTCCCATGAAGGGGGATCTTCAAGGGCAGAGAGTTCCATGGGAGTTCTAGTGGGGAGTGGAAGCTTCACTGGGACAAGACAAAGAGGGCAGGGCTGTGTGAGCTTCCTGAGAGTAGAAACTATCTTGCTTTTTCTATTTGTATTTCCAGCACTTTGCACTGTGCTTGACACATAATAAGCACTTAATACATGTTTTTTCATTCATTATATAAATGTCAGTTATTATTACTAAGAGAAATCAGCCTAGAGCAGTTGTTAGCAATAAGGTAGGAATAGGGCAGTCCTATTGTAAGTGTTTTAATAAAAAAAAATTTGGTTGTTGTGTTACCAACTCAAGTCAACTTGTGTCCCTATAGATTTGTGTAGCTATGTTAGCACAGGGTCAGAAATATAGTATGGTAATAACCTGATGTGTAGGTAGTTTTCCTACTAACAATAAATATAAAACATATATAGGATATAGTAGTTTGCTCTCCTCAGAATGTTTTCCTCCATGTAAGTAATATCAATTTTGCTAACAATTGATGCAGGTTGTTTTTCTGTTCCTTGTCATACATTGCCCAGAATAAATCAAATTGATCTACCAGTCATTGACCTTGGGAAATGAGCAAAGTAGCCATTTCCTCATTTACACACACAGTAGTATTCATCCATTTGAACAGGCTTCGGTATTAGGCCCATAGGATCTAAAGGAATAGGCGGGGATGAGGAACTTGCAGCCTCAAGGCCACATATGGCCTCCTAGGTCCTGAGGTGCAGCTCTTTCACTGAATCCAAACTTCACAGAACAAATCCTTTTATTAGGGTAGCCTCAAGGCCACAGGTTCCCCACCCCTGAAGGTGTAAATTCATAGATGTTACATAATTAAAAGTAACCACAATTCATAAATTATTATTAGAAACATATATTTTAAACATACTGAGTAGATTTATGGAATCACTGCTATGAAGAACAATAACATTACACTGACACATATGACGTTGCATTGAATTTTTTTTCCATAATTGCCAAGTCTGCAAGGACTAGTGATTACGGCTTAATCTAGAGTGGGAACCTGCGGCCTCGAGGCCATACGTGCCCTCTAGGTCCTCAAGTGCTGCCCTTTGACTGAATTCAAACTTCACAGAACAAATCTTCTTGCTAAAAGGATCTGTCAGTCAAAAGGCTCCACACAAGGACGTAGAAGGCCATATGTGGGCTGGAGGTCCCAAGTTTCCCATCCCTGTTCTGTGTGTACTTGGGCAAGTCACTTTATCTCTGAGTTTCCTAAGTCTTAGTTGCCTTATCTGAAAAATAGAAATAATAATATTATGGGGGATTTATGGAAATAAATGAACAATAATTAGACTCAGTGAAGAGGTTTCAGGGGATTATGGTCCTCACCAGTAGAGAAAGTACGCACATCAACAGCATTCATGAAAGCACTGAAGTTATAGCTACTTATGCCCTCTACCTAACTTTGCTTATTGTGAGATAGTACATAAACCTTATAATTGAAAAGTGCTTACATAAATGTTATTGTTGGTATTATTTTACAATAACATGATGAGTTTGGAGGCGTAATGGACAGAGACCTGCCCTCAGAGCCGGTAAAATTTGGGTTCAAGTCTTACCTCTGATACATACTGGCTATGTGACTTGGGGGAAGTAACTCAACCACTCGGTGGCCTAGACTCAAAGTTTTGGGTTTTTGGGGGGGGAGGGGGTTGTTCCCTTTCTGACTATGAATTTCAGAGAAGGTGCTGATCTGTATTCCCTATGCTAATGAAATCAAAAGTCTAAAATGAGTTTGTACTAACCTATTTGAGCTCTTTTACTCCAATTCTCCCTTATGACACACACCATACATTTGCTAAATGACAATGCAATATTAGGGATATAGAGTGTGGTTCCATCATGCAAAAAAAAAATAGAAAAAAGAAATTTGTGTGTGTGTGTGTGTATGTGTGTGTAAATATATATATATATATATATATATATATATATACATACTATATATAAATGATTTAATCCTCATACAGCCTACACACACACATATACTTTTGAAATCTCCATACAGCCTATAGATTTTTATATATAGGCTGTATGGAGATTAAATCCTTGATTTTGGTTTAATTAACACTACATTCTAACTGACCAAAGTATTAAGACACATACTACTTGAAAGAGCAAATAATGTGGGAAAAACAGTGACCACTTTTACATTCAGTTCAGTTTAGAGATACAGCTTGGTACAGTGAAAAGAACACTGGCCTTAGAACAACAGAACCTAGGGCTCAGTCCCATCCATTTTCCTTAGTCAGTAGCTGTGAACAAGGTATCTCAACTTTCAGGGCCTCAGTTTCCTCGGTGGGGGGGCGGGGTAATGGTATTTATACTACCCACTTCACAGGACTGTTGTGAGAAAAGTGCTTTGTAACCGTTAAAATGCCTAATAAATAATACAATTAAGTGAAGTCCTGACATTTCTCTCTCTCCTCCCCCCCCTTCCTCTCCATCTCCCGAAATGGAATATTTTAGTATCATGTTATCTTTCACTCCTGCCTACCATGGGAGGCAGAATGTTTCTTGTTTTAATCCTTTTGTTTCTTTTCTTTGCAGACTTTGAATTTTTATAGAAAGAAACTTGGTTTGTTTTTCTCTCTTTTGGCTCACACCATCAATGCACACACAGTATTTGTTCCCTTCATCTCCCTCCCACCCACTCCTCACTTGTGATTTCAGGAAGCCTGCTGCTGTCTTTATGTAAATTCAATCAAACCTTATTCCTAACTACCAAGCAACAATAAGTAGTGAAATGCTTACACCCAGGCTGTCAGAATCAATGGGCTCATTCTTCCAGTCAAAATCTGCCTCTCAGTACATATGGAGGTAGGTTCCGACTTTAAAGAGATGGATGTGTGGAGATAAGGGAGAGAGCACAGTTCACTGAGGAAACACAAAGATGTAGGAAAGCAAGTGGACCCACAGAAGTGAAAATTATACCAACTTATATAGGCTCGGCCTGTCTTCTTCTTTTTTTTTTTTAACAAGGATGGAATCTTGAAGGATCTCATATTACTACCTTTTTTTTTAAATCAAATGGCCCATTTGTTTTGCTGAACAAAGATGCAAAACGAAAAGGAGTAGGAGGCAAAACAACGTGAGAAAGACTAAGGAAGCTGAACTGGACGCAGGGAAGTACAATTTCACATTGTGATTGTACTGAACCATCATGATATAGTAGCCTAGGAATCCTGAAACCTGGACTCTAGACCCTGCTTAGCCATTATTTGGCCTTTTGAATTTGGCCAAGTCAACTAGTCTTTCTGGGACTTGTGTAAAATGAGAGAGATGAGTGAGAACGATAGATTGAAAGTTAGAAGTAACCTTCCCTAGTCTATTGCTATCCTTTTACAGATGAGGAAACTGAAACCTAGAAAGACAAAGTTACTTTGCAGATCAGAGAGCTCAAGAGTGTTAGAAGAAGAATTTGATTCTAGGACTTCTTTTTTAGAGTTTTTTCTTTTTTTTTTTTGGAGCGGGGTAGGCAGGGCAATTGGGGTTAAGCGACTTGCCCAAGATCACACAGCTAGTAAGTGTGTCAGGTATCTGAGGCTGGATTTGAACTCAGGTCCTCCTGACTCCATGGCCGGTGCTCTACTCACTGTGCCACCTAGCTTTCCCCAAATCTAGGACTCCTTACTCCAAATCCAGTGCTCTTGCTACCAGACAGATGGCCTCTCAGGTCCTTTCCAACTCTAGTAGTCTATAACTTTGAGCAGAGATAATCTTGGGAAAAATTATGAAGTAGGTGAAGTTTATCTTCATCACCTTTGACTTCTCTTTTCTGTGGCCAGAGGGACACATGGTCACTCACTAGAAACTCCATTCCATGCTCTCTTTCTCCTCTGACAAAGTGCACTTCGGTAATGTGAAGGTCTGAATAACTGTTAAAGGTTAACTGTTAAAGCTCCTCTTTTTTAGGGTATCCATAACTCAACAAGAGATAAAATCCATCAAGATCCCTTCTATTCAAAGGAGTATGATCCTAATAGTGAAATTTCTGACAACAGGAATCTAAGTGAAGATCTTATCTTGATGAAGGGCCTTCTCTGAACTGCTCATAGAACCAGTCCCAGGAACAGATATGAAGTCTACCCTTTGGCTTCACCCATTCCTAACCTAGTCGGGCCTCAATGTTCTCACTTATAAAATGATGGAATTGACCAAATGACTTAAAAGGTCTCTTTCAGTTCTATGGCTCCTATTGATGCAATTGAGAAATGTGTCTTTAACTGACATCAAAGGAAGAGTAATCTTTAATATAAGGGTTTTTCAGGTCCTTGATCAATAAAATCAATGATAATAATGAATAATCATTATTCTTTTATTCCTCTTAGATGCCAACAATGCTAAAAATCATGACTAGTACAATGTTATTATTCAGTTTTTAAAAGCATTATGTAATTATATAATTATATGTAACCCCATTCTCAAAGCCCATTGGTAAGGGATTCTCTCTGCATTAGTGGAGATCAATGCCTTGCACCTATATGAGGGGAGGGACAGAGTTGGTAAGAGTAACAGAGGAGATTTTCTTCACCCTCTTAACAATGGAGAATCTTTTCAGTCTTATCTGAGCTTTCTTTTAGTCTTCAGAGTTGCTTCAGGCTCTGGAGTCACTTTGGGCACTTCTGACTTCCAGGTTGGAGAAGAAATGTGGAAAAGGCCAATTCTACCTCAGATTGCCAAAAGAAAATACTCTGGGAGGAAGATAATATGAGAAGAACTGACCATCTCTACCATGTCGTTATCACCACCTTGCCATATTTTGGAAAATTTCCCTTTGGGTGAGATTTATGACTGACAGACTCTCTCTCTCTCTCTCTCTCTCTCTCTCTCTCTCTCTCTCTCTCTCTATCTATCTATCTATCTCTCTCTCTCTCTCTCTCTCTCTCCTTTTGTATAGTTTCACTGATTTTTGTTTGGATAAATGGATTTCTTTGCTATTCATTATGTGTGTTCATTGTGGAAATAGTATCTGGTGGGAAAAAAAAGTCAAGCTTTGGATAAAAAAGTCAGGTTTGGGGTCCTGCTCCCCCCATCAACGAAATAGTGATTATAAGTTAGTTCAAACCTGAAAACCACGTACCCTAGACTAACAATATTTAAAGAAGGACATAGATATTATTCTAGCCTGGTACAATTATATCTGTTCTCTCTGAGGACAGCAGAGTGGCCAGCCTCTGGTCACAACTTCCTGCTTCCCTTCCTGGCAGGAATTTAGGTTTCTGTTGGAGAAGCATAGGGGAAGAAGAGAATCAAGATGACTATTTTGCCTCCCTTTGAGACACACGACACCCCCATGCTACATGTGGGAGACAACTCTTATACGATATAATAATTATCAGATATATAGAGGGGGGTCCATGTTGAATGTGACACAGTTTTGAGGATCTCAAGGGACTGTTTCTCAGGTTATCTGCAAGAGAGAAAAGTAACAAAGGCATGGGGGAAAAATCAGAATTTACTGAGGCAGCTAGGTTGTGCAGTACAGTGACTAGAGTCAGGGAAACCTGAGTTCAAATCCAATCTCAGACACTCTCTAGCTCTGTGACTTTGGGCAAGTCACTTAATCTCTTTCTCAGTTTCCTCAACTGTAAATGAGGATAATAATAGCACCTACTTCCCAGGATTTTTATAAGGATTAAATGAGATAACATTTGTAAAGTGCATACCACAGTACCTGGCACATAGTAGGGGCTTAATAAATGTTTCCTTCCTTCTTTCCTATTAATATCACTATAGATTATAGCTACATTTTTACCATCACACATTTGGCTGAAATGTATATAGAATTTAGGATCCTACCGTGTTTATTGTTTGTTGATAGGAAAAAAAAAGAAACATTTAACTGCGTAGAACAAAACACCACCTTAAAGACTCTTCAACAAGATCTCTTCCACATTTTTGTCAAAGTTACACAAGGTATCTTGAAAGGCATAAGAAAGTGAGGATGACCACCTGCATGTTGAGTGGACCCCTTATGTTAAGTTAAAGGGAGGCCATGGACAAGAGTCATGCAGTATGGATAGATTCCCTACCATTGGAAAGAATACACACATTCAGGCTCTGGAGTCACTTTGGGCACTTCTGACTTCCAGGTTGGAGAAGGAATGTGGAAGAGGCCAATTCTACCTCAGAATGCTGAAAAAAAATACTCTGGGAGGAAGATAATATGAGAAGAACTGACCATCTCTACCATGTCGTTATCACCACCTTGTCATATTTTGGAAAATTTCCCTTTGGGTGAGATTTATGACTGACAGACTCTCTCTCTCTCTCTCTCTCTCTCTCTCTCTATCTATCTCTCTCTCTCTCTCCTTTTGTATAGTTTCTCTGATTTTTGTTTGGATAAATGGATTTCTTTGCTATTCATTATGTGTGTTCATTGTGGAAATAGTATCTGGTGGGAAAAAAAGTCAAGCTTTGGATAAAAAAGTCAAGTTTGGGGTCCTGCTCCCCCCATCAACGAAATAGTGATTATAAGTTGTGATTATAAGAAGTGAGGTGAGAGATATGTGTGAGTATAAGTTACTCATACTTATCTTATCAAAACACTTACAAAGTGTTTTGTGCCTGATAACCTGATGGAGTAGGTACTATGAGTATTATGATGTTCATTTTGGAAGCCAGGAAACTGATGTTGAGAGAGCTAAAGAGGCTAGTCCAAGGTTAGAGAGCTAGTGTCAGACCCAGGACTCTTCAGAACTATCAGAATCAGAACCCTTGAGATTTCTGTTCTTTTCATAATACCACAGAAAACTTTTGAAGAGGAAATAATAGTGCTAATGTTGTCTGTTCTGTACCAATGAGTTTTCAAGGATATGGGTTTTATAATAGTTTTATCAAATGCAGTTTCATGTACAAAATTGTGAGTATCTTAGCTGCATAATTTATTGTTTTTCTTAGCATGATTCTTATCTAAAATTAATTTTTAAATCTTGTTTTCAATAATAAAAGTGTTGGGCATTTCCCTCCTTCCCCTGCCTTATTAACCACTTTGTCATCTGCTTTTTTTTGCCTTCAAGGAAATGTTTCTTTCACTGATTTCTAGTTGAAAGGAAAAATTGAAATAAATTATTTTCTCCTTTGCAGTTAGTCTCACTTCTAGAATTATCTATTAAATATTTATTGTTCTTGCTTATCCCTACCTTGGATGATTTTGGTGAAAAGGAAAGGGCACATAAAAACAACTAAGTGTTACCAATGACCTGCTAACTTATATTATACATAGCTGCTCCCAGGGACCTATGACTCATAGGCAGTAGTCAGAGAGGACACGTATTCTGAGAATATCCCCAAAAGTGATGACAAGAAGAATAAAGGGTGAAGTGGAGGAGACAAATTGCTATAAAAGTCCTGGATTTGACATTTTTGTCAGAACCAGGAAGTATTGACAGATTCATATGTATCAACACTCTGATACTTATATTTTATATCCTGATAAGCTTCCTCTTCCCCAAATAAGACCATCCTCTAATAAGAGCTATCACTGGCCTTTCACTATTTTGGTGTGACATCTATAAGCAGGCATGTATTATGATTGTCAAGACAACTCATTTTGTTTCATTATAAGTTGCCAGAGCTTCAGAGTTGTTTGAAAGTTCAAAGACATGCTGACAGAAAGCAAATTAGTGCTCCTCTTTTACTCTCTTGATCATTCATTAAATTAGGTCATAATCTTCAATAAGCACCAACACAGTCTTTTTTTATCTTTACAAAATCTATTTGAGAATGATTTGTGTCTATGTCAACAGTATCCTTAGTGAAATTATTGTAAACACATTTTTGTTTATTGTATTATTGTAAACAATTTTGTAGAGCAGACCACACCTTTAATGGTTAAACAGATTGTGATCTCTGCCAACAAAAGGAATGCCCACAGAAATGGGGACATATTGAAGTAATAAAATATTTATATCCTAATCATAAATGCAACATCTCAACAATTATAAATCCAGATTAGAAATTCCAGAGCTCCCTTCAGTGTGATTATCAAGAATGTTTTCTCCCTAAATATAAGAATCTAATTTTTATTCTCACTGCATTAGTTGCCTGTACTTAACTTAGTGTTTTAGTATCTACCACTGTCACATTTCATTTAAGAAAGTGGAAAATGTAGTTTCCCCACTCCCAGTCTTCTTCTTTGCAAGAATACTTAAGGATTTCAAACAAACATAGATGCCACTTTGTTCAGGCTTGCCTTGAGCGAAAGCTCTATTGACTCACCTGGGACCTAATAGATGAACTGGAATGTAGGGGATTTAGAATTTGAGTTGACATAATGACATCAGCTCCATTTTTTGAAAAATATGATCATCAACCTAAAATCAGTGACATGAATAGAGCATTCAATCAGAGAGCATGAAGGATAGCATCAATAAAATTTGGATTTTATGTTTGGCTCCTTCACTCACACTTCAAATAATTTGAGTTAAATTACCAATGGTGTGATTATTGTATGCTTCTTTAAAATGGGAATAATCATAGAATTACAGACTAGCAAAGGTGGAAAATACCTTAGAAATCATCTATTCCAACCCATACTTGAGCAGCAATCCATTCTATGACATCTCTGCCAAGTGGATGAATGAATAAAGCATTTATTAAGGGCATACTTTGTATAAATCACTGTGCTAACCAGTGGGGCTACAAATAGAAAAGTAAGATAGCCTCGGCTCCCAAGGAGCTCACATTTGAACGAAAGAGACAATGCATATGGAAGGTTTCATCTGTGAGTAAGAGAGAAAGGTCAATGCAGATGGTAATCCCTCCTCTTTAGTGTCATGTCCTGTGATAAAATCTTATCCATTTTTGATGATGAACCATTTAACAGTGGACTTTTCTGGATCTTCAGTAGCTGCGGCTGTAACATCTGCAGGAGCAATTTCCAGGCTGAATCTCCACAGATAGGACTTCCCAGAATGATGCTTGTGGGCAGTGGCCGGGAAGTTTTGCTGTTCCCCAGGCTCTAGGATTCAAGGTCTTGGGCTGCCTCCTCAAGGTCTGAAGGAAAATGGTTAAAGTGATGGTGGTTCGACTTGTCTGGCATGTTCTGCCCCCTGGCAGCTGGTTATCACTTGGTGGGGCTGGCTGGTGCTTTCTCCATAGAAGTTGCTTCCAGAGATGACAGTTGTGAGGGCTGGGCTAGAGGCAGGACTGTTGGTCTGGGAGGAAGCTGCTACTTTCTGGGTCCTTGTTCTTATCTGAGCTATGGGTGGGAGTTGTCCACCATTGTTAATGGTGATGAGGAAGGTGGCTCCCCTGTCCATGAGGATTTCTCCTTCCAATGATGGGTGTGGGGGCTAGAATAGAAACCAGCCTAATGGTTTGGGAGACAGACACTGCTATTCCCAAAGCTCTTGGGTTCAAAGTCCTAGCATGGGTGTGAAGGGAGACTGTGGTCATCTAGCCTTGGCCCAAACATCTCCAATGACAGGGAACTCATTTCTTCTAAAGGAATCTCAGTCCATGAAAGAAACTTCTTCTTGTAAGAAGAGTTGAGGCAAAATTTTTCTCTCCGCAATTTTCATTCAATCCTTCTACTTTTCTCCTCTGAGGCAGGCCAGATCTAATCCCTTTTCCATATGATAGACTTTAAATTGCTTGAAGACTGGTATCATGTTCCCATTAAATCTCCTGTTCTTCAAGCTAAACATTCCCAATTCATTCAATTGATTCAAATATGCTATAGTTTCTGCTCCCCTCATCACCACCTCCTTTACATACTTTAGCCTGTCATTTATCTTGAGCTCTTCAATCAGTAAATCAAGACACATTTAATAAATGTCTACTATGTGTCAAATACTGTACTGCATGTTGAAGATAGCCAAAATAAAAATGTTCCTGATCTCAAGAAGCTTATATTACATTGGTGAAAATAGCACAAAGACATATAAGCAAATACAAAATATCTATAAATAAATGCAAGGTAATTTTGGTAGCTAGTTGATGCAGTGAATAGAGTGCTGGTCATGGAATCAGAAGGCCTTGAATTAATATCTAACTTCAGACACCTATCACCTGGATGACCCTGGTCAAGTCACATTACCTATGTTTGCCTCAGTTTCTTTATCTGTAAAAGAGAGAAAACAATAGCACCTTTCCCACAGTGAGAACAAAATAAGCTAATACTTACCAAGTGTTTTGCATACTTTAAAGCGCTCTATAATTGATAGCTATTATTGTTGTTGCTGCTGCTACTGCTACTGCTGTTGTTGTAGTAACTGTATAGGGAGGAGCACTAGTAACTGGGGGGATCAGAAAAGGGCCCCCCCAAGAGGTGGCTCTTGATCTGAACTTTGAAAATTACTGGCAATAAGGGAGTGCATTCTAGGCATGGGAGATGGGAGGCGGAATGTCCTGCATAAAGAACCACAAGAAGGCTAATTTGGTTGGAATGTAAGTGAAGGGGAATAATGAGTAATAAGATTAGAAAGGAAGGTTGGAGTCAGCTTGTGAAGGGCTTCAAATGCTAGAAGAGTTTGTATTTTATCCTAGAGGCAACAGCAGGCACTCACTGGAGCTTTCTGATCAGGGGAATGATGTGATGAGACAAAAAAGCTCAATTGGGAGGTTATTGCAATAGTCCAAACAAGGCCAGAAAGATAAGGACATGATCTCTGGTGATAATACCTCAAAAAGGATTCTGGTAACTCCAAAGAACTGTATCAGGGTTAATCATTTCCAGTTCATATCCATAGAGAGAGGTCAGGAACACAGGAATCTATGAAGGAGTGTAAGGGTAGCATGACTGATCAGACAAACCTTTACTAGGATTAAGAATCCTGTCAAAACTAAGTTGTGCTTAGCTGAAGCTGTTGTGCCTAGATATTATTGCTGAGGTATCTGGAATAATTAATAAAAAAAGAATATTCCTAAAAAGCATATAGGAAACACATGAAGTTAAAGGAAAAGCAAGCCCCTGGTACATCGCCTTGCTAGGTATTTTTCTTATCTTCTCCTGAAATCCAAAATTGATTGGGTTAGGGAGAAATTTCTTTTATCTTGAGAATCCACTGACAGAAAGCCTTTTATGTTCTTTTCTTTCTTTCTTCCATGGACTAACATGGATATTTATAGAATCATAGAACTTGAATTGAAAGGAATTTCAGAGGTCATCTAGTCCATACCACAATAAAGCAGGGATAACATCAATGACATCCCCCAACAAATAATCATAAAGCCTCCACTTGAAAACATCCAGTGCTGCGGAGCTCATGAGCTTACAAGAAAGCCTCTTCTACTTTGACAGAAATCTAATTTTATTTTATTTTTTAAATAACACCTTATTTCTTTCCCAACTACATGTAAAAACAAGTTTTAACATTCCTTTTTTTTAAAAGTTTTGAGTTCCAAATTCGATCCTTCTCTTCTTCCCTGAAACCACAGGAAATCTGATCTAAGTTATATATGTGCAATCATGTCATTTTGAAGAAAACAAAGAAAGAAAGAAAGAGAGAGAGAGGGAGGGAGAGAGAGAGACAGAGAGAGAGAGAGAGAGAGAGAGAGAGAGAGGGAGAGGGAGAGGGAGAGAGGGAGGGAAGGAGGGAGGAAGGAAGGAAAACATCATGTCTGTATTCAGATGCCATCAGTTCCTTCTCTGGAAGCCAATAGCACTTTTCATCATGAGTCCTTTGGGATTGTCTTGAATCATTTTATTGCAGAGAAAGCTAAGTCATTCATAGTTTTTCATTGTATAATATTGCTGTTACTGTGTACAATGTTCTACTGGTTCTGCTCACTTTACTCTGTATCTGTTCATGTAAGTTTTTCCAGGTTTTTCTGAAAGCATCCTGCTCATTATTTCTTATAACAAAATAATATTCCATTACATTCATGTACCACAACTTGTCCAGCCATTCCTCAAATGATGGGCTTTCCCTCAATTTCCAATTTTTAGTCACCACAAAAAGAGCTACCATAAATATTTTTGTACAAATAGGTTCTCCCCACTTTTTTTATTTCTTTGGGATACAGAAATCTAGTTTTAAAGTCTTCATTACCCTGAGCTAAAGTTTGCTCTATACCTTTCTGCCCATTGTTCCTAGTTCTGTTCCTCTAGACACAATAAAGCAAATATAATGTCAGCTTAAACACTTGAAAAAAGTTACAGTGTCTTCTTTAAGTGTTTTATTTTCTATGCTAAACATGTCTAGCTCTTCCAACCAATTATAGCATAAAACATTTCCCCCTTAATCCGGGTACCTACTGGACATCTTCATCTAGATTTTTAGCAGGTAGCTCAAACTTAATATAGGAATGAAGGTAGAACTGGCATGCTTATCAAGTTTACAGATAATAAAAATCTGAAAAGGATAACTGAAACAATGAACGACAGAGTCTGAAAAGATCTACAAAGATTTAGAACAAGGGGCTATATATGATATGATGAGAGTTTGTAGAGGTAAATTTAAAGTCCTACCCTGGATTTAAAAAAAAATAAGTTTCATGAGTATAATATGCATTGGTTAAATTAGAAAGCAGGGGCAAAAGATCATAGACTACAAGTTCAACATATATCAGTGATACAACATGGGAACCAAAAAACTGCTACAATCAATCATCAACTTTGAGGGATGGGAGACATAACATTTCTAGAAAACTGCATGAAAGTAAAAAAACACAAACGTTGATACATTGAACCTATGGGAATTATGTGGTTAGGTTCTGGTGAACACCCAAAACTGTAGTATTTTGTTAAAGAATGCTGAAAACACACTTTTCTAATACAATTCTTTATAACAAAACATTAATTCTTATAATATGTACTTTTCTAACACAGTAGTCATGAAATAACCCATAATATGAAATGCACAAAATAAAGTTGGTAACATGCCAAATATTTTTTCTTGCTAGTAATTCCCTAGAATTCTGTGACCTTTTGTGCTAACATCTCAATAAAAAATACAAGAAAGTATTTATTTCAGACAATATTCACTTTTCATAACACATGAAATCTACAGTACCATAAGAACTGTACAGCAAATAAAATTCTTAAAACTAAAACATTTTTTACTTTCCACTCTGTCAGATGGCAGAATGAGAGCAGTATATTGTATATCTGTTGTAAACCTTTCTACCTTAGCCAATCTCTGAAAACCAAGGGAGAGGTTGTTGTGATTTTAGTCACTGCTGCCAGAAGACACCAAGATTGGTGAAGTCTCAACATCAACTTACAGCCCCAAGGACTTGCATTATGATTTGGGCATAACTGTAACACAAAACCTGAGTTTTAAAGGCAAACAATGAAAATATACAATGAATGCATGGGGAGCTCTTTAGAACAATAAGGTGAACAAGACCAGTGAAGCACCTAGTAGGATACCAGCTGCTCCACAAACTTGCACACAACATGCTTCTCATTTTTTCCCTACTGTTCATTGCTGAGAATGTGTGCAGTTACCAACATGAAAGTGAAAATGAGATTTTCATGCAAATATCTGAAAGTGTGAAAGTTAAACACAGGAATGTTGAGGAATGACTGTATCTGCATTTATTCGTTTCAATTAGCAAACATTTATTTACTCTCTCATCTGCCCATCCCATCCCTTAACATAAAGGAAAACAAAACCATTCTAAATAAATATGCATAGTCAAAGGAAATAAATTCCTATATTGTCCATGTAAAAAAAACTGCATTTCATTCTGCTAATTGCATCCATTACCTCTCTGTCATGATGTGGGTAGCATTCTTCATCATAAGTTCTCTGGAATAATGGTTGATCATTGTGTTTGTGATCAGAGTTCATAAGTATTTCCAAGTGTTTTGGGTTTTGTTTTTTTTGGTTTTTTTTTTTTTACAATTTTGTTATAGTATGAATTATTTTCCTAACTTGGCTTGCTTTCATTCTTCATCAGTTCACTGTCTTCCCAGGTTTCTCTGAAACTATCCACTTCATTTCTTTTAGCACAGTATATCATAATTTGCTTTACTCTTCTCTAACTAATGGGTTCTCTCTTAGCTTCTAGTTCCATGCTATCCCCAAAAGTAAAGTTAGAAATATTTTTTTTTAAATATAGAGCCTTTTTATCTTTCTGCTCAGTAGTGGAGTCCCTGGGTCAAAGTTTATCCACAATTTAGTAACTTTGGGGGCATAGATTCAAAGTGTTTTCCAGAATGGCTGAATTGTTGTTGTTGTTGTTGTGTTTGTCCTTCACTCTCAAAGAGTACCATGACATCAGGGAAATGATGACATGACTTGCAGTTGACTTTGACTTGAGTGAGGGAGGGCTGTGCAAGGTCACCAGCCTCACTTTCTCCTCCAGGACCATCTGGGTTCAGTGGCCTGATATTCACCAGGATGATTGGAGATGGCTCAAGGTGCATTGGGAGACCCTGGCCCTTTTAGGCTAAGGTCTTTTCGAGTACTTGCTGGGAGTGACGCCCATTCAGTGAATAGGCCTCTTTAAGAAGTTAATCAAGCAATGGCCCCTTTAATCAAAAACTCAAAAAAAAAATCAAACTGGGAGGTGAAGACCCTCAGGGTTCCTGGCCAAAAGAGAAATAGTTACTACTTAGTATTTATATTCACTCTGTCCTGGGGGGGCAAGGACCTATTATCCAATCTATGAGCTCCAGAGTGAGGTGGGTTTAAGGCTTGGTTTTTGAGAAAGAAATCTAGCCAGTAAACCCAAAGTAAAGGAGGCAGCCTTTGGCCATTGAAATGTAAGAATGGCTGGAACAATTCACATCAACTATAGTATATCAATGTGCCTGTTTTCCTGCAGCCCCATCTAACATTGGTATCTAATGAGTATGAGTTGGAATCTTAGAGTTGCTTTAACTTGAATTTGTCTAATTGTTAGCGATTTTGACCATTTTTTTTCACTTGGCTCTAGATAGCTTGTATTTTTTCCCTCAAGGCCTGCTTATTCATATCCATTGGCCATTTATCAATTGGGGAATAGCTTTTATTCTTATAGTTTTGAACCAATTCTTTCTATAGCTTGGAAATGTGACTCTTATCAGGAAATCTTACTGTAAAGATTTTTTCCCATTTTTTTAAAATATTTTTTCTATGGTACTGGCTAAAAAATAGAGTGGTAGATCAGTGGACTAGGTCAGGTACACAAGACACAGCAGTCATTGACTATAGTAATCTATTGTGTGATAAAGCCAAAGACTCCAGCTTCTTAGATAAGAACTCACTATTTGACAAAAACTGCTGGGAAAACTGGAAAATAGTATGGCAAAAACTTGGCATAGACCAGCATCTTATACCATTTATCAAAATAAAGTCAAAATGGGTACACGATTTAGATACAAAGACTGATACTACACGCAAACTGGGAGAGCAAGGAATAGTTTGTCTGTCAAATCTATGGAGAAAAGAAGAATTTATGACCAAACAAGAGATAGAGAACATTATAAAACACAAAATGGATAATTTTGATTACATTAAATTGAAAATGTTTTACACAAACAAAGCCAATGCAACCAAGATTAGAAGGGAGGCAGAAAACTGGGAAAGAATTTTTACACCCAGGGTCTCTGATAAAGGCCTCATTTCCAAAATATATAGAGAACTGAGTCAAATTTGTAAGAATACAAATCATTCCCCAATTGATAAATAGTCAAAGGATATGAACAGGCAGTTTTCAAATGGAGCAATTAAAGCAATTTATAGTCATATGAAAAAAAGTTCTAAATCACTATTGATTAGAGAAATGCATATCAAAACACAAAAAAATTTTAACATTAACTTTTTAAAAATTTTGAGTTTCAAATTCTTTCTCACCCTCCCTTCCCCCCTTATGATTTTCTCCCATTTAACTATTTCCCTTCTAACATTAGCTGCACTGGATCTTTTTGTGCAAAAACTTTTCCCCCCAAAAAATCACATAAGCAAAATTGTCCATTTTATCTTCTGTGATTCTCTCCAACTCTTGAACTGTTACCCTATTCAGACTTGAAAGGCAATTTCTTCATTGCTTCTTTAATATATTATGTATCCATTTAGAGCTTATTTCAATAAATGGTATGAAATGTTGGTCAATATTTAGTTTTTGCCAGATGTTTTTCCAGTTTTCTCAGCAGTTTTTATCAAATACTAAGAGCTTACTCCAACAGCTATGATCTTTGGGCTTGCTGAACAACAGGCTACTAGTTTCATTTGCTTCTGTATTTTTATGCAAATATATATATATATATATATATATATGTATGTATATACACATGTGTGTATGTGTGTATACACATATATGTGTGCATATGCACACAGAGGATATATATACACATACAGAAGGATAACATATAATCTGTTTCACTGATTGACCTATTTTTATACCAGTCAGTACAAAATTCATTTTGACGATCACTGTTTTGTAGATTCTTGACCTTTTGCTACTCCAGGTGAATTTCATTATTTTCCCTAGTTCTATATAGTAATCCCACAGCTTGATTGGTATGGCACTGAATTAGGCAGTTGTCATTTTTATTAAACTGGCTAATCCTAATCATGAACAGTAAATATTTTTAAAATTATATTTTTCCTTATTAACATAAATGTTGTTTTATAGTTGTATTCATATACATCCTGAGTATCTTGGTAGGTGGTGTCCCAAATATTTTACATATTTTATAGTTATTTTTTCTCTTTGAGTTTCTTTGGGTTTTGTTGGTAACATACAGAAATGCTGATGATTTATGTAGATTTATTTTATATCCTGAAATATTGCTAGAGTTATTTACATTATAGTGTCATCTGTAAAAAAAGATAATGTTGCTTCCTCTTTGCCTATGCTTATTCCTTCATTTTTCCATATCTTATCACCATAGCTAATATTTTTAGAACTATACATACTTCCTTTACCCCAGATCTTGCAGGAAAGAACTAAAGTATATCCCTATTACATATAATACTGGCTCCTGGATTTACACTGCTTTGGCTATATCCCAACATTTTTGGCATGTTGTCTTGTTATTGTCATCATCTTCAAGGAAATTATTTTATTGCTTCCATGATTTCTTCTTTGATCTATTAATTCTTTACAATTCAGTTATTTAGTTTGTAGTAAATTTTTAATAATTTCCTAAGTAGATATTTGGTGAATATAATTTTTGCTGTATTGTAGACAGTAAAGGACATACTTCTCATTTCTGCTTTTCTGCATTTGTTTTTGAGGTTTTTGTGCCCTAATACATGATCAATTGTTGTAATGCTGCCATATACAGCATGGTGTAGTTGCTATGCACATCCTTTCTATTTCCATTCAATAATTACCAATGAGCTATCATATCTAACTTTCCTAAAATTCTATTCTAGCTCTTATCTTATTTGTTTTAGTTAAATTTGTCTCTCTCTGAAGGGGATACATGTGGCATTCTACTCTTGCAGTTTTACTATTTTTCCCTGTAACTCTTTTAGCTTTTCCTCTAAGTGTCTGGATGCTATGCCATTTGGTGCATATATGTAAAATATTGAATTCATTTCCAGTGGAAACTTCCAGCAAAATGTAGTTTCCCTGTTTATCTCTTGTCTATTTTTACTGTTGCCTTGTCTGAGATCATGATTACTATACATGGTTCAATGTCTGGGGGGAGAAACCCTAACAATTAGAGCTGTCAAAATTAAATTTGCTCCCTTTTGGAGGCTTTGGAATTAGTAGCTTAGCCATGCCTGAAAATCTACTAGCTAGACTTATATGGATATTTGAAGTTTGCTATAAAGGGGATTGATTTCTTAGATTGGATTAGATGGTATTTGCTAACTCTGTGATTAGACCATCTATTTCTTAAATCCTTTCTAGATCTTACATTCTATGATTTGATCAAGAATAAAAGTTAGAATGGGAAAGATATAAGAATGTTTGTAGTCAAAGAGAAGGAGCCAGTAAATAGAGAGAGATAAAGATAAGGAAGGGAATAATGATCAATGGATCACATTCTTAGAGGAGATGGGAATAGCCACCTAATTCTCTAGATTGGAAGGAGGGAGCAGAGGATATTATGCTATAAACATTTTTGGAAGAAGGTAGATAAGGGAATTCATGACTGATGGTTTCAATCTCCTCAGTAAATGAGAATATAACATCATCTGGGGGGAGAGAGTGCAGGGATAGGTAGAGGACTGGTGAGAGAGGAAAATTTTGAAACAGCCACTACAGGAAGAGTGAGAGTGAGACAATCAATGATCATTGTCCAATAGTAAGGGTTCATTGAAGTTAATAGCACAAATTTGTAGTATGCTCATTGAATACCATTTTGTGACTTCTTCCAACACAATTTGGATGGCTAAGAGAGATCAGCTAATGGGGCTAAATATCTTCTGCAGCATTTAGTGTCTCATGCTGATTGCTATCTTACAGAAAAACAGAGAAAGAATTGGAAAGGACCCAATAGATAGTCTAGTCCAAAAGATCAGGGATCCTTTATATAATATCCCCACAAGTGGTCATCCAAACTTTATTTGAAGGACTTAGTGAGGGGGAATCCCTAAATATCAAGGTAGCACATTGCATTTTTTAAAGTAGTTCTAATGGTTAGGAAGATATTGCCTACTTAATTTAACTAAGTTTATTGGCAAGGGTGTAGTGGATAGAGAGGTAGATAACTACATGATAGTTCCTTAAGTTAGGAAGATGTGGTTTTAATCCTACCTCTCATACATACTGGCTGTGTGGCCCAGGAAAAGTCATTTAATTTTCAGGTCTCTTAGCAACTATACTATAAGTTGCAAAGAACCAATATGCCTTGGCTTAGGGAATTTCCTCATGGAGGAGTTCCCTATTCCAATGAAATCACAGATCCAACCTCTATACTTGCTGCACAACATTTTAAATTGTATCTACAACAGTTTCAGAGAAGACTGCAGTGTTACCATCCATCAAAACAATTTATTTGATATGGCCTCTCATTCTTCACAAGTAAGAATGCCTGATTTGCTAACAACTGGAATGCTAACTGCTAATACTCTTCCCCTAGAGTTCTTGAGTTAAAGTTATCAAAGCTGACCACACAGCTAAAAGAGAGACTGCAAAGCAATTGAGTGAATATTTTTTTCATTTATTCACTTATTTGATGAGCATCTATTAAGAGCCTTCCTCATGAAAGTATTGTGCTATATGAGTACATTGTTTAAGAGTCAAGTGTGTTGGTAAGCAAAATGGGCTCCTTAGCACTTAGTTCAACAAGTGCCCTTGAAGAGTTTGGCTTTTGTTTGCTTTGAGTAATTCAGTGTATTTCATTGAGTCTTACTAAGTGCTAAGCCCCAGGCCCAAACCCCTATTAGGTGTAAAACCTTAGTGGATCTGAAATTAATCAGGACAGCTTCTCTCTTCTAAGCCCCCAAAGAGGGTCAAAATCACGTGATTTTTTGACAGAAGTAACAAAAGAGAAGGCTTATGATCCACTTCTACTAGTACTAAATGAGGCATAAAACAGGGAGATGTATTCTCATCAACATTATTTACCATTATCATGTAAGAGTGAGAAGTCCAGTGTACAGACCAAATGGATGAGTGATTCCCTACAAACGGTCAAGTACTCCAGATGTTCTTCTTTGTGGATACCATTGTGTTGCTTGCATCAAGCTTCTAAACACAACAGAACCTCCTAAATGTGATCTATCACTAATACTTTGATTTAATGATCCACAAAAGAAAACTAAAAAGGATAAAGAATGATTATTGTCCAGATCATACAGATTAGATGTGTATTTGGATAGACAATTAATAGAGCTAGTTCATCAAGAACACATATTTTGAACAGACAATGTGAGTAGATAATAAACTGGGTCTACAATTGAAAAGAAGGGAAGAAGGATGGATTGCCACTGGGGATTTATTCAATTGCTTCTGATGACTCTTGAAACAAAGGTCTATCTTTTGAACAATAATATTCTTCCAATAATACTATATATTTGGAAGTCATGAAATGTCAGTTTCCAAAAAATTGAGCTGAGGTTCACTCAAAAGGCTATGGAGAGATTTAAGGTAAGTGTGGATAGGGTACAACACATTAATAGTGGAAAATTGCATTGAAGAAGTGGCATAAAGGATGTTATCCGAAATGTATAAACAAAAAAGAAAATACACGTAGCCTACGTAGTAGGGCTTTTGGAATAAATGATTCAGGGAGGCCATCCACCATTATCCACACAATGTCAAGAAAAATAGAAACCCTGACACATGTAGAGTAGACCCTCATGTGGGTGATTTATGGGGAATATGAACAAGAATTACATAGACTCAAAAGGCCTATGTGGGTTGCAATTTGTACCTAAATTGATGACTGGCACATAGTACTTAATAAATGTTCGTTGATTTATTGATGAGATTCCAGATCCATTTAAGCATCAAAATTTACATTATTGGTAAGTAATATAGATATATTTGGGATTTAGAAAATATCTCAAACTGATTTTCAATTACTGGGGGAATAATAAAATCCCAGTATTTTTCTTGGCCAATGTCATCATCCTTAATTTTCAGCCATGTGTATTTTGAGGTGTTATGGCATAGTAGATAAAGTACTGGACTTGGAGTCAGCATAATTTGGATCCAGATGTCACTTCAGACATTTATTTGCTAGCCATATGACCCTAGACAACTCACTTAACTTCTCTGGGTCTCGGTTTCCCTCATTTATAAAATAAAGGGACTAGACTTGAGACCTCTAAGGTCCTTTCCATCTCTGAATCTATGATCCTGTGATATTAATTGGGAAATAGAGCTCATGGTTTTCTAGTTAATTTATACTGAAGTCAGGAAAAAGCTATTCTACACCCAAAAACTTTGCTTATTTTAAGTGCATCTTAATGACAAGAAGCTGAGTTTGGCCAGTTGTTAATGAACATGAGTCCCAGAAAATACAAATTTATTAAAGTTCAGGAATGTAGTGGGTTTTAAACTTGTCAAAGACAGTTTCCTAGTCCTGACTTATATGATGAGTTTTCTATAATTTTCCATTTTAAGACATTAATCTGATTGCAAAGCTCATCAAGCTTACTAACTAAAATTAAGGTTGTTGGAATTCTATTCAATTTTCTCACTTACTCAACCAAAATAGACGATGGATGTACGTTTTAATAACATTATAGGAACTGGGATGCAGAAAAACAACACGGAATAAAAGCTGCCCAATTTCCTTTAGATTTCAAGATTAACATGTCAGCTTTTTGACACTGGATAGCCATGGTTACTCTTGTAGCATTTCATTTATAACCTCTTTGCAATACAATTTAAAAATACTACTGTTAGGGAGGATTCTAGGAAGATGGCAGAGTAGGTCAGAAAATCCCGAGCTCTCAAGGTCTTCCTCCACAAAAGAGTTAAAATAGCACCTTAGGGAAAACGAAGTGTGGATGGAGACAAAGAAAAATAGGGGCAACCAAGATCTTCCTCGGACAGTTTGAGAAGATCTGAAGAAAAACCCCAGGACCAGGTTTGGTCCCTGCAAAGAGTAAACACCTCCAGGCTAGGTTCCCTTTCAACAAGTGGCAAGGCACTTAAATAACCAGCAGCAAGCCCCAGAGGTAGTTGGTTTGAGAGGCTGCTTCAGCCCCAGCCACTGGAACTTTTTGCCCTGGAATAGTAACTGGAGTCACGTGGTTAAGTCCAGGAAGATTGCGGGAACCTCTGCTGACAAGGAACACCAGACCCAGCTGTACTCCGAAGAGCAGTGGGGGTGAGAAGGAACCAGCACAAGGCCAGTGAGTGCATAAGCAGTGGTGCAGGAAGCCCCTGGCTGTTAGCACTTACAGGAGGTTGGAGGTTTGGCTTTGGTTCCAGGCTAGAGGAGAGAACTGAAGATTTGGGGCAAGAGGCACCATTTGCCCATACCCCAGGGCTAGCAGAATCAAGTCATTACCACACACACACACACACACACACACACACACACACACACACACAAATGCACAGGCAAAGGAGAAAGATTCCAACTGTAGAGACCTATTACGGGAATAGAGATGACAGGTTCATCTTCAGAGGAGGATATTGAAGTACAGAAACCCCCAAAGAGCAATGACAAATGGTCACTTGTCCAAAAAAAATTTATAGAAGATCTTAAAAAAGACTTTAAAAATCAAATGACAGAGATGGAGGAAAAACTAAAAAAAAAAAAATCCAAGAAAAACAAGGAAGTTATGAAAGGAAGGTCAACTAATTAGAAAAGGAGATCCAGAATCTCAAGGAGGAAAATGACACCTTGAAAATTAGAATTGGGCAAAGTGAAGCCAGTGAAATTGTAAGAGATCAAGAAATAATTAAAACATGAATAATGAAAAAATAGAAGAGAAAGTGAAACATCGTATAAGAAAAACAACAGATTTGGAGAATAGATCAACAAGAGAAAATAGAAAAATAATCAGAGTAACTGAAAGTTACCATCAAAAAACGAACCTTGATACAATAATACAAGAAATAATTAAAGAAAATTGTTCTGAAGCATTAGAACAAGTCAGGGAGGGGCGGAGCCAAGATGGCGGCTGGAAAGCAGGGACTAGCGTGAGCTCCCCGCCAAGTCCATCCAAAAACCTATAAAAAATGGCTCTGAACCAATTCTAGAACTGCAGAACCCACAAAATAGCAGAGGGAAGCAGGGCTCCAGTCCAAGGACAGCCTGGATGGTTGCAGGGTGAGGTCTTTCACGCACAGACTGGGAGAGGAGCAGAGCAGAGTAGAGCCCAGTGTGGGCCACGCAGACCAACCAGACCAGGAGTCGGGTGGAGCATGCCCTAGCACCCTGAATCAGTGAGCTGTGGCAGTTGCCAGACTTCTCAACCCACAAATACCAAAGACAACAGAGAAGAACTGCAGAACCCACAAAATAGTGGAGGGAAGCAAGGCTCCAGCCCAGGACAGCCTAGATGCTCTCTGGGTAAGGTCTATCCCACACGGAGCTGGGAGTGGAGTGGAGCGGAGCAGAGCCCAGCATGGGCCACGCAGATCAACCAGACCAGGAGCCAGGTGGAGCGTGCCCTAGCGCCCTGAATCAGTGAGCTGCAGCAGTTACCTGACTTCTCAACCCACAAACAACAAAGACAACAGAGAAGGTTAGTGGGAAAAGCTGCTGGGGACAGGGGGATAGAGTTCATGGTTCAGCCACCACCCCCGGGGCAGCGGAGGTGGGGCAGCTACTGAACTACAGCTGCAGTTGCTTCTGGCCCTAGGTCCAGCAAGTGGGAAGAATTAAGCAGTGGATCAGAGCAGGAGTGCAGAGCCTGCTGAAGATCTAAGTCCAGTCTGGATTGGGGGTTCTTGGGCAAGGAGGAGCACTGGTGTGGCAAAGCTGGCTGTAGTAGCTCTGAAATCAACAGCGCATCCCCCCAAGCTTGGAACATAGGACTCTACTCTATAAGCAGTCATACCCCACTGAAAAACTCAAGGGTCAAGTAAGTTGGCTGGGAACATGGCCAGGCAGCAAAAACGCACCCAGATTCAGTCTCAGACTTTGGAATCTTTCTTTGGTGACAAAGAAGATCAAAACCTACAGCCAGAAGAAGTCAACAAAGTCAAAGAGCCTACAACAAAAGCCTCCAAGAAAAACATGAACTGGTCTCAGACCATGGAAGAGCTCAAAAAGGATTTGGAAAAGCAAGTTAGAGAAGTAGAGGAAAAATTGGGAAGAGAAATGAGAAGGATGTGAGAAAACCATGAAAAACAAGTCAATGACTTGCTAAAGGAGAACCCCAAAAATACTGAAAAGTATACTGAAGAAAAAAACACCTTAAAAAATAGACTAACTCAAATGGCAAAAGAGCTGCAAAAAGCCAATGAGGAGAAGAATGCCTTGAGAAGAGAAGAATGCCCTGAAAGGCAGAAGTAGCCAAATGGAAAAGGAGGTCCAAAAGACCACTGAAGAAAATACTACCTTAAAAATTAGATTGTAACAAGTGGAAGCTAGTGACTTTATAAGAAATCAAGATATTATAAAACAGAACCGAAGGAATGAAAAAGTAGAAGACAATGTAAAATATCTCATTGGAAAAACCACTGACCTGGAAAATAGATCCAGGAGAGATAACTTAAAAATTATTGGACTACCTGAAAGCCATGATCTAAAAAAAAGAGCCTAGATATCATCTTTCAAGAAATTATTACGGAGAACTGCCCTGATATTCTAGAGCCACAGGGCAAAATAGAAATTGAAAGAATCCACCGATTGCCTCCTCAAATAGATCCCCAAAAGAAATCTCCTAGGAATATTGTTGCCAAATTCCAGAGCTCCCAGATCAAGGAGAAAATACTGCAAGCAGCCAGAAAGAAACAATTTGAGTATTTTGGAAACACAATCAGAATAATCCAAGATCTAGCAGCTTCTACATTAAGAGATCGAAGGGCTTGGAATACATCAATGGAGCTAGGATTAAAACCAAGAATTACCTACCCAGCAAAATTGAGTTTCACGCTCCAAGGCAAAATATGGATTTTCAATAAAATAGAGGACTTTCAAGCTTTCTCAGTGAAAAGACCAGAGCTGAATAGAAAATTTGACTTTCAAGAATAAGTCAGGGAAGTAGAAATAGAGAAAATCCTTCGAACACCACTTAAAAGAGATCCCATGAGGAAAACTCATAGGAATATCATCGTCAAATTCTGATATCCCCAGACCAAGGATAAAATATTAAAAGCATTGAGATAAAAACAATTTAAATATGATGGTGCCACAATTAGAATTACATAAGACCTAGCAGCAGAGACATTAAAGGACTGCAGGTCTTGGAACACAATATATCGAAGAGCGAAAGACCTGGGGCTTCAGCAGAAAATATCATACCCTTCAAATTTCAGTATTATTTTGAATGAAAAAAAATTGACATTTGACAAACCCTCAGACTTTCAAGACTTTGTTAAAAAGAATCCCTAACTTAATGGAAGATTTGACATACAAGAACCAAGAGAAACAAGATAATACCAAAGACTGGCTATAAGGGATTCATAAGAACAGACTGCTTACCTTTTATATAACATAAAATGTAAACTGTATGTCTAACATTCTTATTAATAATTGTCAAGCTCATAAGAAAGAGGGGGATAGACCTGACTATGATGTGAATTTAAAAAGTAAAACCATTTAGAAACAGCTAAAAACAGTAACTATTTTATACAAAAGAGGTGCAAGAATAAGAAAGAATACAGAGGATTTAGATGGGGGAGGAGGGCTGGTAGTTCTGGTAACCTACTTTCATTGGGAATGGATTTAAGAGGGAATAATACATATATATTTAGAAGAGTATAAAAGTCTTCTAAATTTAGAAGAAATAAAATGGTAGGGGTATAGTTAGGGGGGAAAGGACAAGGGAGGGATTAGGACAAGGGAGGGATCTTTAGAGGGGAGAATGAGGGAATAGGTAAAGGGAATTCAGATCAATGGGAATGGGAGGATAGGGGAGGGATCCTTAGATGGGCGAGGCAAGTAATAGGAGGACAGGGTGGTTGGCGGAGGAGGCAGGGTAGGCAAGTAATAGGGAGCGATACAGCAGGTAGAAGTAAAGTAGAGGAGTCAGGAGGGATAGGAAACAAAAGATATGTCCATATATATAAAAAAAACAAAGAGCAGGAGCAGAGCATGTTTGGGAAAATACATGTCTATATATGAATATATATATATGTATATATCTGTACGTGTATGTATATATCAGAAACATATTTAAGTTATATTGTAGCCTTCTGGGGGGAAGGGGAGGGGAAAAAAGAACAAAGTTAAAAAGTTCACAGCAGAGAACAAAAGAAAATACGAGGAAGCCAAGAAAAGATGGACAATTCTCAACACAAGGTGTATTATTTATCATACAGGTTTTCTTGAAATGAAAATTTATTGTTACATATTTTGAATCATCTCCTATGTTCTGCTATGCACATGACATGCTTCTTTTTTCTTTCTTACCTTATATTTAAGCTTCAATATTTAAGTTTATGGTATGTTTTTGTTTCTTTTTTCTGTTTTGTATTTGTGTTCTGGTAAAATAAAACAAAAAGCTGTCAAAAAATAAAAATACTACTGTTTACAAAGAATATCTTTGTGTCATTGTAGATTATTTCTTTCTCCTGAAAACAGTAATTTAAAGAACTAAATGCCTTAAAGATAGGGTGGGGACATTTTACCCCTTTTAAACTAGACACATTTTATTAGTGAGTTAATATTGTTTTTATCTTATTTCATACAGTACGATCTCACTACCCCAAATCTTCTCTCTAGCCCTACATCCACATAAGGTCAACTCTGGACAAAGGCAAACATGAGACAAAGTTCTAATGATGAGTAACAGGTTTCCACAAATAACCCAAGTAAGGTTCATTTTATATCTGAGAGGAAACTCCAGACTGTCTGTCTCAGTCTGTGTCATCCTGTTTCAGAAAGAAAAGTCATTTTAGGTCATATATCTTCACTATTTAAAGGTACTGGCACTTTTTAAACCAAGCATCATAGTCCAAGGCAAATTCTGGAAAGGCCAAATGGAATTTAAGTTCGTGATCCCTAGAGTTTCAAATTAAATTAAAACATGAGAGGAAAAATGGATTCATTTATAGGAATGCTCATTAGAAATCAGATGCAGAGTAAAAGCTAATCTACATACTCTTAAACAATTTCATTGAAAGGCTATAAATACAAGTCTAGGTGAAAATGTATGTCAATATAAATTTTAACACCTTAAATACCCAATTCTGAATACTTTCTCAAACACGACACACTTAGATGGTCTTTCCTTATTTCTTTTAGCATTTTGGTGTTGTTTTTTTAAATCTAAGGCTAGAAACACTGCAAGCAAAATTTCCTGAGCCAGGACAAAGTTTTATTGTTTTGTTTTTATTTTTTGTTTTGGATGTTTTAGTCCAAAGGGTAAAAGGCAGGGGGAGAGAGAAGTGACAGGGGAAGGGACATATGAGGGTCCACATGAGCCACCAAGAATATGAGTCCATTCTCTTTTCCATGACAAATCATTATTATCACCATCATCAACTTCTTTAAGTTCTTAAATAGCCATGACTCTGGTTATATTCATATATGTATATGTGTATATATACATATATATACATATATATATATATATATATACACACACACATACATTAGATTTTATTTGATACTTTTTAGTTTTCAGCATCGATTTCCACAAGATTTTAAGTTACAAATTTTCTCCCCATTTCTACCCTCCCTACCCACTCCAAGACAGCATATATTCTGATTGCCCTGTTCCCCAGTCAGCCCTCCCTTCTATCACCCTCTTCCCCTCCACCCCCACCCCCGCCCCATCTCTTTTCCCCCTACTTTCTTGTAGGGCAAGATGGACTTCTATGCCCCATTGCCTGTATTTTCCCTGTTGCATGCAAAAACAACCATATTTTTGAGCGTCTGCTATTAAAACTTTGAGTTCCTAATTCTCTCCCCTCCTCCCTCCCCACCCACTCTCCCTAAGAAGGCAAGCAATTCAACACAGGCCACACATGTATCATTATGCAAAACACTCCCATAAATAGTCATGTTGTAAAAGACTAACTATATTTCCCTCCCTCCTATCCTGTCCCCCTTTATTCAATTTTCTCCCTTGACCCTGTCCCTTTATGAAAGTGTTTGTTTTTGATTACTTCTTCCCCCTATCTGCCCTCCCTTCTATTGTCCATCTTTTTTATCCCCTTCCCCCTGCTTTCATTGGGGTAAGATACCCAATTGAGTGTATATGGTATTCCCTCCTCAGGTCAAATCCCATGAGAGCAAGATTCACTCATTCCCTCTCACCTGCCCCCTCTTCCTATCCAACAGAACTGCTTCTTGTTGACACTTTTATGTGAGATAATTTACCCCATTCTATCTCTCCCTTTCTCCCTCTCTCAATATATTCCTCTCTCATCCCTTAATTTTATTTTAATTTTTTTAGATATCATCCCTTCATATTCAACTCACCCTGGGCCCTCTGTCTATATAAATGCGTGTGTGTGTGTGTGTGTGTGTGTGTGTGTGTGTGTGTGTATTCCCTTCAGCAACCCTAATGAATTACACACGTCATCTTTCCATGTAGGAATGTAAACAAAACAGTTCAACTTTAGTAAGTCCCTTGTGATTTCTCTTTCTTGTTTACTTTTCATGCTTCTCTAGATTCTTGTATTTGAAAGTCAAATTTTCTATTTAGCTCTAGTCTTTTCACTGAGAAAGCTTGAAAGTCCTTTATTTTATTGAAAATCCATATTTTGCCTTGGAACAGTTTTGATGGGTAGGTGATTTTTGGTTTTAATCCCAGCTCCATTGACCTCTGGAATATCATACTGCAAGCCCTTTGATCCCTTAATGTTGAAGCTGCAAGATCTTGTATTATCCTGATTACGTTTCCACAATACTCAAATTGTTTCTTTCTGGCTGCTTGCAGTATGTTCTCTTTGACCTGAAAACTCTGGAATTTGGCAACAATATTCCTAGGATGTTTATTTTGGGGACCTTTTTCAAGAGGTGATAGGTGGGTTCTTTCGATTTCTATTTTACCCTCTGGCTCTAGAATATCCGGACAGTTCTCCTTGATAATTTCTTGAAAGATGATATCTAGGCTCTTTTTTTGATCATGGCTTTCAGATAGTCCAATAATTTTTAAATTATCTCTCCTGGATCTATTTTCCAGGTCAGTGGTTTTTCCAATAAGATATTTCACATTGTCTTCCATTTTTTCATTCCTTTGGTTCTATTTTATAATATCTTGATTTCTCATAAAGTCACTAGCTTCTACTTGCTCCAATCTAAATTTTAAGGTAGTATTTTCTTCAGTGGTCTTTTGGACCTCCTTTTCCATTTGGCTAATTCTACCTTTCAAGGCATTCTTCTCCTCACTGGCTTTTTGGAACTCTTTTGCCATTTGAATTAGTCTATTTTTAAGGTATTATTTTCTTCAGTATTTTTTGGGGTCTCCTTTAGCAAGTCATTGACTTGTTTTTCATGGTTTTCTTCCATCACTCTCATTTCTCTTACCAATTTTTCCTCTACTTCTCTAACTTGCTTTTCCAAATCCTTTTTGAGCTCTTTCATGGCCTGAGACCAATTCATATTTTTCTTGGAGGCTTTTGTTGTAGGCTCTTTGACTTTGTTGACTTCTTCTGGCTGCATGTTTTGCTCTTCTTTGTCACCAAAAAAAGATTCCAAAGTCTGATTCTGAATCTGGATCCATTGTCACTGCCTGTTCATGTTCCCAGACAACTACCTGACCCTTGAGCTTTTTGTAAATGTATGACTGCTTGTAGAGTAGAGAGTACTTTGTCCCAAGCTTTAAGGGCTTTGTGCTACTGTTTTCAGAGCTACTTCTACACAGCAAGCTCTGCCACACCAGCGTTCTTCCTCCCCCAAGAACCACCAACCCAGGCTGTGACTCAGATCCAAGCAGGCTCTGCACTCCCTGCTCTGATCCACTGCTTAATTCCTCCCACTTGCTGGACCTGGGGCCAGAAGCAACTGCATCTGGAAGTAGCCCCACAGCTGTACCATTTCAGCATCCCTGGGGCTGTAGCTGACCATGCACTCCTTTCACTCTGTTCTAGCAGTTCTACCCACTAACCTTCTCTGTTTTCTTTGGCGTTTGTAGGTTGAGAAGTCTGGTAACTGCCACAGCTCAACGATTCAGGGCCTGTGGCCTGTTCTGCCTGGCTCCTGGTCTGGTTGGTCCGGGCACAGCCCATGCTGGGCTCTGCTCAGCTTCACTCCCAGCTCCATGCGACAGACCCTTCCCCATGACCATCCAGGCTTTCCTGGGCTGGAGCCCTGCTTCCCTCTGTTATTCTGTGGGTTCTACAGCTCTAGAATTTGTTCAGAATAATTTTTTACAGGTGTTTGGATGGACCTGGGGGACAGCTCACACCAGTCCGTGCTTTCCAGATGCCCTCTGGTTATATTTTTAAATGTAAATTTCTTATTTATCAGAGATTCAAATATACATTGTCAAATGTGATTATAAAAAGATACAGAAATTTTCCTGTAAAGATAGTGGAATGAGAGATTTTAAGGGAGAAAAACTCCTCCCATACCCCGTAGATTAAAAAAAATACAAACACCAAAGAGAAGAAAAACAACTAAAAATATATAAGATAACACAAATCTACTCAAAAAAAAACTAAACATGATTGGGAGGAAATAATGGTGGAAAAGATCACATGGAATATAAAATTTAAAACTTGGGGAAAAAATAATAGAACCAGTAACAGAAAATGAAATTGGAAAAAAAAAAGTAGATGCAGTAGGAATTCAAGTCTTGAAAGTAGCTCAGCTATTGAAAAAATTGGAAAACATATTGGCACAAGTGATAGACCTAAAAGATAAGTCAATATACTATAACCTCAAGATTAGTAACACTCCCAAAATTTTAGAAAAATAAAAGAATGTGAGCACTGTATTACAGAGCACTGTTCAATAAACTTCCAGAATTATTAAAAACAAAGTAATGATATATGCAAAGAAGGAATCTATAGGAACCTAGAAGCAATAACTTAAAATTCAATTCTCTTATACCTGTAATAATTAAATTATTGTTGTTATTCATGCTTCATTCCAGAAGAGGATCAATGAGCATGATATCTTGACTTGAGAGTGAATTGGATTTAAGTGAGGCAGAGCTGTGCAAAGTCAACAGCCTCACTGTCTCCTCTAGAGTCATTGGAGTCCAGTGGTAAGATATAAGTCAAGATGACTGGCGATGGCCCAGGATGTGGTGGGAGACCTTGGTCTTTTTAAGCTAAAGTCTTTCCCAGGCCTCAATTTGTCTGAGGCAATGACCATTATCTCAGTTAAACTATTAACATACATCAAAAGGATATGTTCCGGCAAATGGAGAGAAGATGGAAATGGCATACTAGAGGATAAGAATCAGAAATCATAAATTTCTTAAGGAAGGATTGAAGTGATCAAATAAATTGGAAGTTACAAGTGCAAAATCTAGAACCATAGCTAAGGGATACAGAATGGCCTAGTCTAACAAAACTTGGCATGCTATATGAAGACAAAAGATGAATATTGGAGCAGTATCAGAACTTTTAAAAGTTTGTAAAGAGACATACATTTTGAGGAAGCTAGTGAACGATAATTAAACCTTCCATGTATGAAATATAAATACTTTCACATGTATACATTTGAAATCAAGATAAACTAGCCAGGAATGTAATGTGAGAACTTTCAGCACATTCTATTCATCCAGTCACCAAATATTTCAGAAAGCTATTTCAGAAAGATGGGGAGGGGAGACCACCAAAAAGACAGCTAATTCTGAACTTTATTGCATAAAAGAGATAGTTTACAGAGACAGAGTTACAGAAAGGTATATAGTTAATAGCATAAGAATGCATTGTTCAGTTCTGTTGAATTATTTGAATCTTAGCGCTGTCTGTGATACCTGTATGATGTTAATCAAGTCACTTAACTTGGGTATGGGAAAAGAGAGGAATATGTTTGGAAATTAAGTTAATATAAAAACAATAAGTATTAATTAAAATCAGATTTAAAAAATTTAATAGTACAAGAAAGAATTTTGTTTAGAGGGATTTTTCTTTAATATATAAAAAACAAGTACCTTAAACAGTGAGCTAATGGTATATATATAATGGAGAAATAGTAGTACTGCCACTGAAAATGGGCAAATCAGAGCTACTCACACTGGCTACTTCTCTTTGACATAGGCCTAAGGCAACGTTAAAATTGTGAATAACCATGTGAAAAGGTGTTCAAATTCCCTGATAATCAGAGAAATACACAAAGCAATCATTAGATACTACTCTTCACTCACTAAATTGACAGAAAAAAGAAGAAAAATGCTAGCATTTGAAGTAGGCAGAACTACAGAGAGATGGGCACTCTATTGCACTGTTGCTAGGACTACAGCGTGGTGCTCACCTTGGCAAGGGCAATTTGAAAATATACAACAAGGATTATAAAACTGATCGTGCTATTTGTACCAGTGATCCCACTATTAGGATTTAACCTAAAGATATCAAAAGATCCTATCTTCATGCAAAAATTATTAGCTACCTTATTTATAATAGCAAAAATAAACAAACAGGAAATGACTGGACAATTGTTCTCTTCCTACCTCTCTGACTACTCTTTCTCAGTCTCTTTTGCTGGATCTCTTCATCTAGATCATGCCCAATCATTGTGAATGTTCCTCAAGGCTCTGTTCTGGACACCCTTCTTTCTATATACTATTGCTTGAGGATCTCATCAGCTCCTTTGGATTAAATTATCATCTCTATGTTAATGATGCTTAGATATATTCATCTAGCCCTACTCTATCTCTGATCTCCAGTATTAAATATCCAGGTGGCTACTGGACATCTCAAACTATTAAAATAATCTTTGTAAAGTGTAGGTCTGACCATATCATCCTATCTATTCAACACACTCTAGTGGCTTCATATTACTTCCAGGGTCAAATCTAAATTTTTCTGTTGGGCTTTTAAACCATTTCGTTACCTTGCTCTGCCTTTCTTTTCCAATCTTTTCACATCTTACATACCCTCCCCTTCTCTATGTACTTTGTGATCCAACGACACTGGCTCCTTGCTGTTACTCACACAACACTCCATTTCCCTACTGTGGGCATTTTCAATAGTGTCCCCTGTGCCTGGACTTCTCTCCTTCATCTCTGTCTCCTGACTTCCCTGGCTTCTTTTAAGCCTTGGGTAAAATCCTATCTTCTCTGCAAAGTCTATCCTGGTCCCCCTTAATGCGAATGCCTTCCCTCTGAAATTACCTGTAATTTATCTTGTATAAATCTCGCTTGTACATAATTTTTATGTGTTGTCTCACCTGTTAGATTATAGGCTCTTTGAGGGTTGATACTGTTTTTGTCTTTCTTTGCATCGTTAGTGCTTAGCACACATAGTAGATGCCTGATAAATATTTGTTGACTTGATTTGGCATTAGTGACTCTACAATAGAGAAAACAACGCCACAAAGAAGTGTTCCAGAGGGAAATCTTACAAGTATGAGTTGCCTGGTTACACACGTCACCAATTTAGATACATTCCCCAAACTATGTACCTCTATCATGTTCCCTAGACATGTGTACTTTCAGCCCGTGGTCTTCATTGATGGGGTGGTAGCCCATAAGAGACTGTAACTCTGTATGGATGGGGTATGGGTTTGAGTAGATGGTCACCCTTGACTCTTACGGAGCTTTTAGAAAGCCCGTATGTAAGAAGGTCCCTAAGTGATGCAAATCCATCACTGAATTTAAAGTGTCAGGAAAGTCAGAAGAGAACCTTCTAAGAGAAATAATATCAACCTGAAGTAGAAATCTAATTCTTCTTCAATTCCTCAGGTATAGGAAAAACTTTCTAAATCAACTATTCTTTACCAGGAGTCCACAGATTAAAAAAAACCCACAAAACTCTGATAACTGCATTTCATTATAATTAGTTTCTTTTGTAATTCTACGTTTTATTTTATGCATTTAGAAGCATTAATTTGAGAAGGAGTCTATAGCCTTCAACAGAATGCAGAAGGGGCTTATGACCAAAAAAAGGTTAAGAACCCCTGCTCCAGATCAGAAGGGTCAAATGGGAGGCCAGAATGGCATCCAACTAGATTAAAATGTAATTGGGAACTATTTAACAAAATACGAATACAATAAATCCTAGATAAAAGTTGTTTTTGAAGTCAGTAGCAGCCTGCAGGGACCCACTTCTATTTTAGATTGATACCACTGGCAAGATTTGGTTCTTTGCAATTTATCATCCTCTTTCTTTCCCTCTCTACAGCTTCTAGCTTTTCTGGAAGTAGGTAGGAGTTTCTTTCATGAAGCTAGTAGACTTCCGATGGTGGCTAGAAAACCTAATTTGAGATGAAAACTTCAAAGAACCAAACAGTGAAACCCAAAACTGTATAGACCAACTATGGTTGTCTGGTCACCTCAGGGTCACATTCTCAAGCTGTCGGGATGTAACAACAATGCTGCTTCCAGCTGCTGTGGAGGTGTAAGGCCAATAACACCAGCACAGAGGAGGGCTACTAGGACAGGTTCTTTGATCTGCTTTTCTGAGGAAAGAAATTTTAAGGGTTTACAATCTCACTTTAATTAAACATACATATATCATTCATTTAGTTCAGGGGAAAAAGTCAGCACCCTGAACTTCAGGGAAAACACAAACAGAAATTACGAGCAGAAATTATATAAACAGAGCAAACAATACAAATCAGCAGACAGGGCTTCTAACTCTCTGTCCATAGCAATACATACATAATTACCAGAGAGAAAAGCACCAACATCTGGATTTTCAAAGCCTGGGAGGGGGGGCGGTCCTTAAAGGCTACCCAGAGTCTTGTGTGGCCAAATCACACGAACACTCTTACAATGAGTGAGCCCCCAAAGCAAAATGCTAACCTCAGAGTATATATACACTTCTTCAGGGTCTGCCCACAGAAGGTATCACAACCATGTAACTCAAACTCATGTGACTTAGGCTTTCTTGTGACTTAAGCACATCATCAAAGACTCTTGATTCAAACAAAGGCAAGGCTCAATCAAAGGTACTTGTTTACCTTAGTGCTGAGAAGCACTCCAAAAGAAAAAACAAAGCCCTTAATATAATTTCACTCTATATCAGGTAAATAAGTGAAAGACAAAGAAACTAAAATAAAAAGTCACAAAATTATACTGTTGTTCAGTTGTTTCAGTCTTGTCTGACTCTTCATGACCCCTTTGGGGTTTTTTTTAGCAAAGATACTGGAGTGGTTTTCCATTTCCTTCTCCAGCTCATTTTACAGATAATGAAACTGAGGCAAACAGGGTTAACTGACTTGCTTGGGGTCACACAGCTAGTAAGTATCTGAGGACAGCTTTGAACTCAGGAAGATGAGTCTTCCTTACTCCAGGTTCTACATTCTATCTACTGTGCCACTTAGCTGCCCAATATTATGTTAGCATAAGCTAAAAATAAAATTGAACAGAAACAAAACAGCCACCAAATTAACAAGTCACCAAATTCATTCCTCTTTCCCAGTATCTAAGCATGTCAATAGTATCCAGATGCAGGAATGGACAGTCATATCATACATGTGCTATGACCCAGTCTACAGTACTATGTTCAATTCTAGTACCACATTTTAGGAAAGACATTTTGATAAACTAGTTAACACCCAAATGAAAGTGACCAGAAGGGTAAACAACTTCAAGTTCATTCCACAAGATTACTGTTTGAATGAAGTGGGGATGGTTAGCCAGGAAGAATAGTTTTAGGTCATCTTCCTGCCTAAGAGCTACCTTTAAGTACTGGAAGCCATTTCAATGGAAAGAAGGATTAGCATTGCTTTGCTAAACCATAGAGTTCAGAAGGAGGAAAAGAAGTTGAAGCTTAAAGAGAAGCAGATTTGGATTTGGTATAAAGAAAAAAAACAAACTTAATATAGCTATCCCAAAGTAAATGGGCTGCCCTGGGAGGTAAAGTTATCCCCATCACTAGAAGTATTTTAGTAAGAGCTAGGTGAGCACAGGGCAATGGAAAGATGGGGTTTAAAGTAAGGGGCCCTGCTTCTGCCACTTACTAACTACATGACTTTGGGCAAATCATTTAACCTCCCTGGGCCTCTGTTTTCTTATCTGTAAAATAAGGAGGTTGGAGTAGATTGGCTTTAAGGTCTTGTCCAGTTCTCTGATCCTGTGACCCCTGTAATCAGTAATCTGGTATGTTGTGGGTGGGATTTCTGGTCAAGTACAGGTTGGACTAACCAGTCTTTGAGGTCCCTATGAGCTTCTGTGTTTGAATTCAGTTGAATTTATAACAAAAATTGAGAACCTTTGATTCCTGAGGCAGTTGTTGATGGTTCTCTAGTCACCATGCTTTACCCGATGCAACCCTTCCTCTTCAAATTCTTTATCCTCTTGTGCTTACTTCAAATCCTCCTTTTCTCTTCTACTGTTCTTCTACTCCCTCTCTTTACCCATTCTTTTCTGCCTCCCCATCCTGTTTTGACTGTCCATGCTTTAGGTCTAGTAGTGGAAAGAGACTTTGTTCTAGTTCTCTGCTAAGGCTAAAGAGGTTCCTAATTCTAGAAAAATTCTGTCTATGGAGAATTTTGAGATTTGTGTTATACAGTTCAGAGGAAGCTTTTGTCTTCTCCTTTTCTAGGAAGAAGGAATAATCTTGAATGAAGGATTAATAATGTCATCTCCTAGATTCATTTAAACAGAAATTAGACATTGCACAGGCAGCTAGGTGGTTCCATGGATAGAGTTCAGGGACTAGATTCAGGAGGATCCAAATTCAAATCCAGCCTCAGATAACAGTGTGAGTCTGGGCAAGTGTTTACCTCAGTTTCCTCATCTGTAAAATGAGCTGAAGAAGGAAATGGCTGTCCACTCCAATATCTTTGCCAAGAAAACCCCAAATGGGGTGATGACAAATTAGACACAACTGAACAACAACCTAGGTTCATTTAAATAAAAAAAGACATGGATTACTTTTTTCCCCTTCCTTTTCTTCCTACTTTTCTTTTTTTCTTCTCTTTTTCTTCTTCTTCTATTCCTTTTCCTCCTCCCTCCTCTCCTTCCTTTTCCTCCTCCAACTCTTTCTTTGCTTTTTAATCTATATCAAAATGTTGATATTCTGAGATTTTCAGTGGGATAGAATAAAACTCCTTTCCTAATACTCTTTATATACTACAGCATTTGGTCAAGATGGAATCATAAAATCACTATGTTTTATTTGAGTATCACACTTTTCTCTCCTCTATTAAAAAACCATGGATATTAAAAGGAAAGATACAAAAATGAAATAATTCTATAAGCCTCAAAGGGGAAAATCTTAGACACATGCTTTTCACCTGTAGTTGTCATTGGGTGCTCATAGAAAACATCAAATGATATTAAATTGTATCTATTAAGCACCCACAGCTCTACACTGGAGCTTGACCACTGTACAAAAGAAGTTAAACAGCCATGGTCTCTGCTTTTTAAGAGTTTATCTTTTGAAGCATCTTTATGACAGCATTAAAGAACCAGTTCATTTAAGAATTCAAACACAAGTGGTTTCCTTTAGTTAAATTTTATACTAGGAAAAGGTGCTAATATTTTTTTAACAAAAATCAATTGTTAAAGAAATGAAGAAGCATTGTAATTAATTTAAAAGAATTACACTCTGATACTTTGCTATTTAAGGAATGAAAGGCTGTTAAAGTCCCCTAAGGTTAAATACAGCATCTTGTGTGCAGAAGGAGTTGCTATGGTGACACTACTTAGTATTTGCATCAGTAGCTTCTATATTATAGGTTTATAGCCCCATAGTTTCTAATTCCCATTGAACTTTAAAAAAAATTGCTGTTGATTATCTGCTATAAGGCACACAGGCATCTTACATCACCTCCTCAGGAGATTGCCACCAATCAAAAGCAGTGAAAATAAATCTTCAATGCATTTTGGAACAGAAATCAGAAAGCTCTCAGCCCCCATCAACTCCTACTTACCATCTGGATCCTCCTGCAATGATGGGACGTTACAGTGGCTTATGCATAAGGAGGAGTGCCTCCCTCTAGTACATTAGTTTCTGCACTACTTCTATCAAATTCCAGGAAAGGGAAATCTTTCACAATTCTAACTTAAGCTCCATCCCAGAAACTCTCAAAAGTGTGTTTCTTCTCCAGTTCTTCATTTGCTGTCATAGAAGAGACTCAGAAGAATTACCCTTTCAGAGCTAAAGTTACATGATTTTGATTCTAACCAAAAAGAAATATAATTAGTAAACTGAAAATGATGGAAATTTTGACAAAAACTGAAAACTTAGGGTGTGAAATACCAAAGAAAGTGAATGGTCACGTGCATATCTTAGGATTTAAGAAAGCAGGTTTCAAAGAATTCAGATAAAATGTAAATATGATCCCATAACCAGCGATTCTAAAGGGGAAAATGATTCAAGAGCGATGGGAGAACTCAAAATAATATTCTGACTTTGCAAGAACAAATGAGCTTACGAAGCTCTGAGGAGAAGAGGACTGGACATCTAAGGAAAGGAAACTCTATGGTAATCTTTTGAAGAACATGATACAAACTCTGTAAGGAAACTCTATAGTGAGCTTATTAAGGACATGGTACAAAAGATGGAAGAGGGCAAATATAGCCAAGGATACTTAAAAGAAAAAGTCACTGTCTTGGACCCCATTCTTCATCAGCAGCTCTGCTTGGCTTCTATTCCATGCACAATATGCCCTCCCCACCTAGAATAAGCTGGGTCACCTGAAATCTCTTCACCAGGTAGAGAAACTTAGGTCTGGATACCCTACGCCTTCTCCACTCACCCTCAGTTGCCTCTCCCCAGGATTGGAAGGCCAGAGGGTGATGCACTAAATTCTTCCCAAAGCCTTCCTTTGATTTGTGGAACAACCTACATCCCCTCCTTTTCACCTTCTTTTTGTGTGTTTTCTTCCCTATTTAGATGGCTTGAGGGTAGGAACTACAGTATCTCTTTTCTTATTTGTATTCTCAGTGCC
The DNA here is from genome assembly GCF_011100635.1 of Trichosurus vulpecula. Classification (NCBI taxonomy): domain Eukaryota; kingdom Metazoa; phylum Chordata; class Mammalia; order Diprotodontia; family Phalangeridae; genus Trichosurus; species Trichosurus vulpecula. The sequence continues at coordinate 132,683,610 of NC_050577.1, read as the reverse complement.
AAGCACCCTTCCAGGAACCTAGTAGGTGCATAACAAATGTGAACTAAATTGAATTTAACTGAACTTATAAAAACTTTATCAGAAAGGCTAAAGTCTAGAATAAGATGTTTAAAAAAAGTAAGAACAATAAAATTACATTTTAAAAAGTATGTTCATAGCAAGAAGAAATGGATAGGTTCACTGATTGAAGTTGTCATGTCGATTTATAGAAAGAATGCTGAAGTAAACTCTTACTTGCTTTTATATTCTCTATCAAGGAGAATGGTCTTCAGATTGACACAGTGACAAGGTGAGGTGGCTGAAGATAGATGAATTGACAGAAGACAGCACTAGCTGCTCTAAATGAGTTCAAGCCTCAAGGTACAGGTAAATTATGGCCAAGTGTACTGATAGAACCTACAAAAGGGATCAAGGAATTGATGGCAATGCTTTTGAAGACTTAAAGAAAATGATGCCCAAAAAAATGGAGAAAAGATTTTCAGAAAGAGGAAAAAATAAATTCCAGACCTAGGGACCAGTGAATTTGATGGGGAGCCCCATAAATATTCTACTTGATATTATTACTTATATGATGTTTGTAAAGAAGATAGAAGCAAGACCAGGTAACAGAAGATGTTATATGGTCTCAGAAAAAATAGTGTCATGAACTTTAAAGGCTGAAACGATCTGAGACTTGTGAAGCAAGCTAAGGATAACGAAAGGTTTTTTTTAAAAGATAATAATAATAAGCACTTATATAGCACCTACTATGTAGCCGGCACCATATTAAGCACTTTACAAACTATTTCATTTGATTCTCACAACATCCATGAGAGGTAGGCTATTATTTTTTAATAGATTTTTTTCCATTTTACAGAAGAGGAAAATAGGGAGGAAAGGAGGATCAAAGAAAAAATAGAATCTTTGTTTCAGATGGAAGGGATGATAGTAACTGAAAGAAGTTAGCCAGATCAATCATTATTTTGCTTCTTTTTTTCTGCCAAGGAGAATGACCTATATAGTCAATGAATGGGAGGTATTCTCGTGAAGACTTCACAGAGGGAGAATACAGGAATTATTTTCTTTTCCTATTGATAAAATAAGTAGGATAGAGGAGGATAGAATAAACTTGAGATTTAACCTTACAGGAATTTGATTACCTAACTTTTAGAAATTCAGATCTTGGGGCAATAAATGCCCTCCTCCCTTCTCTCTCTCTTGGTGCTAGCACAAAGTTTTTACCAAAATAAGGATATAATGAACTACATACAGTTGTTTGTTCTCTGCTCCAGGAAGCACCCCTCCCCCTATCCCCCCCCCAACTCCTCTTCTTTACCTTAGCTATATTACTGCCACATCAGCGGCTAGTTGCGATTGGCTGTGCCCGATTTCCTGGTTCTTTGTCTAGTTCTTCATGCCTAGATTGTAAGCCCGCCTCCCAGCCAATGGAGAGAAGGGATAGCGGTAGGCGGAAGTTTTCTTGTGTTAGGATATATATTGGTGTCTTGCCTTTTGTAATTTGCTTGGTTCCGCTGGTCCATCCTAGTGGAGGTGACACCCCTTTCTCTGAGAATTGAATAAATACTTTCTGTTCTTCGTCGAGACTCCTCTTTATGTTATGGATTTTTATATTATATTGGTAAGGGTCTTGTACCCCACACAGTCAAAAAGACAGAACAAAAATGACTAAAAGGGAACCCATGCTCAGGACAAGTAAGAATATACTAAGAAAGAATCTAGTTGTCTTTGATGAATTCAAATAATCTGGCACAGATGAATTACTGAAAGAATTGGCAGATATGAATGCTAAGCCACTGTCAGTAATATCTGAAAAATCATGGAAAATCAGGTATGGACATAAGGCTGCTGTCCATAATATTCTAAGGAAAGTGTCCCAACTTTCAAAAAAGGAAAGAATACAAAATCTTCAAACTATAGGCCAGTGAGCTAGACTACTGGGGAAATTCTAGAATGTATTATTAAAAAGATGGTTAGTGAACATATGGAAAAGGAAGTAGTGACTATGAAGACCCAGCACAGCTTTATCAAGGACAAGTCATACTAGACTAACCTCATTTTCTTCTTTGACAGAATGACTTAACTAGTAGATGATAGGAATGATGTGGAGATAGTTCACCTAGATTTTAGCAAAACTTCTGATAAAGTATCTCATACTATCAGGTTGGAAAAGAGACAGATATGGACTATAATACCATTAGATGGACTCAAAACTGGTTGTATGGGTGGACTCAAAGAGTAATACTAGCAACTAATAATGATCGCTTACATTTTATAGTGTTATAAGGTTTACGATGTGCTTTACATCTCATTTTATCCTCATAAAATGAGGAGCCTGAGACTAAGGGAAGTTAAGTGACTTGCTTGGAGTATCTGAGGGGAAATTGAACTTGGTCTTTCCTAACTCCAAGTTCAACACTCTACCCAGTGATGGCTCAATGCCAATATCACAGCAGATCTCCAGTAGATGACCTCACAGAGATATGCTTGGCTCTGAGTTATTTAACATTTCTATAAATGATGTGAATAAAGGCATATATGGCATACTTATTACAGTTTTCAGATGACACAAAGGTGGTAGGGATAGCTAACAAACCGGAGTAAGGCTCTAGAAAGATCTTGATAGGTTATAGTATAGAATCTGGTAAGATGAAATTCAATAGAGATAAATATAAAGCCTTGCACTTGGACACCCAGAAACAAACTTCACAAGTATAAGATGGGGGAGGAACGATTAGAAAGATGTTTTTATGAAAAGATCTGAGGGTTTTAGTGGGCTGTAAGTTCAATATGAGTCAGAAATATACAACAGCAAACAAAAAAGCTAATGAAATCTTGGGCTATATTAAGAGAGACTAAGCTTTCAAGTTTACATAAGTTGGTGATAGTTCCATTACACTGTGCTCTTATTCGGCCTCACCTGGATTACTATGTTCATTTCTAGGTGCCATAGTTTAAAGATACAGATAAGCTACAGAACATCCAGGAGCCAGGATTGTCAGTGATTGACCAACATGCTCTCAAGTCCACGTCATGTGAAGAATGGCTAAAACAATTGGAAATATTTAATCTGCAGAAGACAAGACTCAAGGGGATGTTGTGGCTGTATTTGAATATTAGAGGGGATATCATGTAGAGAAGATGTTAAACTTATTCTGTTTGGCCCAAAAGGTCAGCACCAGAAACAATGGATAGAAGCTGGAAGAGGCAAAGTTAGGCTTGATGTAAGGAAAAACTTCCCAACAACTAGATCTGTCCAAAAGTCAAATATGCTATCTTGGGAGATAGTAACCTCCTCCTCTTTGGAGGTCTTCAAGAAGAGGATGCATGACCATATCTTGCTAGATATGTAACAATAAAGCTTGCTTCCATAAGAGGGTTTGACTAAATGGCTTCTATGGTCCCTTCCAACATTCTAATTCTGTGAATCTGAACATTTACAAGGAAAGGAAAAAGCCTACATAGGTTCAATAAAAACAGGAAATGCCAAGCCCAATTGGGAACAACAAGGGACCACTGTACACAGAATAAATATGCACCACATTTATTTCTCATATCTTTGTGTACAAGATGGGAAAATATGGTCTGAATGGTATTACAGTTAGGCAAATTTATAGGTTGCTGAAAATTGTTTTCATACTCATAACAAAGAGTGTTGGATATCATTCTGGAGGGAAGTCTCTAGTGGTATGTCGTACGCTGTTTTCTTTAGTCCTGTAATGTTCAATATATTTGTCAACAACTTACATAAAGATACAGAACACATTTTTATGAAATTTGTGAATGATAGAAACAGAATTCAAATAGACCTCAATGAGGTAAAAGGATGAGCCCAAACTAATAAGATAAAATTTTACAAGAAAAAATGTAACAGTCTACATTTAGGTTGAACACAACTGGCATCAAAAATATAAGACAGAGAGGCATTATAGGCATATTTCATAAGAAAAAGATAGAAACAGATTAGTTTACTACAAGCTCAGTATGAATCACTGGTGTGAGATGCCTATTAAGAGAGCTAATGCAACCTCTGATAGTATGAATGGTATTCAGAACAAAAAAGATTATTGATCTCATTTATTTTTGCACTGATCTAACCATACTTGGTATACTGTATTCCATTCTGGATGCTTCAATTTAAGACAAGATGTTCATTGAAAACCAGAATTGATCCAGAGGAAAGTGTTAGCTTTCATCATCCTACTACCCCACTCCTATAGCTGGTGCTTCAGAAGACACAGTGCAACTTGACTGATTTATGATATGAGCATCTTACAGAGTTTTACTCAGCACTAGGTATAAGACTAATAAAGGGAAAAGGTCAGTGTTTATCCTAAAACCTAACTCAGCTCTGTTCATCCTTACTGGGATATATACAACATGAAGTATCTCCTCGCCCCTAAAGCATATCAAGTTACCACCTCATATTTTCCTCCTTCTATGGCCTACCTCCAAATCTGAATGGGTGTTGCCTCAGACAAAGTGAGACCTGAGAAAGACCTTAGCTTAAAAAGGCCATTTTTAAAAAAAAAATTTTTTTGAGGTCTTATTCTTAAAAATAAAAATCCTCTGTTGAGTCAAGACTTTTGTCCTATTCTAATGCAGTGACCAAGATGGGGTGTTTGGAAAGCATACGAAGTCATATGTTTGGAAAAGTTTGGAAAGTCATATGAACAAAACTAAAGGAACTGGTAAAATTCGGAAAGAAAAAAAAGACTTGGGGCATATATGATAGTCTGAGGGGCAGAAAAAAGGAAAGAAAGCTCCAGTTTTGTTTTAATTCTGCTGTTGGGAGTTTAGTTATGAAACATCTGAATGGTTCATGATTGTACCTCCTAGTTAGAGAGCCTAGCCCTGTGCTCGAAAAAGTAACTTGTTTGTGTGTCACTGCCAGAGCCTTCTAGTACATACATGACAATGATAACAATGATAATAACAATAAGTATTTATATAGCACCTACTAAGTGCTAAGCACTGTGCTAAATGCTTTACAAATGTTATCCTTATTTGCCCCTCAGAACAACCCTGGGAGATAGGTGCTATTATTATCCCCATTTTTACAGTTGAGGAAATTGAGGCAAGGTTTAAGTGACTTGCCCAAGGTCACACAGTCAGTGAGTATCTGAGGTTGGATACGAACTCAGGTCTTCCTGATTCTAGGCCCAGCACTCTTTGCACTGACAAGAGTAAATAAACAGTTAGGTCTACCACAAATGTTTATGAGAAATAAACCTAGTTCAATAAAATCCAATTCATAGCACAGTAAAGGAACATATATAGGAACAGGTACTGGGTGCACCTAGCTGAAAGGGAGAAGATTAAGAATAATTCAGTTGTGACTAGTCACCATCAATCATGGCATTCTATACCTCTTTGACCATTCCCTTCATCTTGTTTTCCTTTCTCCAAGGTTTAGGAAGAAAAAGGCTATCTCCAGCTGTACCCTCTGTTATAACTACCATAAGCTGGTACTGTGTGGCCACTCCAAAGCCCAGCTCCAAATCTGCTTTCTGCTCTCACTCCAAGCCCATAACCAAGAAGCTTTCTCCCCCTGTTTACTCTGGGACATTATGCCTAGCAAGATGAGCCAAAATTATAAACCCAAGCATGCTTAGGAGGATCTAATCGTGGAGCAAAATAGCTGTTACATCCTCTAGCTAAACTGATCATTGTTAAAGTGTTTATGGGTAATTAAGATGTGGATAGATACTTAAAGGGAGATCCCTTCTATGAGAATATGCATTTTGAAATGGGCTTTTTCAGTGCCTGGGTTGTAGTGAGACATGGTATAAGTCTTGTGTCTGGGGTAAGAGTCTATCAAGATATCTTTTCCTTCTTTTTGACACTGTCTTCTCTAAGGTTCAGGGCCTTCTTCCCCTGGGGGTGTGTAATGTTAATGGAATATGAAGATATTCCCCATCCATTAATAGGCTTATGTGACCATATGGTGTCCCTTTTTTCCCTGGAACAGGGGCCATGTTCCCAGGTCTAAAGGTACATTGGTATTTCAGTCACAGACGTCTTGCTGCTTTGAGCTCTGGCCCAGCTGTGATACATCCTGAGTCACATAGAGCCCACTGGAGGAGGAACTTGCCTTGGAAGGAGCTTCCTTACTGGGAGGCTTGCTTTTAGAAAGGCTCACACCTTTTGGTACTAAGCTAATTAGGCACTGAGTCATGAAGGTTGTGATGCCTTCTGACTCTGAGAAGTGTATATATATTCTGAGGTTGATATTTTGCTTTGGGGGCTTGCTCATGAGATGAACCTTTTGATTTCCTGGACGGGACTCTTAGTAGTAGTTTGTTAAGAGGTCACCCCCACCCCTCCCACTACTCAGATGTTGGTGCTCCCCCAATCTGGTGGTGTATGTAGGTGGTTGTATTACTTTATTCAGACAGCTGGAACCCTGTCTGTTGATCTCTGTGCTAATTTCTCTGCTTGTATTTTCTCCACAGTCAGGATGCTGACCTTTCCCCTGAACTAGTGAATGATTTATATATGTTTGATTAAAGTAATATTGCTGACCCCTTAAAGTTGCCTTTCCTTTAAGAAAAGCAGATCAAAGAACCTGTGCTAGCAGGCCATCCTGGATGTGCCAGGGTGCTTGCTGTTACAGGGTGACTCTCCAATCATATATTTTTGATGGACTCAGGGAGAGCTACCTTAGAATCCATGGCTTCTAGGCAGTGTGGATGCAGGTGACTTGTACTTCACTGATAGACCTATTCACAAAATAGTGTCTCAGTAATAATAACAACTCACATTTATATAGTTTTCATGTAATCTTCACAATGGTTCTATGAAGTACATAAGAAGAGTTTACTAAATATCTGTTGAATTTAATTCAGTCTCTACTTTACACGTGAGGACACCAAGATTCAAAAACATTAAGTGACTGAAATCTCTGGATCACAGATCTAGATTTGGAAGGGACCACAGAGGCCACCCATTCCAATGCTCTCATTTTAGAGATAAGGAAACTGAGGACCAGGGATGTTAAAGGATTTTTCCAAGGTTATACGTCTAATAAATGACATTTCAGATTAGACTGCAGGTATTCTGAATCTTTCCAGTGGTCTTTCCATAGCAACAATGACTGATATAGGTACAAGTATATGTACTCTAGGAATAAGATAGAAAAGAAGGATAGATTCTGACTAATGACAATTGGTTGCCATATTCAGTCAAACTCATCAAAACTGTTGGTAACTGGACTACTGGCCCTCCTTACTAGACTATAAGCTTCCTGAAGGCAAGAACCAAGTCTTATCTCCCCAGGTCTTATCTCCTGTTGCAACAATCTACTAGCAGCTGCTGTAGGGGTGTAAGATCCACCAACAACCAGCACACAGAAAGCTGCCAGCACAGGTTCTTTTGATCTTCTTTACTGAGGAAAGTAATGTTAAGGGGTTAAGGCGGCGGTGGCAGCAGCAGAAGCCTAAGCAGAAGAAGCTAAAGCAGCAGGTGCTGCTGAGAGCAGGACTGGCCCATGTGCGGACTGGAGAGTGCTGAGCAAAGGCTTGAGGCCAGCGCATAATCTTCTTGCCAGAGGGCTCTAGCTTTGGGGGGAAGCACGAATATGATTTGGCTTACTGTCATGTTTTTCTGTAACCTCGTGGTTACTATTGTGAGGTGGACTTATTGGGCCTGGAAGCTTTTGGCCAGGATATCCAGTTGGGGACATTGGTCCGTGGATTTGCTACTTTGGAGCTTGAATAAATGCTTTAATTCCTCTGCCTTCTACTTAGAGAATTCGTTATATACTGCAATTCTGAACCATTCAGGCATATTTATGATTTTCTTTGAAATCATGAATTCTGCCTTCATGTTATCCAGCCCCAAGGGAGAACACCAGCCTCTGGGTTTATGTATCTTGTTCAGGGTCAAAGGTGAGTCACACACGTGACTCACCCACCTAAAAGTGGCACAAAAATGTGACTTAAACCTACTTGGTATAAAAGCCTCTGATGCCACAAACATGTCACTCAAACCCATGTAAACTACTAGGCTTTCCCTTGAGGCGAGGAGGTCATCAAGGACTCCTAATTTAATCAAGGAAACAAAGGCCAAACTCTTCAAGGGCACTTGATTGAATAAGTGCTAAGAGCCCTTTTTAATTACCAATACATCTCCCTATCATGGTGCCCTTCAAGGTTGGTCAGTTGTTAATAATATCCTTGTCTAAGCAATAACAATAGGATCCTACCAGTAGGCATTATCGCGGGTGTCCATTTTAAATTTCAAGTCAAAAGTTACATATTGCCAAGCTCCACAGAAGTTAAAACAGGAAATCTTAAAACCAAGTAAGGAAACAGAAAAGTCCTTAATTTTGGGTATGCTGAGCCAGTGCTTAGATGACAGCCCTTTTGCTGCCTGCTAATTAAGTGCCTCAGACGTATAATTTAGATGGAATGGGGCTGTCAGTGCATACTAGATAAAGAATAATTCCTTAACATCATGTTTGGAGGATTAACAACTAAACAAGTATGCACTTATTACATAACTACTAAATATCAATAAACATGCTTTGTAAAATTAAATGGAATCTATGAATTTAAGGGAAAACTTGCTAACTCTGACCTCACTTAATGAATGACAGTTGACTTTTCCTACGAAGGAAGTAAATTATGTATGGATTTTAGAGGGGTGAATTGACTTCAAACCACATTTGCCTTGAGATCCCTAGATGGATTATGGAAGATCCCCATGTGAACTACTACTAACAACTTGTTTCATGCCTCTAAGATGCACTGATCAAAGGCAGATTCCCCAAGCTTCCCATTGTTTTCTCTCCTGAGACTATCATGAGAGTATTTGAAATATATGAAATTCTTTTCTGTATACCTGAGTGTTTGGTTTTATTTTGTTACCATTGTCCATTGATTTCTCAGGCTCAAAACAAGAGACACACACACACACAAAAACAACAGGCAATTGGTGGTTTTCCATTGTAATGGTAGCAATGAATGATTAAAGAGAAATCTTGGAGAAGTTTCATAGCCACAAGAAACATGATAGCAATCAACCATAGCTGTTTCCTTGTGAGAGTTCTGGGTCAGATGCAGCCATTTACAGAACGTGGTCTGCGTTTGTTACAGTAGGTCAGGAGTTTGTTGGGCATTGGGGACCTTACTTTCTAAGGGCTTGCTGTGAGGCTTAAGGAGGTTGTATTGCAAGTCAAGCTAAATGTTTATGCTTGGTGGGAAAAGTGACAAGGAAGCTTGGAAATATGGTTTCCCCCTGTTCTTTTATATTATTATTATCATAGGACTTGATCGGCTTGATTAAGAAGAATACACTGTGTCAAACTAATTATATGATGTATTTGTTAATGTCACGCTTATGTGACATTGCTAAACTCACGCTATTCTACATTGCAAAAGACAGTGTACCCCAACAGATAGTTCAATAATATGAATAGGCAATTTTCAAAGGAAGAAACCTAAGCTATCAATAATCATATAAAAATATTCTAAATCACTAACAATCAGACAAGTGCAAATTAACTTTAAGATCGCAGCTATCAGACTGGCAATGATGACTAAAGAAAAAATAACAAATGTGGGACAGTCTATAAAAAAAAAAAACAAATACAAATATACTAGTCCACTGTTAGTAGATCTATAAATTGGTCCAGTCCTTCTGGAAAGCAATTTGAAACTATATCCCAGAAAGTTGCCAAAGTGTGCATATCATTTAAGCCAGCAATACCATTACTAGACCTATATCCCAAAGAGATTAAAGAAAGAGGAAAAAAATCTATATGTACAAAAATATTCATACCAACTCTTTTTTTGTAGAGGTAAAGAACTGAAAACTAAAGGAGTATTCTATTAAGGAATGGCTAAACGAATTGTGGACAGTCATTTTCAGTTGTGTCCAACTCTTTGTGACCCCTATTAGGGGTTTTGCTAAATGGTAATACTCATTACCATCAGATCTACACTGTCCAAATAATGCACTTTAATCATTGGGGGTGGTCCTGATCACTTCATTCCCTACATCCATGATCACCAGCGCCATCATGGCATTACTTTAGTCCCTCTGTTTCTGAGGTTTATAGGAAATCCTCTTTTTTCTCCAAGTTTGGATGCTATTCAGGAGCTGTGGTAGGATCCCCGATTTAAAGTTTGAAGCAACCTCAGAGGTCATATAGTTCAACTTCCTAATTTTTTAGATAAGAGAATTAAGGCTCAAAGATAACAAGTGACTTTCCCAAGGTCAGACAGATAGTAACTGGCAAAATTAGGATTAAAATCCAGGCTTTTATGACTATAAACTCGTTGCTCTTTTCACTACACTAATGGATTCCCCTGTAGCCTGTAGGCACACATTTTAACGCTTCCCCTTCCCTATGGCCAGTCTTTGCCCTGAGGCAGCAATAGAGATCAGCTCAGAGTCACCATAATTAGATGATCAATGAGGTTCCCCTTTCTAGACTCTTCTTCCCACTTCTCAGGATAACATGCTTGAACAGTGAGTTATATTGATGAGAATCTGAAGTTAGTATTTCCTCATCTGAGCTACCATGGTCTTCTGTAACTTACTGTGATAGTGGTATAAGTCTCCTCTCAAAGAGAAGGAGAAAGAAGAGCAGGAGGATGTAGATGATATTCCAATAATGAAACAAGGAAGACGTGGAAAATATCTGGTTGTCTACATGGTTTTTGAGAAGTCTAATGCAACAAAAATGTGAGTTGGATCACATGCAAAAAATGAAAACTTTGTGCATTATAATATAAAAGCCTACATAGAGGCAGCTGGTGGTACAGTGGATAAAGTTTTGGGCCTAAAGTCAGGAAGATATGAGATTAAATCCAGGCTCAGACACTTAACTAGCTACGTGATCCTGGACAAGTCAGTTAGCCTCTGTTTGCCTTGGTTTCTTCAAATGTAAAATGTAAACACTTAGCTCCTAGAATTGTTGTGAGGTTCAAATTGGATAATATTGGGGTGCGGGGTAGGAGAAGCTCTTAATACAGCGTTTGGTACATGCTATGTAAATCCTTATTTCCTCCCCTTCACTTCCCTTCTCCCAACACACCAATTAAATCAAGAAAAGTAACTGAAACCCTAGTTTCTCTGTAAAACTGCAAAGCAGCAGAACCATATAACATCTGTATTTATTCACTCAAGTCCTTCAAGGAGGCACATAAATTACTAATAAAACACTTTACCAGCTTCCTCTCAAACACAAGCCTGATCCCATCTTTCTTAACAAAAGGCATCACATAGCTATTACCAACAAAAGATGAGAACGCTAGTGACCCCTCCAATACCATTCATATCACATGAAACATTTATAAATACACACAAACGATATGATAGTTGAAAAGCAAAAAGAATATACACAAAAAGTGCCAAAGAGCAACTTAACAGTGGATTAGTAGTTACTGAATAAACCACCAAAAACTACCATAAAATGTATACTGCCTTTATTTCAAAGCCTTCATCTGCCACACTCATGGTTTGTTTGTTCACGTACTATAAATATTCAAAACAGACTCAAGTGTATTAATAACCCTAACACACTTAATGTCCACATGGAAAGTAATTTTATACTTACAGTATACCACCAACATAATAATTTCAATAAGAATTGTTATAAAACATGGCATTTTTCATGGACACTTTTTAAATCCATGATGGTTCTGTCCAGTCTTAAATCCATTATTATTTCCACTAAATAGAAATAAGTATGTCTTCCAAGTTAAAGAGGGAGTCAAAACTAAACATCTTATTAGTCATGGATGACATCAAGCTGATGAGGTTTAGACTGTCAGAACCCCCTTGAACCCCACCCTGAATCTTCCCACTTGATCTGGTTTTTCATGCCCAAATAGCCTACCTTGCCTTCCATTGTCTGGTTACCTCTGGATTGCCTTCTAGCTGTTTTTCATGTTTGATCCTGATCAAAATATCTATACCCTACCTCTGTAACCCTAGCCCTCTATTGTCTGTCATCTCTATGTAGCCTTCAACTATTTCCCACCCTTGAGTCTAACCTCACCGCAGTCACCCCAGTCTGCTCTAAACCCCTCCTCTAGTCATCCAAGACTACTCAAGACCACCCCTCAATCCCTCCCATAATCTTTCTGTATATAATCTCCATTTCAGCTCAGATTGATCTGGCCTGCTGGCATAAGCATCACAACTGCTCAGGCTCCCTAAGAGTCTACCCAATATGGTGAACCTTTAATAAACTTTGTTTTTCCTTGGCTGAGAAGGCTTGAGGCAAATTCATTTGGCAGGACCCGGTGTGTTGGTATTTTGGGGTCTTGGGTACCCCTCAACCCTAAACCTCACCAAAACTATGTAACTCTACTGAAAAACACAAGAAATAGCTCCTATTTGTTTGAGGGGGGAATGATGAGGTTTAGACTGTGGGAACCCCCTTGAACCCCACCCTGAATCTTCCCGCTTGATCTGGCTTTTCATGAGCAAATAGCCTAATCTAGCCTTCCACTGTCTGGTTAACGCCGAATTGCCTTCTGGCCAGTTCTCACCCTTGATCCTATTAAAATATCTGTACTCAAGTCTGTTACCCTAGTCCTCTATAGTCTTGTCTTCTCCAGGTAGCCTTCAGCTATTTCCTACTCTGGAATCTGACCTCACCCCAGCACCCCCCCCCCCCCCCCCCGTCAAAGCAGTCCCATCAAGATCCTTCCTGTATGGGACAGGATTTTTAAGTAATAGGAGAGACATCGTTAGGAGAAACAAAGTAAATTTATTTTACAAACCTTGCAAGATTTGGGCACATTTCCATAATGGAGGAGGCGAGGTAAATGGGAACCTGACTTAATTTATACCCTTAATGAAAAGATTCCCACCCACCTCTATCCCTTCTCACCATTGGCTGGGAGGTGGGCTTACAGTCTAGGTGGAAAACTAGACTGAGGACCAAGGTTGATCCGGTCCATTCAGGTTCAACTGTTGGGGTGGTGTCTGAAAGTCTAGGAGAACAAATGGGGTGGGGAGGGGGAGGAGAGACCTTTCTGGAACAGAGAACAAATAGCTCACAGGAAGTTCATTATCTTCTAACATCTGAGAGAGAGGGGGAAGGGCATGCCCACAGCTCCAGGCCCTGACCTTCCAGAATCACAAGGTCAAATCCCAAACCTCTTCTACTCCCTTAGACATACCCTGTGAAGTCTTCACAGTTATCCATCCCATTCAGTTCTAACCTCTGATTTCTTACGATTTTGAAGACTTCACACATCATTGCTGATATAAATTGTCCATCAACTTATCTTCCCATCATGCTTGCGGCCCCATTACCCTTTCCTAAGGTTTCCATTCCTCAAAATCTCTGACGCATTGACAAATCAAAGTGGGCAGTCCCCTTTGTAAATACAGATACAGAGACCCAAAGGAAAACAATGATGCAATTGTCCCTTTAAGATTCAAAAAATCTTTTCCTGTATAGCTGTCCAGCAGGGAGCATCAAAAGTCTTCTGGTCCTTGGCATTTGCTCTGCCATCATGAGCACAGCATCCCAGCACCTTCCTCTTGTCTTCTTATAGGAACCAGCTTTCTGTCCATTCTCCTACAAAAGTCACCTTAGCACAATTTTAAGTTACCATTTCTAATCCTTATAACCCTGATCATTTTACAAATTCAAAATTGGAACCTTGACCAATTGTTCTGTTTAAGAAATTCACATCAGAACCCAGTTTCTTATATTTTACATTCACTTATTATTAATTTCCTCACCAGGAGGATGATATTTCACTAAGGAATTAACAGTGGGCTCCAGTATATATATAAACACATTAAATAGCCAATTTTTAACACAGTACATACACTATCATAAACTTTTGTCATGCCATGTTTCTTTGATGGCATTTATAGAATAAGCCACAAGCCATTCTTCTTTTAACATTATTAATTGTAGCAAAACCCTAGACAAGCTTGATATTAACCAAATAGCAAAATAATATTCTCGCAAGTCCTTGACCTAATCGTCTCCATACCATTACCAAGAAAAAAATCTAACATACCTATACAAAAACACTACTCCCAGTCCTATAGTAATCTAAGATGTTCCATAATCAATATTTTAATGGATTTTTTTTACTATACTTACAAAACCTTCTGATTACAGAAGTTTGCCATCAAGAGAGTAGGGACTTAGAGTAAGGGGACCATATTTTCTCCAGCTTCCTATCAACTCCAGGCAGAAGTTATGTTAAACTGCAAGCTGCATTGAGCCAGGCCTAGTCTGCCAGGCTTTAGTTAAGGGGATCAAGTCAAGAGGGTCCTACCTCAGCACATACTGAACAGTTGCCCTCTCAACTTTGCCAAGAAATCATACCTGTACCTCATGCCTGCCCTCCCACAGGGCTGCTAGCATCTTGGGTCAGCCTTCCTGGATACTCACAACTGGAGTTAGGCTCAGAAAAACAGTCAGTTAACAGTCCCATTAAGTCTTTGAATGGCAAGTTCCAATGAATATGACTATAATCTCACCTTGCTTGAGGAACATCCTTAAAGCTAGCTCTAAATAGCTTGTATGCATTTCCTCCCTTATTCATAAAGTCTTCCCATCAAGATCATAAGTTATTGCTCTAACACATTTGCATCAGGTTCTCCTCTATTTTTCTATTCTTCTCTAATTATGCCTGATCTGAAAGAATTGAACCATAACTTTATCTTTATGTTTTAGACGATGTAATGAATTCAAATCCACATTTAACTTTTCCCATCAATAGAAATATTCTACAACTTATCTCTCCTAAAGAGACTTACATTGAAATTCTTTTCCCTAAACTGAAGATGTCTCTAATTTAGTTCCAGTAATTAATTACACTATTTGTATTAATACCTAATTGCTCTTATATCACTTTAAAACATCTAAGAACTCTATCTCACATAGATACAATACAACTTTAAATCCCAGCCTTAGTCTATAAGATAATGATTCAACCTTACATTTGTAAACAATATTATCTCATAAAACTTCTTTTCCCTTTTTCCCAAATTATTCCCATTAATACTTTAGAAATAATATTATCTTTCGTTTGGCTATACAAGAGTACCAATGTAACCAGTCATTTGATTAAAAACAACAAGATTTCACATATTTGCATTTATCCAATTTTTCCATTTTCCCCCATAAAACCAACTTCTTTCACTATGGTAACAGATTCTGGCAGATAACTTCCCTTTTGTCACTACCTGCTTATTTCTGATTAAAGAGATCTGTCATATCATCTCCCCCTGAGGGTAGGTTCTTTTCCATCAGATGGCAAGTTTCACTAATAAAAACTGTATCCTTAAGACCCACATCCTCAAAACCTAATCTTATCCTAAAAACCCATCACTTTTTCCTGACTTTAAGAAGCCTGGTTCGGATGCTTCTGACCCCCACTGTTCTCTTTCTTTCAGTAAAAACTCAAATCCCAGTAACTGCTGCTCCTCCCCCTTCCTTCCCTTCTGACAGGTGGGCAAAGGCAAAACTCTTTCTTCTTATCTAAACTAAGAGGGGGGGAGGAGTAAGGAATGCACAGACTGCAGTTTCAAACCTCCTTACTCAAAAATCTAGAAAAAGACATTGAATGGGCCTTTCTTGGGGTACATAAAACACATGCTTTAACCACCCTCCCCCAAGACTTCTACAGATAAGCATTAATTCCCCAAGTATAAGGTTCTCACCCAGAAACTCAGAAAAATCACAGTAGGTTTGAACTGCAACCAAGTAGCTTACAGGTGGAAATTCAGCAGGCCTTCTGAAAATTATAGAAAAAGATTTTACAGAGCATTTTTCAAAAGTATTTTCCCTTCTTTAAAACAGTTTAAAATTGATATGTATATAAACCGGGATTGTCACTAAACTTTCATGAAGAAAAATTATTTGGACAGTTCTAAAATGAGATGTGTCCCTCTCCTTCTTAAAGCAAAATAACCTTTAAACATTGGGATTCATTCACAAATTTCCAAAGTGCCATCACAAATTAGTCCATAAATTTCCCAATCAACATATATAGATATATCTTTAGATGATACAGGCTTGAAAATCATACCCCTATATTTTTCAAAGTATTATAACAACTCAATTCTTTGTTATTACAGAATTTCTAGATATCACAAAATTTCTTTAGTCAAAAAGGTGTTGTAATGGGGAGAACACTTAATTTCTATACATTACATACCCAATTAAATTAGCTTTATCACAATTACAAAGTTTACCAGGACTTTAAAAGCTTTGTCCATAGGAATTCCTCTACCCTGAAAACTTTACGTAAGATTGAATATCCAAAAGTCCTTGGTTCAATTAACAACTTCAATTTCTTAATTAAGTACAATTCTTAATCTAACAACATCTAGATTATAGGAGGAATTATTTTAATCACTAGTGGTAACATTTTAATTTCTAAGGCCCAATACTTTTAGCATTGTAAAAGAAAAGATTACTGTTTATAAAACCACATTTTTAACAGTTCACAATGTATCCTGAATTGACAGAGATTACAAGAGGACCCAACAAGGCCTTTGTATAAATACTTGATTTATAGCAAAAAAAACAATTTCAATTGAACTTCCAGACAAAACTTGGAAGTTATAATTTCTTAGGTTACAGCAATTGTCCAACTTCTTAACCTAATGCAATTCTAACAAAATTTATACTATAGAAATGTAATAATGCCCTAAACATTATTATGTATGTAAAATTTGAACTACTCATTTCAGTCTAGGTAAATACATTTATAAACCAATTATGAAAGTTTAAAATTATCAAATTTTCATCACATTCTTTAAAAGCACCCAATTCACATATATCAAACTCAGACTAAAATCTCATAATGGTCTTCTCAAACTTCACAATCTAAGAGAATTTTAGAAATACAGTATAATTTTAGAAATACAGAAACAAAAAATTTCAGATGACATCAATTGCATTTCCAGATTATCACATACAGGAATTGTTGATCCTATTACTTCTGGTATTTTCTATATTAATATATAAATACATGCATAACATATATCAATACATTAATATCTTAAATACACTTTATTTATTTAGCTGTATATTCTTCAGCACCCACTACCTCTGGCCCAAGTATTAGGAATATTTGCCTGGCTATGAATGAACTTATAAAAGAAAAGAAAAATTTTACTCCATATCAATATCTGCTTTTACGAACAATCCAGATTTTAATTTTGCACCCCACTTTCTCCAAGCTTCACCTTATGCATACTGGCAATTAACAAAATGCGTAAGGATTCTAAGGATTTTTGAGGGGAAGGGGTACGGGCACTTCTCTTCCAAAAAAAACCTTTTGGACTCTTAAGAAAGATAAGAGGGAGTGGTCCTTAAGAGCACATGGGTTTGCAACTCCCCCACTCATTCTTTCTACCAAGCTAAAATATTTTTCTCAGTTTCCCCTTCATCCTGCTGCCTCAGATAACATGGAGGGGAAAAATTCCTTTCAGTTGCTAAAGGCTCCTCCCTAGGTGTATTACATTTGGACCTGGAAGCCTTTCTATGAACAAAGGAGCAAATTTTCAGGGGGCTAGTTTAATTTCCTATCCCTAGCCACTAGTATATGGCTTCAAATCATGATTTTATATAATCTCTGTGAAAACAAAATTCAGTCATACCTTACATGGGCAAAGCTTAATGATTATACAAATCAAAATCTTTCTCATAGTCAATAAAACCTTTCATCACTAACATGGGCAAAGCTTAATGATTATACAAATCAAAATCTTTCTCATAGTCAATAAAACCTTTCATCACTAACTAATCAATCACATAACTAATATGGCTTCAAATCATGATTTTATATAATCTCTGTGAAAACAAAATTCAGTCATACCTTACATGGGCAAAGCTTAATGATTATACAAATCAAAATCTTTCTCATAGTCAATAAAACCTTTCATCACTAACTAATCAGACCTATTTCCCAATCAGATTACAAGTTTCTTTTAGCTTCAGCTCCCCACAGTCTTTCAATGTGGAGGGTGGGGGAAGGGTGTGGCCAGGAGCACATGGCAGCTAAAAGCAACAACCCCAACCTAAATCCCTTTATCTCTAGCTTCTATCTCTCTCTTTCCCAACTTTTACTTTAACTTTTAGCCTCTGCATCCCAATTTCAATCTTTCTTCCCTAATCTTGACCCAAACTGCCTCAAACATTTCAGGTAAATAATAAATTACATACTCACCCAGCTTTTCCTTTTCCCAGTTGCTTTCTTTTTACCTTAAAACTTAAAGGTTAAAATAAATGACCAACAATTTTTAAGCACATCCTAAACAGACCACTGAACCTCTTTAAAGTGGTCATTCAATTTTTCATACAGACCCCTTTACTTGTCTTCTACAATTTAAACACTTGCTTGATGTTAGATAGACTAACTCAATACAAAATACACAGATTTTTTTTCCCTTTAGAATCTAACCAACCCTTAATTCAGAGCTCCCAGCCTTCCTGGTTGGCAGCTTCAGCTCTGATTCCTTATCTAACAATTTTCATACCAAAGGAACCCATTTCAGTCTCCTAGAGTTAAACATTTTTACCTGAACATAGAACAAAAAACACAGACAAAACATTAGTTAGACAGACATTTCACATGAACAATATCGAATTTGAATTCAGACCCACTTCAAACATTACCAGGGGAAACCCAATTTCCCCATCTGAGTCAAATATTTTAAGAGCTCCTTCTATGGCCATTCCTTTCTACTTTGGTACAGCACACCAGGGCTGTCCAAGTGCTGAGATCTGCAACCAATTTACACAAGACAGGTCACCCTCGTCTCTGGGTTAGAAACCCCATAAATTCCAATCCCCTGGCACTCCAGGGCCAGGTGGCTTGGTTTTTTTCTAAGACCTCACGATCTTAGCTCAGTCCCCCAGTGTCTTCTCAGAGTCCTTAAATCTGTCAGTCAACACTCCTGGGTCGCACGGACAGGGGACACTGAGGACTTACCCTGGGTCACACGGTGTATGAGTGTTCGAGACTGAAAATTTCATGGCCAGCCGATTTCCACTCAGTGCATAGTGCACTCAGATTTCCCCCTTTTTACTTTGCTTCTCAGAGTTCCTCTCCTCCGAGTTTGAGACTCTGCAGTGAGACCAGGCCTGTCCTCAGGCACTCAGCTAGTCGGAGAAGTCTCTGGTGCTTGGGCTGGCTAAGCCCTGAGTCTGGTGCCTGCCCACATGGAGAGTGCAAATCTCGGTGGAACCTCCAATCTGTATGGGACAGGATTTTTAAGTAATAGGAGAGACATCTTTAGGAGAAACAAAGTAAATTTATTCTACAAACCTTTTCAACCCAATGTTATAGCCAGAATTATACAGTGGATAAAGCACTAGGTTTAGTATGAATGGATCTAGATTTAAATCCCAGCTTTGTCACCTAGTATCTTCGTGATCTTATCTTGACCTTAGAAAGTCACAGTTTCCTCATCTGCAAAATGAGAGGGTTGGATTTAATGACCCCAAAAGTGTCTTCCACATGTAGATCTATGATCCTATGGAGATGGGTGGTATTGAACCCTGATTCTTTCACTTATGTAAATAATTTTTCCTCTGAATTTTGTGGTATCTATAAACTGGATGAGTATCCCTTGTAGATCTTTGCTCAGGGCACTGACATAAATGTTGAATGTGTCAGGGCCAATCCTTCTAGGTTAACCTAGAGGTGTTAATTCAATTGTTCTGGCATGGTTGTTCAAATAACTGTAATCCACAAAAGAGTTCATATTTCACCATCTCCCCACAAGGACATGATGGAAAATTTTGCCAAATTCTTTACCAAAATAAAAACTGACTGTGTCTATGGCATTCCTGTGACCATCTCCATAAATATATAAAAATTGGAAATTATCTTATAATACAGGAACAAATTGGAGCTGGAATTAAGTTTAGAGATCATGTAAACCAACACTTGCATTTTACAAGACAGAAAACAAGTGCAGAGAAGTCCAATGATTTGTTCAAGGTCATACAGGTAGCAGAAGGTAAATAGCAGAGCCATGATTTACATCCTGGTCTCCTGACCCCAGATATGACACCCTTCTATCATACTGCACTATACTGTCAGTTTGTGAATGAATGAATGAATGAATCAACATTTATTAAGCACCTATGTGCCAGGTTTGTCAGGACTTAATCCATATTAGCTCTCAATGATTAACATATCATTTTTTAAATGTATATACACGCACATACACACATACCATTTAATAAACTGTTCTACAATTTTTTAGGTAATAATATCAGGCTATCTAATATGAAGTTCAAAATCTACTCTTTTTCTTCACGAAAATTGGGATGATATTTGCATATTAATTTAGTTACTATACTAAAGTAAGGGCAGAATTAACAGAAATAATAGTGATGTGCCATATGATTATTGAGTGGAGAGGGCATAGGAAAGTGTTCAATTTATTTATTTCCGTGAAGAAAATAATTCCTTAAAAATTAGAACTGAGCAAGTGCAAGCAAAGGACTTCATGAGACATTAAGAAACTAAAACAATGTCAAAAGAATGAAAAAGTAGAAGAAAATGTGAGATATCACACTGGGAAAACAAATGATCTGGAAAATAGGTTGAAGAGAGATAATTTTATAATTATTGGAATACCTAAAAGTCAAGATTTAAAAAAAAAATTCAAGGAAAACTGCCCAGATATCTTAGAACCAGTGGAAAAAACAGAAATTGAAAGAATCCACCAATCAACCCTTGAAAGAGTTCCCAAAATGAAAACTCCCAGGAATATTGCAGCCAAATTCCAGAGCTCGCACATCAAGGAGAAACTATTACAGGCATCCAGAAAGAACCAATTAAAATACTGTGTAATGACAGTGTGGATCACAAAAGATCTAGTATTTAATATGATAAAGGAGTAGAGGGCTTTGAATGTGATATTCTAGAAGACAAAGGAGCTAGAATTACAACCAAGAATAACCTACCCCTACCCCCCAAAAGTATAATCTACAGAAAAAAATGTATGGACATTAAAATAAATAGGTTTCTAGGCATAAGACTGAAACTGAATAGAAAATTTAATACTAAGATTAGAAACTCACAAAATAGTCAACATGAATGAGAAATCATGAGATATTAAATAAGGTTAAACTTTGAAAAATGGAGCATTTTGTCTTTAATCCTAGAAGTGATAGGAAGCCACAAAGGAGAGCAAAACATACAGCCACAAGAAGTCAACAAAGTCATATTCAAGCCCTCTGATCCTTTAGTGCAGAAGCTGTTAAACCTTGTGTTATCCTGATTATGTTTCCATAATATTTGAATTGTTTCTTTCTGGCCACTTGTAATATTTTCTCCTTGACCTGGGAACTCTGGAATTTGGCTACAATATTTCTAGGACTTTTCCTTTTGGGATCTCTTTCAGAGGGTTATCAGTGGATTCTTTCCATTTCTACTTTACCCTCTGGTTATAGAATATCAGGGCAGTTTTCCTTGATAATTTCTTGAAAGATGATGTCTAGGTTCTTTTTTTTGATCTTGGTTTTCAGGTAGTCCAATAATTCTTAAATTCTCTCTCCTAAATCTATTTTCCAGGTCAGCTGTTTTTCCAATGAGATATTTCACATTGTCTTCTTTTTTTTCATTCTTTTGGTTTTGTTTTGTAATTTCTTGATTTCTTGTAAAGCCTTTAGCTTCCATTTGCTCCATTCTAATTTTTAAGGAACTATTTTCATCAGTGAGCTTTTGGACCTCCTTTTCCATTTGGCCAATTCTGCTTTTCAAGGCATTCTTCTCCTCATTGGCTTTTTGGAGCTCTTTTTGCCATTGGAGTTAGTCTATTTTTAAGGTATTTTCTTCAGCATTTTTTTGGGTCTCCTTTAGCAAGCGGTTGACTCGTTGTTCATGATTTTCTTGCATTACTCTCATTTCTCTTCCCAATTTTTCCTCCATTTCTCTTACTTGATTTTCAAAATCCTTTTTGAGCTCTTCCATGCCCTGAAACCATTTCATATTTTTCTTGGAAGCTTTGGATATAGGAGCTTTGACTTGTTGTCTTCCTCTGGCTGCATGTCCTGATCTTCCTCGTCAATAAGTGTGTAAGAAAACATCTTTTCACCAAGAAAATAACCTTCTATAATCTTACTCTTTTCCCCGTTTGACCATTTTCCCAGCCAATTTGACTTTTGAGCTCTTTGTTAAGTGGAGGGTATACTGCCCCAAGTTTCAGGGGTTTTGTGCAGCTGTTTTCAGAGACAGCTCTAGGGACCTGTAAATTCTCAGTTCCTCCAAAGTCGTATGATCAAAAGAGAGGTGTTTATTCCTCTCCCCGCCTGCGCTCTGATCCGTGAGCAACCACAAGTATTCTTTTCGGTCCTGTAACTGTGAGGAGGGTTCCCTCTCCCAGAGCCGCCACCAACTCTGCCATACCAGCATCCTCCTCACCCCAGGACTGCCACCCAGGACTGCGACCCAGATCATTGCTCAGTTCTCCCACTGTCTGTAGGCTGGGAGCTCCAGAAGCAGCTGCTGCTGCAGCAGTGGCTGCTGCCAGCCTGGGACTAGGGCTGGGGCTGAGGCTGGAGCTGGGGCCAGACCATGCTCCCCTCTCACATAGGTGAGAGGGCTTTCCCACTGACCTTCAAAGCTGTCTTTCACATTTGTGGGTTGAGAAGTCTGGAAACCACCACGGCCGCCAGTGATTCAGTGCCCTGAGGCCTGCTCCAGTCCTGTCTGCATGACCTGCCCTGGGCTGTGTGCTGCTCTGAACAAGTCTCAATTCATATTAAGTTTGTACTCTATTCAAATTTCTAAATCTTTTTTCCCCATAAACCGTTATCCAGGCATATCTCCTGTGCTAGTACTGATAATTTTCTGAAACTAAATGCATGACTTTTATACCTACCCCTTATTTTACATGTTAGAATATAACCTATTTCCATTTGGATTCTAGATTTTCCATATCCTAGCTCCTTTGAAATGCACAGAGGAAGAGAAGATTATCAAAATTCTAATATGGTATGTCTATTTTAGGGCCATTTAGTTAGACTGAGGCAAAATTATGAGTCCTAAGTACAGTTAAAAAAATTCCAAAAGCCCTAAAATAAACAAAGTAAAAAATTTTTAAAAAGTAGTCCCCATAACTGATTAATATAACACATCAGTGCATTATAACAATATTTTTCCCTAGTAAAATATGTGAAACGAGGAACTAAAATAGCACATAGTTTTCTGAAAACCTTTAAGTAAAACTATACTTCATTTGTAACTGTAAGTTAGATAATGAGAAATCCCTTTGTCTCACTTAATAATTAAATATCAGACATGGAAACAATAGACATAAAATACACTCTTTTTCTTTATGCAAGTATGCAATAACACCTTGTAAAAATAAGATCTGTTTATTTGACTGTTATTCTGAGCTTAATTTAAAAATAAAAATGGAAATGGAAAATGGCTCATTCAGTATTTATGATGCAAGAATATTTAATCCTATACCTTTTTCCATCTCTGGAATATACCCAATAAGCATAAATGTAATAGAAGGTATTTTGAAATGAATACTAATATAAAATATGAATCACTGAAATTATCGGCCCAGCTATTTCATTTTTAGGTAAGTTAGGTGCTTGCTGTTTGTAAGGGTGATTGGTACCTTTGAATATCCAGAACCTATAGAGTGAGAAATACAGGAGTCTCTCATAAATATTTCCAGCTAAGTCCCAAATTGGCCTGAAGGTTGAAATTCTTAACAATCCATTCTGGGCTGTCAAGAGACTGTTGTTGCAGTATATTCAAGGGAGCAAGCCTGCTTTCAACAACAAAGACCAAGTGATCACTTCCTATCATGTCTAGAGTCTGTAGGGCAAAAAAACCACTATTGTAATGATCAATCTTGACCCTGAAGAAAAAGGAGAACATGCACCTTCCTCTATTCTTTGCAGAGGTGAGGACCATGAGTGTGGAACATTGCATAAACTGATAGATTCAGGCCATAGGTTGGTTAACTTTATTGAATTTATCTTTCCTCTCTATTATTTGTTGCATAAAATGGCTATCTGGGGATGGGAAAGATGTATAAAAATAGAAGTGATATGACTGATTAGTACTAAAAGTTAGTTTGGTTTGGGTTTTTAAACAAAACACTGCACTGTCCTCAACAGTGGCTTTGCTTTTTTTTTTCAGTGATAATCACAAAGTCCACAGCTGGTCAGTCCTGATTAGGTAAGACATCAGCTGATCCTGGCTCCGTGATTCAGGCTTGTCCAGGTCCCCTCGGGGCATACAATGGATGAAGTATAACTGTGCAGAACACACACTACAGGCACTAGGTGGGTTTCAGTGGTTTTACAACTAAGCCCTCTCCATTCCCCTTCTCATTCATTGCTTTCCCTGCCATTTCATAATCTCTGCCTTGAGGACTTAGAGCCTTACAATTGATTGTCATACAGTTATCTTTTCCTCACCTTCCTACACGCACTCCTCCCTGAAGGCCTTGGAGTTTGGTGGCGTCATGATTGGTTTAGGACAGGAGTTCTTAACCATTTTTTTATCAGACACCTTTATCAGTTCAGTGAAGCCTACTGACCACTTTTCTGATTAATACTTGTTGCCTACATTCATAATTAAAAGAATGAAAAATTTCAGTTTGAGGTTAGTGAAAATACAGATGTATTTTTTTCCCATCCAAGTTCATGGACCACCTAAAATCTATCCATGAACCCTTTGGGTGTCTATGGACCCCAGGTTAAGAATACCTGATCTAGGAGTTGTAAAGGGGGTCCAGGCCTGGGGTTCATCTGAAAAATTGTTACACGTAGCATGTCCACGGGGGTGGGAGTTACAGTTCCCTTTTAGATAGCTTTAAAGACATATACTATCTTGTATACCCAAAGCTCTATATCAGGGCTTCTTAATCTGATGTACATGACCTACATGAAGTACATATTTTGACAACCTTGTTTCAATACAATTAGTTTCCTTTATGTATTTTACTTTATGTATTTAAAAACATTGTTCTGAGGAGTCCATAGACTTTACCAGACTGACAGAGGGGACTATGACATGCAAAAAAGATTAGAATCCTGAATCTCTAGAGTAGGAGTTTTATCCAGTGAGGGCCCCTTACAATTCATGAACATAACATTCAAGCAAAAGTGTTCTTAACTCAAAATCTGGGAGGTGCCTCAATAGCCTGGTTCCACTTTTATGATGAGGCATCAAGGGCTGTTCACTTAAGCCTCTCTGATGCTATTTTGGAAGTTTTCTTCTCCTTACACTTAGATCCTAAGGGAAGGACCTAGATTTGAGGAAGCTGAAAAATCGGAAGGATTTTTTTTGTCTCCTCAGCAGTCAAGAACAAAAAAGAGGGGGAAAAGCTAACAGAGGTAACACTCCACCTAACTCTCACTGGGTACTGAAGGGTCCGGGGTTTTTTTAGGGGTGGGGGTTGACGATGGTATATCACACATTTCCATTTCAAGGGAGAGCCTATTGCTAGGACTGTTCCTTTGTATCAGAATCCATAAGGGAAGTTCATTGTCAATCTGATTCCCAGTGAAATCTTAAAAGTCTTCAAACTGTTTTTCCTCTAGAAGGCTGTTACAGGTGACTGTGAGAATCATTTGTGTTACACAGGAATGACTTTTCAGAAACGGAAAAGGAATTAATGACACAGCTGGAAGGAAGTGAATTTCAATATATCCATGCCAGTTATATTCATGTTATGGTATCGGGGTCTAGTTTTCTCTCTCCTAATATATGGCTGATGGCACTCTCACTACTGCCAACTAGTGGGAAAGCTATGAAAGGGATAGCTGCCTAACATCTAGTGCAGATAATTTATTATGGAAACTATGAAAGGGTCCTTTAGGCCTATATATAGCCTTGTCTCTAAACTAGTGAAAATGAATGGTGAACAGAAGGAAAGCCAAATGAGCAGGGCCACACCACCTACATATTCTCAGCCCTGAAAAAAAAAAGGTATTCTGCTATTTTAAAAATTATTTTCTATTCCTTCCCTCTATTTCTCCCCAACAATCAATTAAGGAAGGAGGGTTTATAGAAAAAGATTAAAGTAGTCTTGAATGCTGTCCCAAGAATCCTCACTTGTATGTTCAATGAAGACTTGTCCTAATTGCTTCACAACCTCTGGTTTTGTTGTTCTGTATTATTATTAGCTAACTTTACCCTGTTGGAGAGGCAGGGCTATGTACCCAGTTATACTAAGGACAGCTGCCCCAATATAGCTTCTATGTACTTGAGGGGTGTCTGTGGTTGTGCAGAAAACTGCTCTAGTTTTCTGAGCTATTGTGTTGGTAATCAAGATGAGCTCTTAGCACTTATTTAACCAAGTGCCTTTGAAGAGTTTGGCCTTTGTTTCCTTTGATTAATTCAGTGTCTTCAATTGAGTCTTACTAGGTGCTAAGCCCCAGGCCCAAACCCCTGTTAGGTGTAAAACCTTAGTGGGTATGGATTGGCAACTAAGGTGGGACCCAAGGTGGGGCTAACTCCAGGGAAGGCCTAGTTTACGTGTCTGGGAGAACAGAGGCTTTTAGACCACGTGGGTTTAAGTCCGCCTCTCTGTGACGATTCTAGGTCACGTGGGTGAGTCGCATGTGTGACTCACCCCTGACGCTGAAAAAGATATAAAAACCAGGGGTTGGCTGTTTGTTCTTTGGAGCTCTTTGCTGCAGCAGTGGTGGCACGTGACTCGGGGCCAGCCCTTGTTCTGAGCTTCCAGGTTGAACCTAGATGTTGGTAACTATGAATTGTATTGGGTCTGTCTGTTGATGTTTGTAATTTGTTTGTATTTTGTTCTGAAGTTCAGGGTACTGGCTTTTCCCCTTGAACTAAGTGAATGCTGTCTGTATGCTGGATTAAAGGAAACTTGTCAACCCCTTCACCTTGCTTTCCTTAGTTAAGCAGATCAAAAGAACCTGTGCTGTTGGCAGCTTTCTGGGTGCTGGCTGTGGGTTGATCTTATACCCCCACAGAAGCTGCTAGGTGGATTGTGGAAACAAATGGCATAGTCGGCAAGATTGTTGAAACAGCCTAGTTTTTCTTTCTGCTCAATAAATGTCTCCTGTTTTTGACTAAAATCACTTCCAATCTCTGGAATTTTCTAAACCTGGAGCCTCCATGAAATTATTTCCCATGCATATGCAATCTCTCTAACTGGAAACTCCTTAACCATGCCTTCAGAGGTATAAAACCCATCTGTGCACCGGAATAAAAAATGCAAAATATGCATATCTCTCTCAAGATCTCTCTCTCTCCATCTGTATATGTATATATATACATATATATATATATATACACACACATAGGTGTATATATATATATGTTTAGCTATATATCTTGGTGTGTATGTGGATATACACATACACACACTTCTGGGGGGGGAGAGAGAGAGAGAGAGAGAGAGAGAGAGAGAGAGAGAGAGAGAATTGCATTCTTACTTTTACTTTAATACAAAGGAGAGTGGAAATCTTCAGAAGAAAAGGAAAATATTGCAACATCTGGATCCTATGGAACAGAGAATGAACTTATCATGAGCATCTCTAGTGTGGGTTAAAAATCATTAGGAAATATGAATAAAGATCTGGAACCTAGGATGATAGATATAATATCTTTCAAAGACAAGTTTTAAGAGACAAAAATGAGAAATAACAGCTTAAAATGGATATGAAAAATCCTAATAAAGCAAAGAACTGTTAAAGGTGAACAGGGGCACAGGTGGAAGACAAAAATGCAAGGATGGCAGAATAAATAACAGAGTAAAACTTAAAAAAATAGCAGCTCAACTGGAATATTTCAAATCTCTACAAACCAAAAGAACAGAGGTAGAGGACCACTTGATGAAACAATCTGGAAATCATTGGTTGCCAAGAAAAATTCAAAGATATATAAAAATTCAAAGCCTGAGTATCAGGATAGTCTAACATGAGAAAAACTAAAGAATAAACAATATCAATATACAAACACATAAGTATTATAGTAGACTTTTTTAAAAAGCTGTCAATAAGTATAGGACTTATATGTGTTTAAAAAAAAACCACTAACAAGCACAGAAATGTAAGGACATTGTCCTTATTTTTTTCAAAAACATTCATCTAAAATCAAGATTTGGCATTAATTTAATGGCAAAATAATAGAACCTGAAAGACTGAGCAAGGATGCCCATTATCGTTCTTATTATTTATTATAGTACTCAAATGTTGGCTGTAATAATTATAAGAAAAGAAAATTAATGGAGTAAACCAACAAGATAATCCCTCTTTGCAAATATTAAGCCCTGTCTCTTACATAATGATTTACTTAGAATATCCTAGAGAACTTACAACAATTTTTAAGTCATTTCAACAGAACAGAATTCCTAATAATGAATCCAGAAAATGTCAGCATGTCTGTATAGTACTAACAAAAGTCAAGAGGGAAAGACAGGTACACTTAAAAATTTAGGAGTTAACATACCAAGTGAGGTATAGGATTTATATAAAGCTATAAAACATTTTTCAGAGAAATAAAAGAAAAGCAAAATAAATGAAAAGTCAATGTTCATGGCTGGGTTATGCCAACCAGGTTAACAAAAATCATGATATTACTGAAATTACTTTGCATATTTCACATTCAAGGATAAGGAGGTGACAGTACCACTGTATTCTTCCCTGGTCAGGCTATATCGGGAATAGTATATTCAGCTCTGTGCGGAATATTTTAGGAAGTATCTTGATAAGCTGGAGAGTGGCAAAAGGAAGGCAAGCAGGACAATGAAGAATCTTGAATGTGGGCCCTATGAGGAACAGTTGAAGGATGTAAACATGAAGACATATTTAGCCTGGAAAAGAGAAGACCTAGTGGAACACAACAACTCTATTCAAGTAATTTAATGCCACTTGGAAGAAGAGTTAGCTTTGTTCTAATTGTCCCCAAATGACAGAAGTAGGAGCAATAAAAAGAAGATGCAAAGAATCAAATTTAGTCTTAATTTAAACAAAAAGCTCCGAATACTTAAAGATGTAACAAAGTGGAATGGCTTGCCTCAGGGGATACTAGGTATGCTCTCACTAAAGATCTTCAAGGAAAGACTGAAAGACCACATTTTAGGTATGTTGTGGAGAGGATATTTTTTCAAGCATGAATTGAACCAGATAACCTCTGAGATCCCTTCTCTGTCAGGTTTCTATATGCATGACTCATTTTGTTATTTTAACAGGTGCAACTGGTTTGACCAATACTTTGTATTTTCTAAATTGAGCCAAGAGTGGCACTGATACACCTGAGCCAGGGTAACTCTAGGATAGCTAGTACAGCACTCATAGAATCATAGATTTAGAGCTAGAAAGAAATGAAATACTGTCTAGTCCAACTTTCTCTTTTTTATATATGAGGAATTTAAGTCAAGAAAGGCTGTGATTCGCCTAAGCATCTAAGGGAGGATTTGAACTCATCTTCCTGACTCCAAGTCCATTATTTTATCCACAATGCCTTTCATAAAAACAAACAAAAACCCAAACCTTTGCCGTAGAAGAACATTGTATCTGACAGTGATAAATACACAGACAGATGCCTTTTCTCTATGTATAAATGGTCCCCTAGTAATTTATGTTCTCTGGATATAATTATGTTCTTGGGGAAAAAGTTAACATTTCAGTTTTCAAAAGGTCGAATATAAGTCTCCTAAACATTTCTAAGAGGACGATTAGAAATTTGTTTCCTTGTTTCTCCCTGCTTCTTTTTTTTCTTCCTTCCTCATCCTCACTATCCCTTCCAAGAAAATCCACACAAATTTAGGCTCATTTCAAATTTCAAACATGACTTCTGATAAAGAAGCCCCTATGTGGGGCTCCTGCTTCCCAGGAGTCCAGCATTCATAGTCAATACCTTAAGACCCTTACTCTGAAATTACTTTCTGTTAAGCATTCTACAAAGTGATGCATTTTACTTTACAAGTGCAGATAACTTGACCTTAATATTTTCAACTTCAAAAATTCTTTTGGACTTCTCACTGTCCTATTTATTTTGTCTACTCACAGTCCTATTTACTTTTCCCAGGCACTCAAGTGAAGTTTCTAAATTGGAAACCTATGCAGGAAAATATCTATTTTTACTGTCTGTCTCACCTTATATTATTAATAAAAAACTCTGCAGTGTGACTTCCACAAGAAAAAGCAGGTGACTAATTCCTGCCACAAGGCTTCAAGGTGCAAAGGCAAATGATAAGTTCCTGTGCTTGAATTTAATTCCTCAGTTAATTTTGACTACTCAAAATAAATTCTGTATTGGGAACCTGCCTTCACAGAAGAAGCAGTGTAGGATTCTGGAAAAAGCACTGACTTCAGAATCCAAGGTCCTGCTCATTACCTGGGTTACCTCACACAATTCATTTAACTTCCCTGGCCCTTAGTTTCCTATGTGTAAAGTAAGGTTAGACTAAATGGCCTCTGAGCTTCTGTCCAGTTCTAGATCTATGATCCAATGATAACTGGAAACAAATGTTTAACTATTTTAAACATATTTTTATCTACTACTTAACTAGAAAAAATCCAGTAGAATTATGGACTCTAAAAGCTATAAGGAACTCAGGATTATTAGATCTGAAAGGAACCTCAGAGACTATCTAGTCCAAACTCTACCTAATGAGAAACTCCCTACCCTACATTTCACTACATTTCATTTGAAGATTATTCTAGCTGTTAGGAAGTTCTTCCTTACACTGAATCAAGATATTCCTCTTTGAATGCTCTCCCTCCTCTGCTCTGACTACTGACCTGTCTGGCTTCCTTTAAATTGCAAGTAAAATCCCACCTTCTTTAAGAAGCCTTCCCTAACTCCTCTTAATTTCAGGGCCTTCTCTCTTTTCATTAGTTTCTATTTATCCTGTCTATAGCTTGCTGTGTGTGCGTGTGTGTGTGTGTGTGTGTGTGTACATGTATACATGTATATATACACATATATATGTATATATATGTTTGTTTGCATATTGTCTTCCCCAGTAGATTGTGAGCTCCTTGAGCTTACTGTCTTTCGCCTCTTTTTGTATCCTTAGCACTTAGCACAGTGTATGGTGTATAGCAGGCACTTAATAAATGATTATTAAATTGAATTTGATGTCTTTGTTTTTCCCTCTAGAGCCAAGAAGAATAAATCTGTTCCAATGACAATCTTTCAAATATTCGAAGACTGTAATTATGTTCCCCCAAGTTTTTTTTTTTAATTGTTGACATCATGCTCCAAACTAACAACATTTTCCAAAAGGGGGAAAAACTCATTGAAGCCATTTAACCTGATTAGAATGCCAAGTTCTCATGTTGTGGTATCATCTCAGATTCTTCTATAGCAAATAAAGTAGGAAGTTTGAATCTTTGAATAGAAGCTTAATCACAATAGCTTTACCCATTCCATAAGCCATTCATTAGACATAGCCTTTAAAACCAGACTAAAGGCATTCTGTAGATCAGATCTGTTTAATGTACTTATTAGATCCCCAAGGACAGAAGACAATAATAAGAATATTTTATTCACTCTTTTTTCAGAGGTTGAGTTTCAGTGGAGAAGATGTGACTGTTTACTCAAATAAATGAGATTTTAAATTTATCCCTATTGAATTTCAGGTTATTAGACTCAGGCCTCATCCCAGCTCACTGAGAACTTTTTAGATTCTAATTCTGTTATCCAAGATATTTATCATTCCTCTGGGCTTCATGAAGAAGAGAGAGAGAGAGAGCAACAGAGCAGAGGTGAGATGAGAGGAAGTTTCAAAAATCTGATAAGCCAGAGATAATGTAAGAAATAGGAAAAGGCATGAAGTGACTGGTAATACATTTTGTTTGAGTCCTCCCCCACCTCTTAAGGCCAAAATCTTTGTGCAGATCTCATTTACATTGGAAGGGGAAGGGAAAGGAATAGTCATCTATTAAGCACCTACTATTTGACAGGTACCATGCTAAGCACTTTATAAATATACAGATATTTGAAAAGCACTTAGCCTTGATAATAATTTCATTCATTGAAAAGGGGGGAAGAAATGACAAAGGGAATTGCTATTCTGCACCTAAATGTGACTCAAAAGGCGTAAGGAATGCTTGAAGCAAAAATAAAGAATATTCAAATTAATTCAATCCAATAACAAATTACCACGTATGTTTACTATGTGCAAGGCACAGGCTAGGTTCTGGGGACACAAACATAAAAAGAAAATTATCCCCACACTCCAGAAGTTAAAATTTTCCAAACAATAATCAAATAAATGAATGCTTAGGCCATCTTAGAATTTATACAAGAAAAGCAAAGGGAAGTCAGGAAGAGTATGACACCCTAAATTTTGGGCAAGCAGATTTCAAAGTATTCAGCAAAAGGATAGGTAAGATGGTATGGACTATGGGTGAAATAAGCCAAAAGGTGGTAAGAATGTCAAGAATGAAAATCTGAAGGCACAATCAGAAACATAATCATGAGAGCAGGGATTATTCCATTTTTGTATTTGTATTCCTGGTACAGGTTGGGAACTTCATCAGTCCTTATTTAATTAAACTCAAGAAGAACTGGTGAACAGTTTCACGTGGGTACATAAGGAACACACGGACCAAATCAGATTTTAAAGACATGCAGAGAGGTTGGAGGCAAGAGCAGAAAATAGAGGATGACTACAAAAGATTGGAATAGTGCACAAAAGATATGTGAAGATAGTGATGAATGATAAGGACAATGAAAAAAGCTTTCTTTGCTATATTTGCAGGAAAATAGAGAGAACTAGAGCTGGAAGGGACTTTGCTGGCCATTTAGTCTGACCCCATTATTTTATAAATGAAGAAACTGAGGCCCAAACAGGTTTAATGAGTTTTTCAAGGTCACACAGGTAGTAAGTGACAGAAGCAGAATGCTGAGTGAGAGTCTATGACTCCATAGTCAATGCCCTTTCCACTAGGCTGTTCTGATGAGGAAAAGAGGATAAAAGGAAGAATGGATAAAAAGATAATAGATGATATTGATGATGGTGATAAACTCAACTTATCAACTCTTATTTTCCTTCTTTTTTCTCCCAAGAAGAATTGGCCTCCCACTAGGTCTCAAAATGATTAAAAGAAAGTGGAAACCGAAAATCTGAGGCGAGAATAAGGCTTACTTAAATTGTCTTCAACTTCTCACTCTTCCTCACCCCACCTTTCTAATCAGTAAACTAATCTTCCTTCCTTTTTTTTCTGCCTGCACAGCATTTCTTGTATCTTCACTATTTCTCTTTACTCACACAGGTACCACCTCATTTCAAGCCTTTATCCACTCACCTAGACTCCTTACCTCAAGCCACTACTCCCTACTCTGATCCACAGATGCCAAATTGATTTTCCTTAAGTACAGATCTCACTCCACTCAATAAATTTCAGTGGCTCATTGTCTCTAGGATCAAACACAAACTCTTCTGTTTGGTTTTTAAAGCTCTTTACAACCTGTCTCTGGCAGCTACGTGGCAGACACTTATTAGTTGTGTGACCCTGGGCAAGTCACTTAACCTGTTTGTCTCAGTTCTTCATCTGTAAAATAAGCTGGAGAAGGAAATGGCAAACACTCCAGCATCTTTGCCAAGAAAACCTCCAAATGGGGCTACCAAAAGTCAGCTATGATTGAACACCACCTGTCTCCAGCCTGGCTGGCATTATCTTTTGCACTCCCCTCTCTCCTGTCTCTGTGCCTTTGTACAAGCCCATCCCCCATGACTGGAATGTCCTTCTTCCATGCTTCTGCCTCATTTAATCCCCCTCTTCCTTTAAGATACAGCTCAAGCACAACCTACAAAAAAAAACTATTCTAATTCACTGTCCTGCAACTGCTAGTACCTTTCCTAATTACCTTACACTTATTTTATATTTGTTCTATATGTACTCAAATATGTATCCTCTGATAAAATGTAAGATCCTTGAAAGTAAGGTTGGTTTTTTGGGGGGGTGGCCATCTGTATCTGTAGCCCTTAAACTGAAGCTAAATGGAGCAATTCATAGACTGCTAGCCTTGCAGTCAGGGAGAAAGATGTGAGTTAAAATCCTGCCTCAGATACATCATATCAGTATAACCCTGGACAAGTTACCTCTCGCAGCCTCAGTTCCCTTATTCATCAAATGGAGATGATAACAGTAGCTACCCTGCAGGTTGTTGAAAAGATAATATGAGAGTGCCATGTGTGTATATCTATCTATCTATCTGTCTATCTATCTATGATGTAGCTTATTATTAAATGTCTGAGGCAAGATTTGAATGCAGGTCTTCCTGACTCTGGGTCTAGCACTCTAGCCACTATACCACCTAGAGGTCTTGTCATCAATTTATAGGTAAGAAAATTGATCCCCAAAGAGATTGTAACTAATAGTCACGATGCTAATAAGCGGCAGAGCCAAGACTCAGACTGAGGAATTCTGATTCCACATACTGTACTCAACATACTATACCATGACACTACTCTAATTAGTTGTAATTTAATGTTTCTGTCTGCATTTAAAAATCAGCAGGGAGAATACTGATTTAGTATAAAACAGCAAAAATCAAAGGACAGATGAAAAAATCCTTATACAATCAAAGAGTCATAATGATTCTATTTCAGTTAAATGTGAATAATTCATATAGCAATTTTGAAGGTTTCAACCAAAGTATCTCTCAACCCTTAATAAATATTCAGGTTATTTATCAGTCATGAAAGATAACCTTATTCAGCCATTTCAATTGTCAAAATATGAAATATAAGTCATGGAAAAGAAAATACTGAAAAATCTGTTCTCTTATAAGAATATAAGCTCCTTGAGGCCAGGGACTGCCTCACTTGTATATTTGTATTGATCACCACAGTGCTTGGCATACATTAAGTACTTAATAAATGCTTTTTCATTCATATATTTGCTCCTTTCTAACCACAGAACAGAGATGCAATCTCATAATTTCTTCCTCATTTTCCTATCCCTAAAGCCTACATGCATCCCCTTTGAGATTTGGCAAGGGTTTTTGGCTATAAAATAATAGTTCATAAAAAGAATTTAACACGGGGAAAGCTAGGCCCAGTTTCCCTTATCACTTTCTTGGGACTTTAATTTACTCATCATTCTTCTCGAGAGAGCCAAAGATATCCAAACTTTTATTTCTAAGACTAGCGTTGCTGAGTTTTCCCTTACTTAAGTATGGAAGTCGCACTTGGGCTCTGTGCTCCCTACTGAATCTGCTGCGTTAGGTGCAATAGAGATCCTGAAGTGAGATTCAAAAATTGAAGTAGGATTCACTTGTTTCTCAAAAAACCTCAAAGATCTCTCTCTCTCTCTCTCTCTCTCTCTCTCTCTCTCTCTCTCTCTCTCTCTCTCTCCCTCTCCCTCTCTTTCTCCATTCCCCCCCATCAGAAAAAAAATCTTAGGTCACTTCCTTACCATAAGTCCTACTAAAGAAAGCTGCTTTTCCTGAATTTAATATTCTATCTACCACCTCCAACCACTTGTACAAGCTATCCCCAGGAATACAATTTCTCCTTATCTTAGCTTCTTAAAATCCCAAGCTCCATTCAAAACTTAACCCACGCACCAGCTCCTATGGAAAATCTTTCCTTATTCCCATAGTTGTTAGGACTTTCTCCTCAAATCATCATATATAAACTTATTTGTTAATATGTTATATTTTTCCAAAATAAATGGAAGCTCCTTGAGGTCACTGACTAGTTCCCATGTGGTTTCTGTATCCCCAGAATCTAGCACAGTGTCTTATCCATAGAAGGCACTTAATAAATATTTGATGGATTGTGATAATATGGAAAGATGTGGAGCCAGAGGACCTTGGTTCAAATCTTAGCTCTCCTACTTATGGTTTGTGTTACCCTGGGAAAGTCATTTCTCCCCTTTGAACAAGTTTCTTCTGTTAAATGAGGAGGTTGGAATCCATGACCTCCAAAGTCCCTTCCAGATCAAAATCTATGGACTGCATTGAATATAATAAAAGGTGTTTCAGATGTTTCCGAAAACATTTTTTACTCCCCCTTACTTAACTCATCAAAAGATCCATTACTGTAAGGGACTGCAGTTATTTTATCTGTTATTTTCTTAGGAAGTATAGAGCCAAGGGCTTAAAACTGGGCTATGTCTGTGGTCATAAGCAGTCAAACCCAGAAAGGTGACCTAAATTTTATCCCCAAAGGGATTTATCTTCTCACTCCCTACTCTGTAGCCCAAATATACTAGTTCCAGAAAGTTTTTATAGGTAGGTCAATTTTCTGAATTTCCTTGAGAAGCCTGTGACTATCCCAGATGAATCTGAACTAAAAATATCAATGCCATCATGCAAAAGATTTCATTCCAGACAACAATTTCTTGACCAGTGACTGAAAATCAGGCGATGCCTTAATACTCAAAAACACCTCACCAAAATTATATTCTCTTTTAGCTATCTTTGCTTTACTAAAGTGCCATCTAATTGCCAATAGCCTTTGAATAGTTCTACAGTTGCTATCTTCTTAATACTCAGGTTATTTATCTTAATAAGGCCCCACAATTTTATAAAAATAATCATTTCTCAGATATAGTCATCTAATTTGGTAATAGCACTGATTTTCCTGCAATCCTTTTCTCTGTCTTCGGTACCAAAATCACTAACGACATATCATTAATGGGATTATAGTTTAAGAAACCCTGGGTTTCAATAAACTGTCTGCTAATTTTTGTAATGGCTTTGCTATTTCCCTGAAATGTGGGTACCTGGAATGAGAGTGTGGGGTCCCCATATCTATCTCATGAAAGACTGAGTCTGGTTTTCTTAGTTTTCCCTGACAAACATTTTGTAAGTGGATTAAAACAGATGTCAGCCTTTCCCATCTTTTGCCCTCTCTTAGGGACTGCTTGGCAGCTAGATGGCACAGTGGATAGAGTGTTAGGTCTGGAGTCAGGAAGACTCATCTTCCTGAGTTCAAATACAGCCTCAAACACTTATTAGCTGTGTATCACTTAACTCTGTTTGCCTCATGAACTGAAGAAGAAAATGGCAAGCCACTCTAGTATCTTTGAGAAGAAAACCCTAAATGGGGCCACAAAGAGTCAGACATGACTGAAATGACTGAACAACAACAAAGGGACTGCTTAATTTGGTCTGAGGAGTTTTCTTTCTTTGCCTCTGTATGTAAGGTGAATTTCGTTATTCTTTTTTAGGTTCTGGTTCCCAGGATCCACGGCCATAAACAATCTACTAGTTCCCAGGCTCATAGTCTGTAAACATCTCCACCATGCTTGCACATCGTTATATAATGATAAATAATATAAACATATGAGTTAAATTGTAAACAATATACTGTGCCTGCGCTATGCTGAATCACCATGATATTGCTAAAGTTAATGTAAACTTGTGAGATTGCTACTGGCAAATTGCCTTCTTTGTGTGTTTCTCTATAAATCAAGTGAGCACTGGTTGGTAAGTGGAAGTGGGGAATGAAAGCTGGCATGCTGTGTGTGCCTCCACCTGCCCCCATTGAGGCTTGGGGGATTTGTGAAATATGTGTGCTTGTCTCGACTGGCCTCCATTGAGACTTACGGGGTGCTGTAGGAGTTGTCGCTTCCGTTATCAGCAACTCCCTTGAGAAGAAGAAAGAAAATAACCCTTTATTATGTCTCCATTGCTGTCCTTCTGGCTGCCTGGATCAAGAGTGAACCCACTAGAGGTCAGAGCCAAAAAGCTCCTGTCTTACAGCTTTTTAAATAATAGCTAATCCCACACTACTGTCCTTATTAGACATAAAATTACTAAATAGAAAACTTTATCCTGTCTATCAACAACAGGACCTTCCATTTACCTTTACTGTAAGATTTAGGGGATAACAACTTATTGTTGCACCTGTACCCCAGTTTGGGGCTCATTCCTACCTACCTACCAGCAGGTGCTTAGAAGTTAAAATAATGTGTAGTGACCACTCAAAGGGAATTGAGTATTTTGTTTAAAATCTCTTTTTCTTTTAAAGAAAAGAAATAGAGAGAAATATAAAATGACTAATGGTTTTTGTTTTGTTTTGTTTTTTAAGGCAAAGAAAATAAAAGACACATCCTGGGAGCCATGAGGAATAATAAATGAATGAAGGAGCGACAGAGAAGGGTACATGCTGAGAGTTAATGGGGGAAGAAACCTGGAGAGCAGGAAATATAGAGTTAGTGACATTGGCTAGGAGCAAGAGAATGAGAGTCCTTGGGTAAAGTGCAGCACAGATAAAAGACCCAGTGATACATGGGGAACCAGAGCCTGATAGATTTTAGAAAGATCTTTGAGGCAGTCTGAGGAACGAAGAGAAAAGAGAACTAACTATACTGCAAGGAATGTGTCCATTTGCTTTGACTGACTACACATATTTGATACATGGATTCTGTTTTTCTTTCTGTCTTTTAAAAAAAATGTCTAATCCCACCTTCTTGCCCTCAACCTCTTCTAGGCAGACTATTACTGAAACAGAAAGCTTTCCTGATTATCTCCTGACTTGGGGTTGGGGAAGATTTGGGAAAGAAAGGAAAGCTAGCAATAATATTGGGAAGAGGAGGAAAAGAGAGAAGGGAGTCATTTAAACTTTTTTTTTTTAATGAACAGAAAAGAACAGAAAGAAGTTCAGAGGGAAATAGATCATTAAGATAACTTTGAAAAGTAACATGGCGAATTTATTTTATACTTTTCTTATATTCAAGCTATATATAATAGAGATTTATTTTCATATATAATCCTTTTCTGCTTTTCTTTGTACATAGTAACCTTTTTTGTGTTCATGAAATTCTGAATAAAAAAGAAAGCATGAGAAACAAAAATGAAATTACAAGAAGTAGGTAAGTAAATTGGAGAAGAGAAGGAATGTTGGGAGATTTTTTTTTTAAAGAAGTAAATAGCAATTCAAGTATGGGACTATGATCAGTGAGTTTTAGGGGAAAGTAGAAAACAGAGAGAGCAGAGAAATTTAAAAGAAAATGATAAATGGCAAGCTGTTGTGGAAATGCAAATAGCAAAGATGATTTTCAAAAATGATCTGTCTGACAAGTATTCATCAGTGATGGCTGGCTATGCAAAATACTATTTATATGACATACTTGTAACCCACAGGTCCCAAATTAATGTAAATTAATGAAGAAGGAAAGCATGACTGATTTTAATCCATTAAGGGCCTAGACACTGGAGCTGTTCTGTCCTTGGTCTGTATGGCTCTCTTCCATACTGTCAAAGTGTTTGCAGCTCATCACCCCTCATCACAACATGTAATGTCTATCACCACTTCTGTTACTGCCACCACCAACTCTTCCAAACTCTGCTACTCATTTTCTAGTTTTTTCCTTTGACTTTCTTTTCTTATTTCTTTTCTTTGGTTTGTTGCTTCTCCCATGGTCCTTGGTTTTTGTGTCAAAAGGCTGGCTTTTCATGGATCTTGAATCTCAGGATCATGGATCTTGAACCTCTTAATTCTGCTTGGTAAGGCAGCCCAATATATAAAGCTAGGTGTTGTCTCCACGTCTCCTTAAAAACACACACACACACACATACACACAACAGACTAAAGATAAAGAAGAAATCAGAATGCAAAGTGTTATGTTTTGGAATAATAGTCTCTAGTTGCTGTTGGGTACTCAGGAACTATTTCTTTGCTGTTAAAAGTACTTGTTCAGCTTCCTTCTACTTTCAGAATAATTCAAGATACTTGAAGATGGCAGAAGGTGACCACAAATAACTACGTTTTTACTGTATATAAAAGTAATTAACCAATAAATGCTTAGAAGCTAAATACCTAACAGGAAGGGGAAAGCCCTCTTCTACCTTTGAAAAAGGAGACTTGATGTTTTCTAGTTGGAACAAGGGACACTTGCCACTAACATGTACATGGATGTACAGAAAATGTAGTGCCTAGCTTTTTGGCTTTTGGTAACCAGGTAAAGCAAAGTTCAAAAAGAGGGAGAGAAACTGGGTACTTACTGAGAGCTGGATACCAGCTAACAATAAAAAAACCCAAGGCCCTTAAACCCTTTTGCAGAAGAAAGATTTTTCAAACCTGAAAGAACTGACTATTGTATTGATCCTGGTACTACAAATAAGCTTCACACAAACGAAGAAAGATTTAAAATAAATACATTTGGGATTGAAGGAAGCCTCATAGAATTAGAATTAGAAGGGACTTCAGAGGTCCTCCAAGTCCTTTTCCCTCCCATTACAGATGAAGAAACTAAGAATCACAGAGGTTAAAGGACTTGCCCAAGGTCTAACTGAATCATCCTGTCTCTCAATTAAATTATGCAGTAATTGCTGAAGGTTATCATTAGAACTGGGAAGATCACGACTGAATTCTGTTACAAACAGAATCCATAACACTCTGTCTTGCTCTAGGGAACAGCGTATACTTTCTAACCTTTATTTGAAGACAACAGAATGCCCAAAAAACAGTTCAGAAGGCCTGAAACTCTGTCCTGGGATCATCATAATCCAGTTGTGCTACTGTGTGAACCTATTTTATTAATCTAAGTCCTGGGACATTACTCCCATTCTCCTACTCTGAGTTCCATTTTCTGTTTGTTTTCTCAAGTCCAAATGGATATTTGAACTGTGACCCATGTCTGTGCAATCATATTCCATCGCTATCTCTTCCATTTGGGCTGGTTTGGACTTCAAGCAAATACACTGTGGCTTTACCTCTATCCCAGCCCCATTGCTTGTCTGTAACTTTGAGAGTCAGTCAAACACTCAACACCAGCCTACCTAATTCCACTTAGAAACTTGCTTGTGCTTTCTAGTTTAGTCAGAGTCCATAAACTCTGCCTTTGATTTTCCTGGTAACCACCTGGCCCTCTTTTGTGGAAAGGAGATTAGAATAAAGGAATAAGATCACTGCTTCTGGTGAATAAGACTGTTTTAACAACAATGGAGAGAAAGCAGAGCTAACTATTCAATCCTTATTCTGCTTTTATTCTTTCTCTAGAAAGGTGAATAAAGTTTATAATGTAAGAACAAAAATAATTAAGAGAAAATTGGAACCCAAGATAAATTAGAAGATAGTAAAAGAGCACTTGAATGAAGTCAAGCCTCCAGGCCCAAATAAACTGTGTCAGAGGGGACTGAGGCAATTATCAGGTGCAATTGCTAAACTATTTCTGGGATCTTGGGAAAAAAAACTATGGAAAAATTCTTGAATGTATGAGTAAAGGAATGGTTGTCATCACCTAGAAAAGGAAGCAGTGATCATCACAATATCTTCATTAAGAACAAATACAGACTAAACCTATTTCACTCATCGACAGGGTTCCTATGTTGGTAGATTAATGGAAAACTGTAGACATACATATACCTGAAACAAATACTTATACTTCAGTCAAGTCATGTTATAGTTTTTTGTGATCCCTTTGTGGACAAGATGAAGCAATGTAAGCTAGATAATGATAGGTAGACTTGGAACTGAATGAACTAATGGAACTGAAGTATGGATTAATGGAACAATGTCAACCTGGAGAGAGTTCAATAGAAAACTGACAGGTATCTGTCCTTATCCTTTTTACATTTCAATTTATTTCTTTTATCATGATTTAGATGGAGGCAGCATGGCACAAAAGAAAGAGCACTATATCTGGAATCAGAAAACCTAGGTCAAATCTCACTTCTGGTATTTACTGTCTGGAGGAGATGGAGGAGAAAATGTTTCCCTTTGAAAGCTAGGATGTATGGGATTGGCTATTAAGTGTTTTCAGTGAACAAAGGAATATATTTAAAGGACTCATGATAACTGAAATTATATTAATAACCTTAGAACTTCTGCCATTGTACCAGTGAAAAACAATGGAAAAGACCAAGCAAAGTTGATGGTATTAAATGATATATTTTAATGAAATGCTGTTGGCATTTTTAAAGTTTCATTCAAGTCATTTCAAATGCTGTTGGCATATTTAAAGTCTCATTCAAGTTCATTTGGATATTCAGATATATACAGATGCCTAAATACACAGGTTTTGTTAAGTTTTAATAACAGGCTTTGGATATGTTTTAGTAACTGTCTTTGAATATGTGTTAGGAATCGTTGCTAAGGTCTCATGTTGAATTGAGGCTTTCACATAAAGACATGTTTTAGTCATCATGAAACTTTTAAACTACTACTCCTGGGGGCACATATATTTGAAAAGGAGAAGGAATACTTGCATTTCTCAAGATGATCAGAAATATGGCCCCTTGTCAAACCATACAATAGGTCTTTACAGTTGTTGTTCAGTCGTTCAGTTGTGTCCAATTTCTTGTGACCCCATTGACCATAGCACGCCAGCCCCTTCAATCCTCCACTGTCTCTCAATGTCTGTCTGTCCAAGATCATGTTCATTATTTCCATGGTACTATATATCCATCTCATCCTCTGAGGCCATCTCCTTTTCCTTTTACCTTCAATCTTCCCCAACATCATGGTCTTTTCCAATGAGTTCCACTTTCACATCATGTGACCAAAGTACTTAAGCGTCATCTTCAGTATTTGACCTTCCAGTGAATAGCCTGAATTAATTTCTTTAAATATTGACTGATTTGATCTCCTTGCTGTCTCAAAAATCTTCTCCAGCACCACAATTAGCTTTAAGAATAGTTTTGTCTCAATTTATTAAAGCTCATACATTAAATGGATTAGTTGCCAACAGCATTTCAGTATGTGCAAGATAGTTAAATGGATGTGAAGGGAAAAATAGTCTGCAGTGTAGTTTAATTGCTTGGTTAAAAAGCTAGTTTTTAAATTAAGACAGCACAGGAGACTTACTACTAATAAATAATAAATTTTAATATCGCAACTAAATTTTTATTAAAGCTTCAAATAATTTTACAAAGAACCATTTTGTATCTTATTTTGTGAGCTTTTCTAAAATGGGAGAAGTATTTTGTCCTTAAAAGTTTTTTTCCTTTCTTTTTATTTCTTCCTTCCTTCTTTCTTTCTTTCTTTCTTTCTTTCTTTCTTCCAGATTCTTTCTCTACTCTATGTATAGAAATATCCACATCATGTACAGTATTCAGGTAAAGATAAACAGAACAAGTGGTGAAATGATCTAAACTTTCACATGAGTTATACTTGCCTAATTTGATGTTCTTCCTATAGTTATAATGTTTATAAGATTAACTCCACAAGATCTGAATTGGTTTTCATCACATGAACTAATTACCAGAAGGCCAATGTGATTATGTTTTCTCAGGCCCTAATATTATACTAAGTCTTATTACTAGCAGATTTTAAGTAGCATTACCTAGGAAACCTCCATAAGTGACTTGGAACCTGGAAAGCAGATCTACTAGGAGGAATGTCTCTCCAAAATCTTCCTGGGAAGAAGGCCCATTCTAGGTACTGTTAACAACTGACACCCCAGTTAAAAACACCAAGATGTTGATTCAAAGATACATGTTTCTGAGTTTAAGTGGACCAAACTTGACACTTTATGGATAGTGGTCAAGGACAGATTCTCTTTGACACAGAATTTCCAAGGGAAAATAATTCCTGAAAGCAGAAAACTTCATGAGATAGATAGCTAAACCCAAGATAATAGAATAAAAAAAATCTGCTGTTTTAATGGATGTTAACTGAATATTGTACATATGTGTTTGCTGAGCACCTGAATTACACTGGGGAGTTAGGAAAGGACCTGGAGGAGATTAAACATGAAGGGATATGTGGCTGGACCATTTGGGTTTGTTACATATAATACTAATAATTGTTATTGTATTTCCTTTGCTTTGCTGTTGTATTCAGTGTTTCCTAATACTTCCTAATTCCTAATCTACCTGTAGAAATACTTGTCAGAAAACTTATATTAAGGCATTCAGAGAGAGGATCAATGAGATGTACCAGAACATTAGGTTATCTACTTCCAAAAGTAAGGACAGTGAGAAGAGAATTTTGAGCTTAACTTTCTTACTTCCCCCGTTAGTTAAAATGAGCAGGTCACATAACTAGCTAGAGCCTGCAGAATCAAGCTGAGACATCAAACTGTAGTTCTGACATTAAGTGATTAGTTTGCAAATTTCAGCTATCCTCCCAGTGTTTACTGTCTAGAATCCTGTTTTACCTGATACAGATCTTCCCTTCTGCCATGTATTCTCTGATGTGTAAACTATTACCTTCCCCTTCCACTTTCTATAAATTAACCTGAGTTCATCCTTCTACATATATAAAACTGATATAAGGTTTCTGAAGCTACTGCTCAGAGCTCACTGATTTTTGAATTTAGTGAACTTATGTTTTAAGTATAAAGAACTGGTTTTTATCACATCTCAGCATTGTCAATGGTTATAATTGTCAGCAGTATCTATCAATGGATTCTTAGACAATTTCTGCTGTAATAGTAATATATTTGAAA
Organism: Trichosurus vulpecula; assembly: GCF_011100635.1. Classification (NCBI taxonomy): domain Eukaryota; kingdom Metazoa; phylum Chordata; class Mammalia; order Diprotodontia; family Phalangeridae; genus Trichosurus; species Trichosurus vulpecula. Next base: position 132,639,347 of record NC_050577.1, on the reverse strand, counting down.
AATTAACATTTGAAGATTTTAGTATATCATTTGTACAAGTACAGAAAGGGGAAGGTAAAACCAGGTAACAGTTCTTGTGAAAAAGATTAAGCCATTACAAATTGCACGTAAGTTTTGTGACATGACACTAGAAAAACTAATGTAATTTTGGACATCATTCCTATATGTATCATGTCCAGAATGATGGAAGGCATAGTTTAACTTGATTCTACCCCAACCTCACCACATCTAGAATACTGTACTGAGTTCTGGGAAACACATTTGAGGTATAACATTGAAAAGCTGTTGAGTGTTCTGGGAAATGTAGCCAGGTTGGTGAAGCACACTGAGACCCAAGGAGATGAAAAGACAATTAAAGAAATTGGGAACTTGTAACCTGAAAAAAAAGCCAGAAGAATTGAAAGTTGTCTTCAAGGATTTGAAGTGCTTTTTTGTGGAAGGGGGAATAGACTTGTTTTGCTTAGCTATGGAGAACAGAACTAAGAGCAGTGGGATGAAGCTGCAGAGAAGTAGATTTTAATTTAATTTTTAAAAGCTTGATGATAATTAGAATTAACATTAGAATAGGATACTTTAAAATGTAATGATTCCTCTCATTAAAAGTCTTTAAGAAAAGGACAGAGGACTACCTCTTGTGGATTCAATTCAAGAAACTTTGAGTAAGCACCTTCTATTTGAAGAATATGGTGCTAGAAATTAGGAGAGATGCAGAATTTTAGATGCCTCTGTCCTCATGGACTGTATTGTTTCTGTCTTTGTATTCTTAGCACCTAGTACCCCGCATTATATATATTAGTAAACGCTTGATGAATTAAATTGAATGAAGATAGGTTCTACGTTTCATTTAAACTTTGGATCTGTATCAGCACCTAGGTTAACACAAGGCCCTGCACATAATAAGTGCTTAAAAAATGTATGGAGAATTGAACTATAGAAATTGGCCTCCTGTGCACAATCTTAGTCTCTAGCCTATGTACCACTCTAGACATTCCAAAAATAATCTCTAACCTATTTGGCCATTCTAGGTATTTTATTAGCCAGATTTCTGATCTATCCTACTGGTATGTAATAATTAATATACAGGAATGTGTATTTCTTTAAACATTGCTTCACACTGTCACCCAAAGTATGTGTCTCTACAAATTTAAATAAATTATTCTAGTTCAAAAATCTGTTGATTCTGACAAACAAATAAAGCTCTAGACTCTAATTCCTATGGTTTCTTAGAGAGGTTTAATTTGTATAAAACAATCACTACAATAAGGTATCAAAATAGCCCAGAAATTGCCTAAATAAATTTGGCATTCTACGCCAACTGGTGAGATGTGAGAGCCATGAGCAATACCAATTTTGTATCCCCAGTGCTTAGCACAGCACCTAATAGTGGGTGTTTTAAAAAATGTTCATTTACTGATTTTGAAAACAAGCTAGTTTGCAAAACACTATAGAGGAGAAGAATGAACGTTAAAAGAATATCACCTTAAAAAACAATAAAAAGCAGTTAAAAGGAAAATGAGCCTGCCAAAAGTTTGGCATAAGTCCCATGTAAGCTAGATAAATCATCCTGAGAATATTTATACAAAATGTGTTCAGAGCATAACAAATAAATGCAGAATGGCACAGATTTGCTAGCAATCTTATGCCAATCTTTGTTCATCATGAGCATGATATGGTATGGAAAGACTATGGAATCACTACATTTAGGCAATATTATAAACCTAAGTACCCATTTTGTCCAGTGAGGAAGTGGAAATGGCAATAAAGAAAACAAAACTGGGATGGGGAATTGGTCCTGAATAAATCCCAATAGAGCAAATCTATATTGGAAATAATATGGTTGTAAAGGCACATTGGGGTCAGTTTTCAAGTTATCTAAAAGAAAAAAAAAGATTACAAAAGAATGAAAAAAACATAGGTGACATTATTACCCACAAAGGCAATAGGAAAAGATCAGGAACTACATAATCTTATTCCTACATTCTCATTTCTATAAAATCTTTTAGAATGGTTTCTGTATATTATTAGAGTCTTCTCCATGAAAATATTAGAAATAGGTAGACTTTTGCAAATAATTTTCTATAGCAGACCATATCTTCACCGGCATACAAATGACTAAGAGGCATAAAAAATACAAGATTTTGTCAATTATCTTAAAAACTGACTCAGAATAAAAAAACACTTTAAAAGTTCTTTTCCCTTGAGTTGTAGAAAGCTACTTGTGCACATGCTAAGATCCTATAAGAACCTGTAATAAATGCAACCCCAGAAATAACTTTAATCTGCCATAATTTATCACTATCAAATAAGGAATAAATTTCCTATCTAGTGTCATTTACTATGGATTTATAGAAAAAGCAAAAGTGTGTAGGAAAGCCTGATATATTCCCACTCTTAGATATCTTTACTTATAGGATGACTAACTGTAGCAACAATTTGGCTAGTAGCTGCTGTGGCTGTGTGAAACCAACAACAACCAGCACACAAAGGGCTGCCGACACAGGTTCTTTGATCTGCTTTTCTAAGTTAAGCAACTTTAAGGGGTTAACAATCTCAATTTAATCACACATACATATATCATTCACTTAGTTCAGGGGGAAAAGATCAGCCCCCTGAACTTCAAGGCAAATACAAACAGAAATTACAAACCTCAACAGACAGACCTTGTCTGATTCAAATCACAATTCTTAGTTACCAGAGAAACACCAACATCTGTCTGGATTATCAAAGGCGGGGTGGGGGGACAGTTACAGCTTGCCCAGAGTCTCAACACTCTCTCCATGAATGTGCTGCAAAAGTCAAATGCCAAGCTCCCCTCAGTTATATCCTGTTTGGAGCCCTGAGGGCCCATCCCCGGTATCACATCATATACAAGTCAATGACTCCTGATTATCTTAGTGCTGAGAAGAAACATTCCAAGACAAGATCCCACTTTACCAGTCCCATTCAAACAAAGGCCAGAATCATTAAAGGCATTTAAGAGAAGAATAGCAAAAAGCCCTGCCTGATTACTATTACACTAACCTTTGGAATCAAGGAGCAGTAACATCCAGAGGAGAGCAGAGGCATTCACCTAGAATGCAGAAGGAAATAAGTTTCTAGCTTTGCAAACACAAATCTATAAAGTCACATCAAATCTTATAATTGGTGAAACCTTTTTTCCTATAAGTTTCTGAATAATTACCTTATATACATGAATATTTTTCAACGACTGAAATATTCCAAAAGAAAGTTTGTTTTTAAATAACTCAGACTGCTCTTCCTTCAATTAAGTCCAAATTTCTAGGATTTTAATGTAAACACATCATGATTTTTGAAAATCAGATATGAGTTTGTAATATATATATATATATACATAGTGTATATATTGTGTGCACACACACATATGTGTGTGTGTTTATATACATATGCACACATTCTATACACATATACATACATATATACGTATACACACATATATGAATCTCCAACTCTTTAAAATTTGGCACTTTTCTGTCTGGGAAACATTCTGGGGACAAAACAGAAAAGTAGAAGCAGCTGTATGTGGGAGATTTCAGGGAGAAGCAGGTGCTTGTTATTTTCAAGTCCTATTTAAGAGAGTCAGAAAGTGGCTTGGTATGATCATGGAGTGGAGTGAGAATGGCCTGGAGATGATGAAGGGAGAAACATGGACTGAGAAGTACCATCTGTGGTCAGAGGGACTTCCCTGAACTGGAAGGATAGTAGTTCTTTAAAGAACCAAAGTGGATGAGATTATCAGGCACAAAAGGAGTTATCACAAGGTGTTCACTTCTGCAGTCTGCTTTCCACTTCATTCTTGCTGCCTGCCCTGACTCACACCTATGGCCCACTTTTTTTCATCTCCTGTTCTCTCAGATTCCTTGGCCTCTTACCCATCAGCCAGAAGATATCAACTGGTGCCTCAGGGTCACTGTCTCTCTTCCTGGTTCCAAATAGCTTCCTCAAATCAGTCTTCTGCTCCCTTCTCCAATAACTGTTGGCAAGTTGCTGGATTCCCTAAAACTTGACCTGCAGACTTTCTAGCTTCACATTATAATTGACTTTTCAGACAGACAAAAGTAGATCTGTGTTATCTTCTACTAGCACATTGAGTTTCTAATTCTCTTGGTTAGTTCTTGCCTATCCTGGAGCTCTGCTTGGCATTGTGACATCTGGGTGCCTCAAGAAAGAGGGAAAATCCCTTCTGAAGAAATCCTCCAAGAGGAGTCAAGAACAGTCTTCAGAAGTGCTCAGTACTTACTAGTGTTGACTATATACATATATATATATATATGACTAATAAAGTTTTGGCAGTATAGGTTAAATGGACAGTTACTAACCAGTGAGCAATTAGTAAGCAACAAGTTTGATGGAGTTGACTGGTCATTCAGCCAAGGTGGCTAGCAAATGGTTAATTAATTAATAGCCAAATCAATTTGTATGTATAGAAACAGCTTGCCTGTACCCCCTAAACAGCTCATCTTCCTGTCTCTGATATCATTTATCACTGTTTCATCAAATAGTTATTTTACTGCTTCAGACTGCAACATCTCCATGTGTACACTTTGGGGAAAGAGGAAAGGAAGAAAGTGGGCAGGGAGAATCAATTTCCATTTACATTTTTAGTCATTATTTGAAAGACCACAGTATTTGTTACCAGTCCATATTTATATGTAACAAAATGTTCTTGCTAGTAGGACAGCACAGCTGAATGTCTCTAATACACGTTGACTTGTTCAGACACTTTTATGTGGGGTTTGGATATTATTAATATGCTTGAAGCCAAATATACCAGATGTCTAAACTTGCAGAATTTTTTCCTTTTTCCTAACAATTTCTTGTTTCATGAACTAATTTGCAAGATGTGTAGATATTTATAACTTTGGAAAAACTTAACGATAAGAACTTGTTAATAAGACTTCTAGAGCTAGAAGGACCCTTAGAAACCTAATTGAATTAATGCTTTCATTTTTTAGATGGAGAAACTGAGGTTCAGAGTAGTGAGGTGAAAGCTACACTTTCAAGACCACAAACCGGAGGTATTAGTAGAAGTGCAACATAAACTTCCTGACTCTTAGATCGGTGTCCTTTTCATTATTCCAAACTGGTTTCTCTAAAATCTCATTAAATGTTTAACAATTCCATACATGCTAAGGAGTCCTCTATGACCTGTGTAAATTTAATCTAATTGGTAAACCTCTTACACTAGACATTCAGTAGGTTAAATATTTTTAAAAGTACTAGAAACAGATGTATTCTGTTCTTTTTCTAGAGGAATAACCTTGCAGAAACCATGTCCACACAGCAAATCTGAGTGGCTATTATGGAAGGTGAATTAATTTTTCACCAGCAGGTGAGTAGCCTGACAACCTCAATTATATCAGATTGCTTGCTCAACCAATCAGTTTACTAAAGTGACTATTGACCCACAAATTAATGAACCATATTAACATAGCTTTGATACTTGTTACAGAGACAACTAATACACAATAAAACATAATCCCAAATTCTATACTCAAGAATAAAATGGGATGGAATAAGGGGGAAAACCCCACCAGACACATATACTCTAATTTAAAGGAAAACTGGAAATGGTAACTCAGATTCAACCACATTTTTTCCCTCAGTGCAGTAACATAATAAGTTGTTCTTATCCTGTCATAACCAGGGCTCAGGCAGCAGCAAGATGGACAGATCAGAAGATCAGGGAAGATCAGAACTTTAAATTCACACAGACATACATGTCAATAAAAATAGCTCCTATTTGCATACTTTAATGTTAAATAAGTGGGCATTGTAAACTTTAAAGCAAGTCACATAGGCTAATTAATGGATGAGAAAGATCTTCCTATTCCATTAACATTACAGTCTCATATATCATAAAGGATAAGGGAATAGGGACTGGATCTATTATTTCACTGGTGTAAGAAAATACTGTCTTGCAATGTAGATTGTCACCTTCTCATAACTTTGAATCTTAACAGAGTTGCCTAGATATCTGAGAAGTTATTTGACTTGCCCATGGACACACAGCCAGTATGTTTCAGAGTGGGGACTTTTATCTACAGTTTCATGGCTTGGAGGTCAGCTCTCTATCCATTGCTCCAGCCTCCCACTCAACATATGTCCTAACATCCTTTCCAAAATAACCTTTTTTATATTTTACTTGAGAAAAAACACCAAAAGGGTTAACAAAATCTAAAGAAAAATGCCCTTTTTAACATTAGGTGAGGCCTACCAAAATTATTATATAACTAATTTAAAGGGATTAGAAACTGCTTTTGGCTGAATTCCTCATATTTTTAGGGGGAAATGGTATTTCCATTACTTTGATAACGATACCATGGCACAGTGGAGAGCTGATCTTGCAGCCAGGAAGACCTGATTCTAAGTCCTGCCTTTGACACTTATTGACTGTGTGATCCCAAGCAGTCATTTCACCTTTTAACGCTCTAACCTTTTTTCTCTCTAAGTCTGTAAACTGTGGATAAGGGATAGGGTAAGTTCCCTTACTTAGGAATTCCCTAAACCAATGAAACCATAGATCCTGTAGCTATGAAATGGTCTGCACCTTTTTCTTTGCCTGTGTTCTTTCCCTTGGACTTCCAAAGTGATGAGAGAGACAAATGGGGAAAGCACTTTTTGTTCAATCCTCTGCCACTATTCCTGATTTAGAAGTTTGAAAATGGGAGGGACCTAAGTCAGTTTGAGAAGGGAGGTTTGTTTGTTTTTTTACCTCCACCTCCTGGCTGCTTTATTCTGTCTTACTCTTTCATTTTCTGAGTACAGTTAAGAGATCAGCAGTCCTGAAAATGGGGATTATGGAGTTTGAGAGTCTAGTATGAACTTCCTAGCAGAGTTTCAGTCACTGAATGGGAGACTTTGGGCATGTTTACATGGCCCATGGGCATGGCTCTCATGCCCTTGACTAGGCTCCTAGAAACTTTCCCACAGCCCAGGTGGTCCAGAGTTCATGAGGGACTTACAAATGGACAAAATAAAGAGCAAGAGTGCCAAAATATGTTAATTTTGTGAAGTTTTTATTCATCTCAATTCATTTGATTCATTCTCTAGATTCTAGAGCAGGTACAGTAAACAGGTTGTGTTGATCCTTCATTTTAGAAGAGGACCATGACATCAGGAAAATGATGACATGACTTGTAGTTGACTTTGATTTGAGTGAGGGAGGGCTATGCAAGGTCACCAGCCTCACTTTCTCCTCCAGAGCTATCTGGGTCCATTGGCCAGATATTCATCAGGATGACTGGAGATGGCCCAGGATGCAATGAGAGACCCTGGCCCTTTCTGGCTAAGGCCTTTTCAGGTTCTCACTTTGAGTGAGGTAATGCCAATTCAGTGAATAGGCCTCTTTAAGAAGTGAATCAAGGGATGTCCCCTTTAATGAGAAAAAAGAGAAAAAAAAATTAAACTGGAAGGGGAAGACCCTCAGGGTTGCTAGTCAAAAGAGAAACAGTTACCATTGACATTCACTCTGAGCCATCAGGGCCCAAATTATATCCATTAAGTGGAACTTGGGCAGAGATCTATTGTGGTACAATCTATGAGCTTCAGAGTGGGAAGAAAGAGAGAAAGAAAGAGAGAGAGAGAGAGAGAAAGAAAGAAGGAAAGAAAGAAAGAAAGAAAGAAAGAAAGAAAGAAAGAAAGAAAGAAAGAAAGAAAGAAAGAAAGAAAGGAAGGAAGGAAGGAAGGAAGAAAGGAAGGAAGGAAGGAAGGAAGGAGGAAAGAAAGAAAGGAGGAAAGAAAGAAAGGAAGGAAGAAAGGAAGGAAGGAATCTAGCCAGTAAACCCCAAGTTAACTGGGGAGCTTCTGGCCATCAAAATTTACCTCAACAGTTTAATTAATTAATTCAGTCAATAGCTTTGTAAAGGTTCAGAATGCAACCCATCCATCATGCCTTCTTATCCTTTGCAACTCTTTTTTATGTCCACCTGAAGTCCTCCGGAGGAGATCCACTGAAGGGTGTGGAAATCTGTTTTCTAGGCCTGACAGTATAGGAGTACCAAGGCAGCAGGAAGGCTATTCATTCAGTAAACAGGTTAATATTCACTGAAGACTTTTTGTTCAATACTTAACGTGTAGGAATGTCTCAACTATGAAACAGGCAATTGCTTGGGAGTAGGATTGGCTCTAATACTGTACCTAAATTCCATGTTCATTCTTCTTGACATAGCTATTTCTAGCCTCTAAATATACTAGGAAGAATTATCTCTGATAATGGAATCCATCACTTTCATCTCATTAATTCTCTATAAACCCACACAAAATGAGACCTCTTTATCTGACACAAAGCTGTGAGCTCAGACCACAGATAACAAGATTAAATATTTCAGTCTTATTAGGCAAAGCCTATGTTATTTTTCATTGTCTTTATCAGAAATATTTATTCAGTGACTATTAACATCAGTACTGTGCTAGACACTATAGAAAAGGCAGTTTAAAATTCAAAATGAATGAAAGAAGGAAAGAGAACAAACATTTATCAAGAACACACTATGTGCCAGGTACTGTTCTAAAAACCTCATAAATATCTCATCTGACCTTAGCAACAACCCTGGGAGGTAGCTACTGTTATTATCCCCATTTTAGAGTTAAACAAACTGAAGGAGTCAGAGATTAAGTGCCTTGTCCAGGATCATACAACTAGTAAGTATTTGAGGCAGAATTTGAACTCAGGTCTTCCTGATCCAGGTGCTGGACCACCTGGCTGCCCCACAGCAAATAAAATACACAGGAATCCATTCCTTCTCCTCCCTTCTTTCCTCCAGATCACACCTGCTCTCAAGGATTGGCCAACAATTGGTCCCAGGACAAACCCCACTTGGTCCTTGTTTGGGCCCCAATTAACTCAGAGTGAATGTAAATAGGAATTGTTTCTGTTTTGGCCAGAAATCCTTAAGGTCTTCCCCTCCCAGTTTGATTTTTTTTTTCTGGACTAGGTTAAAGAGGCCATTCTTTGCCTCATTTTTTTACCTACCCTTAATCACTGAATGGGTGTTGTCTCAGTCAAAACCTAGACCTGTCAAAGACCTTAGCTTTAAAAGGCCAAGGTCTCCCATGATATCTGGGAACATTTCCATTCTTCCCAGATGGCTTGGGAGGAGAAAGTCAGGCTGGTGACTTTGCACAGCACTCCTTCACTTAAATCCAATTCACCTGCATGTCATGGCATCACCTCCATGATGTCACGGCCCTCTTAAGGACAGACCACAACAATCCCTCCTCCCCCATTTTGTTACCTGCTAATCAGATATAGACTTGGAGATTTGCACTCAAATGCAAGATTGGAAAAAGGTTAAGAAATTGTTGCAGGCATTTTGTGCAACTTAGTTAAGAAAATGACAGGACAAGTGGCCATGAAATAGGCCAGGGCTTCTTTATGCTGGTGAAAAAGTAAACGGGTCTTATGGCAAGAAGTCATAGGATGTTAGGGCCTTCGGAAAAGACTGGCATGATCCAAGGGATGGAAAAATAAAATGACTTTGATAACTGCTGAGAATTAACTATAAATGAGAGACCAAAGAATAGTTTGCAATAGCCTAGCCCAACAGATTGGCAATTTTGTGATGGTAGGTCAAATGCATGAACAAATCTATCTATAACAAAAACCAAGTTCAAATCTGGAAGGCAGGTCAGGCTTCCAGCTCATTTAACATTAAATCTAGGTCTAGAATTCAAGCCTCTCAGTTCTCAAATCTCTACCATACACTGCTGCCCCAAGAGAAGTGGAGCATTTGGGGGTACAACTATAGTTTATTATGTCACATATATGGGGGTAGGGAAAGAGTTGAGATCAGTACTGTCTTGGACTCTTATTTCCGAAAAGTTCCATGAGCAAATGGTTAGAACATTTCAAATTCTCTCAGACACACCTCTAGTGAGATGGTCAGAGTTATCTTAGAGAACCTTGCTTAGGCATGTAGTATATACCTGAACATGAATTAAAGTTTCATCATAGGCTTAAACCTTTCAGTAAATTGAACACCAGTGCAGGTATCAATCATTAGACATACTCCAACTCTTCCCTGTCCCCAACTTGTGTTTTCAGAAGATCTGTACACAAACCAACTGAAAGGGAAAGGTCATTCAATTGTAGACCCATTTTCCACAATTGCAACCAGCTCATACACACTGGTAATGGAAGTTATCCATACCGTCCTTATTTCAGATGAATGTTATCCCATATATTGTAAATGGTGGAGCAAAAATCATTAGAAATATGTAAAATACATTTTAATTACACAAGAAAGTATGTTTTTAAATCAGATATTATGTGGAAAACAAGCTCTTGTTATTAAAATTCAACGAAATTAGTTAACATCTTTTGAATGACTAACTTTGTTTCTAATTTGGTATCACAAGACTACATGTTCTAAATCCAGATATGTCCTAGAATTTATTTTTTTTTAACATACTACATTTATAATTGAGCATACCTTGTCCTTGACTGTAACTTAGAGTGACAAATTAGGGAAGAGTAGATATTAAGATATATAATAGGTGGTTGGTACAGAAACACGAAATCTCTTATTTCACTTGAAAATAGCCATATGATTTGAGAAAGAAAGGAAAAGGAACATCTATCTTAAATATGTGACACATGTACATGAAAAATTTCAAAAGAGAATTACCACACCTCCCTTTTCTTGCATATTTAAGTTTTTATCTTGAAAGTATTTTTACCTTTCAAGTTAGGCAAGAAATTAGTTAATGTAACAAACTGCATACACTCTCAGAGAAATGAGTGGATAGATATGTGTATACATTCCAAGCTGCTACTTCAGTTAACTCAGAGCAAGTTCTAGGTAGTTCTGTAGCACAAGGTCTAGAAATGTCTTTGTTTTAAAATTGGCGTGCATACCTGTGGCAACATACAGACTAACTAATGAGACCTAAAATGGTTTATGTTGCATTATTAGCATTGAATTGCTTTTCAACTGTAGTCTAAAGGATTTTAAAAAGTAACATGCTAAACGTATTCCTTTGTTTCCTACAATAATGCTGATTTTCACCTTCTGGCTTCTCTGTGTACAGTAAAGACATAATGAAGAGTTTTGGGCTGCTAGGGGCCCCAGTGGATAGAATGCTAGGCCTGGAGTCAGGAAGACTCATCTCCCTGAATTCCAATTTGGTCTCAGACACTTACTATTTGACCTTGGGCAAGTCACTTAACCCTATTTACCTCAGTTTCCTCATCTGTAAAATAAGCTGGAGAAGGAAACAGCCAGCCACTCCAGGATATTTGACAAGAAAACCCAAAATGGGGTCACAAAAAGTTGGACACGACTAAGTGACTGAACAACAGTTGCCCTCTTCCTACTGTCTATGATTACCTGTTTGAACAGTGACAGATGCTCAGGATTTCTAGGTTGTCACTCAAAAAGCATCAGAATGGATCACCTGAATAAATTCAACCTCATAAACATTTATTACATGCCAAAAAAGTACAATGATATTTCACAAAGTACAGTCCAGGGGCCATTTGGGGTTCCCAAGACCCGTCCATGAGGTCAAAATTATTTTCATAATAATACTAAGATGTTTTACTTACTAACATGGCACCTACTGATAGGCATAACTCACAGAAACAAAAGCTCATTGGGAGGTTTCAGATGCAAAATTGAGAGATCCAAGCCTCCTGAGGAAGCTTTCCTGCTGGTCCAAAGGATGGGGCTCCTGAACTTCCCCAAAAAGTATGGCAGTACCCTGGCCAAGGATTTGAGTTGAGCCAGAAATTGGAGACAATAGAAACTGTGACCAAACAATGTCCAGCAGAGAAACCCCTCCCACTTAAGAGTAGAGATTGCAAAGAGATTCCTTGATAGAGATGGCATATCATGAGCAAGTCACTAAAAGACATCAAGGATCCTGTAGCATTACAGGTATAAGTTGTCCCCTCACGTACAATGTTTATATTTGCAAAATCTATCTCCCCACTGATGACGTAAAGATATTTGTGGGAGAATATGGCCTAGGATTATATGTAGAATATTCTATTACAAATTTCATCATTTGATTTCAACAAATGCCTCTACTTTGGATTGAATGTGTCCTCTAGCTGACTGGAGAAGAAGACTCATTAGCAGGGATTTGTGATTTATTGTTTTCAGTGGATGTACATACAGAGAACTTTTAACCTGGGGTAGTCATCCTTAAGGGGATCTCTCCTACAAGTCGGCAATACCCTGGATACTACATGTAAAATGAGAAGTTCAGGATAGACAGTGCCTGTGGTCCTTTTCAGCTCTAAATCCTATGATCTTAAGATGTGGGAGTCATTCCCAAATCAGCTATCTGTGTGTAGGCAGATCATTGACTAGTCAGAATGAGAGTCAAAATTGAAAACAAATTAGAAGGAAAAAGCGAAAGTAAAAAACCTCACATGCTATTAAAACAGCTCAACCTATCATGATGTCATGATGTCATGTGGAGACACATGATGGCCAATGACAAAATGGCTTAATATATAAATTTATTTGAGCACTATGTCCATACAAACCAGGAAGAAGGCAGTAGAGGGGAGAATGAGCAAATATTAATGGACTATATGAAACTCTTTTATTCATAATATTCTTTCCTTATATTTTTGGCACTTTATCAGCATTACTCCAAAGGCAGAAGCTCAAGAGAGAAGGCCATTTTGTATTTTCCTTTGTTTCATAGATTGCCAAGGGTCAAAGATTTTATCATGAAGTGATCAAGCTAGTGGTAAAAGACCACTCTGTGTTTGGTTAGTTTTATGCAACTGACAAGCACTACTACAGTGGAATCTCATATCCTCTATGGTATGACAATGAATATGCTTTTGATATAGAAAAATACTTGCTAAAGTCTTCCTGTCGTCTTCATTTTCATCAAATAAATTTTCAATACACATGGAGATGGATCTTAAAGAGGTATGCAATTAATGCATCAATGCAATTAATGATATGCCCTGGATTGCCTTTGTTAAGTTCTAAGGTCCATTATTTTTTCCAAGAACTTTCCTGTCTCTATAAAATATTTGAGGATAATCTACGCACATATTGGGGATATCCCTGATGAAGATCTGTGGAGAGACTAGTCGGGCTTTTGCAAATGACAGCTGAAAGAAGACCACATCTTTAGTCAGTTTCCCTGAAAGGTATAGAGCGTATAAGACCCCACTGAGTTTACTCTTTGACTATTTTAAAAAAGTTTTTGATTTAGAGCCACGTGTCACCTAAAAGCTCTCCTCCAACATGGTATCTCCCTTGTATATGTTAAAATCATGGGATTAAATTAGAAAGATATATAAGCAAAAAAGGAGGGGTCTTTCACATGTTCTATTTTGATATCCAAACAATGTCAAGAAGTCTAAAAGAAGGACCTCACCATGCTGGATGGATCCCCTGTGGAAAATTTATGGGAGAACAGGTCAAGAGGCACACAGTATGAGAAGGTATCAGTGAGCTGTAATCTGCACTGTTGGAGGGGCATACCTACATTTATAAACTCAGAGATCTGCTCAATTATGTAATAGATGGATTATACAAAAGCATATCATTTATATAGAGCACAAGCAGTCTTTGATTTTTAGGTTAAGATAAATAAGATTCCTTGATAGCTACAATCACAGAAAACAGTGATTATTTTATTATCAGTATCAGGTGAAATATAAATATTTTTGTGACGGTTCTCTGGCATAAGGGAGACCATACTGGGAAGATGTAGGGTTCCCCTACTGACTCTCACCTTCCTCATCTGAACTCACAGTTCCATATTTCCCCAGGGTAGGTATGGCTATCAATAGGCTAAGTCCTTTTTGGGGGGGTCCAGTTTGTGTCTAAGGGAAGGTCTGTGGATCAGACCTTACATACAAATCAGACACACACACACATAGAGTATAACTTAGATGAGGTCAGTGCTATGTTGGGGGGAAGAGAGACATGGGTCCATTCAGCAGGGAGGGCATGCTTCAGCAGCAAGGTATGTTCTCACTAGTGAGGAAGGAGTGCTCCAAAGTGCCCTTTTGAGAGTGAGGTTCTTATACTCTGATTTTGGGGGGTTTCCCTGGAGCTGGTGCTTATTTGCATATATTTGCGTATTAGGAGTCAGGGCAAAATATTATTTTGGAAGCTAATTATCAGAGAGAAAAACAAGCTGATGGTAGGCAAAATATTATTTCAGGCACATAAGTGCACATAGCTTTGAAAAATATTGTCAACATTTTTCTATGAGTATGTTCTATAAGCTATAAGCTACATTTTTCTATGAGTATGTTCTATAAGCTATAAGCTAACAGCCTCACTTAAGGGGAGAGTGTCATGGTGGTCTCAAGACCACCAGGACCAATCTTATAACATACAGGTTCTCCATTATCGTAGAAAATGTTCCAGGCAAAGCCCAAATGGGTGAGAGTCTCTATATAATGGGGAAGTCTTTTAGATGTTCATGTTTATGGACGGCAGTATAAAAAACATGCTAAACCCCTGAATACTAACAGGGCTTCCCCAATGAGATCCATGACCACCCAGGAGATGTTCCTATACAAGGAACGCAGACCATGACATATTACTACAAGCATACCACTGAGTTATCCCACCAGTACTACAATCAGGATCTATACTGCAGCAGATGAGTAATGAACTAGGCTCAGAACTGAATAGAAGGAAGAGGATAGGATGGATTACATTAAATTAGAAACGTGGTACTTTCAATTATCCCAAAATCTCGGATACAGACTCATATTTCTAACATTAATTTCTTCCCAATGATGATTTATTCCTGTGAAAATTATTAAACAAGAAGTGGTAAACAAGAGGCATTGAATGTCTCTCTTCTCCCCAACACAGCACTGACTTCATCTAAGTTATACTCCATGTGTGTGTCTGATGTGTCTATTAGGTCCCTTTTTTCCTTTTCCCTACCCATTATTTGCTATAAAGCTTTACATTGAACTTATTCCCATCATTTTACACATTATTCTGAGTATACAAACTTATTAAGGGCATATTCTCCCCAATGTCTCTGGCTGACCCACAGCCCTGCTCACATGGCTTAGATGAGATGGGAGTCATCAATACTATTCCTTCCAGTGAAACGGAGGACCACCAGGAAATACCACCTATCATAGAATTGCTTTTAATGGTCTTCTAGGCTAGAGGTGTCAAACTTGCAGGCTGCCAAACTCCCAGCATTAGCAGTTTTCCCAAGTCACTATTTCTATATCATATGGCTTTGCTAGAAAAAAAAAAGTTTTTAAAGTAAAATCAGGTATATGTAGAGAGATCTATGGGAAGAGATTGAATTCTTAAGTGTAGCAAAAGTTGTTTTAGAGGAAATAAATTAGATGACACTCCAGTCATCAAAGAATCCAAACTGCATGGATCAAAGATAACAGGGAAACCCATGGTGTAGGCACAAGAAGATCAAAGCATATTGCTTATAATAATGTACCAAAAGTAGTATAACAGATATTATCCAAGAATTGTATAAAATGTGACAGACTGCTCAGATGGTGAGAGCGGGAGATAGCCATTAAGCCAAGTTCTACACTGATGCACTTAGAAAATGACTAGTACTAAAAATGCTTTTATTGGTAAAATCAAATATGGAGGATTTATCAAAGAACATGAATGAGAAAGCCTGGACAGTTTGTAATCTACCCTGTTGAGAACAGTAGCCAGAATGAGATCAAAGATTCATTAAAGTATTAGAGCATCTCCTTTCATAAGAAACATGAAATCTGAAGTATTCTTCTGAACACACTCTTGAGTAGACCACTGCTACCACTTGTACCTTTATACTTGTTATAAAGCACTGTGAGTTAACATTCACTCTATTTCAGAATCCTGTTTTGTGAAAACCAAATCCCATTCTACAAAATTGCTTTTGATTCCAACATTGCTTTGCACAAGCTGTATTGATTTAATGAAACTCACTGCCAAGAATGTCTTTTTATCTACTTCATTTCTATGACAGATCTGTGATTTCTTATTTAACATTTTAGTGATAAAGTTATAATGCAAATCATCCTCTCCTTTTGTGTCATGCTACCCTCATGAAAATCTCATTAAATGAGGAGTTATGTGAAAAAATAAAAGTGATCTAGGAGGTTGAATAATTTGAGACACTCATCTTATGTTGTAACAATATAACGTGATGACTTGAAAATTTCTCATTTAAGTTCTTGGATTTTAAACACAACCAAAAATTGAGGCATCTTCTACAATTTAATTGAGATATGAATACAGATTTAGAAACTTAATGTTGTACGGTCTTGCCATCACCAGGATGCCCTTTTCTCTCATCTCCTCTTCCTTCTCTGAGTCTGTCTTAGAACTGACCAGAGTTGATTGGGCAGAGGAACTGTTAACAATTTTTTTTATCCCCTGATCTCTCTCTTGGGAGAGTCTACGTAGAGCCCATAAAGGTTTCCTCCATGCTCACATGGCTTAGATGAGATGGGAGTCATCAATACTATTCCTTCCAGTGAAATGAAGGACCACCAGGAAATGCCACCTATTATACTATTGCCTTTAATGGTCCTCTAGGCTAGAGGTGTCAAACTTGTGGCCTGCAAAACTCCCAGAATTAGCAGTTTTCTAAGTCAATATGCCATAGGGATCCACTTGTATTTAAGCTGATGCTACTGTCCTAAGCTTTACCATCTACCCTACTTTTATATCCTGCAAATCCCCAGAATTTGTCGCTTAACGAACCCTAATCCTGCTATTAACAGGATCCATGGCCCTTGCCATCTACTCCTCTGCTGAACGCTTAGTATTTCCAGGCCTTTCCATTTGCCTTCAAGCTGTACCTTTTTTATATATTGTCTCCCCCAAATAAAGTTTGAGCTATTTGAGAGCTGGGAGTATCCTGCCTTAGCACAGTACTTGACACATTAATAAATCCTCTTTCATTCATTAATTCATACATATACATATCATTGCTCAAGAGAGATAGTAAGGACTAGTCTTTCACCACTCTAGTCATGATAATTTTGCTTGATTTTTTAGACATTGCCTTTATTGGAATTCTGTCCCTTCTGTGAGATATGTTATTGGCCAGATCTATGGGGGACCATATGTTTGCTTTTACATTTTTAATGTAGAGATCCCCCAATAAAATTCATCTCCTCACAAGAGTTAAGTGAATACTGATAGAAAGGAGGAATATGTCTTTTATCTTGAACATAAAGCACTATAATTAACCAAAATTTTACTGCCTTACCATGTCAACTTTGTTGTAATAACTATGCATATTCTTCTAGTTTTGCTTGCTTTATTGAACATGATTCCATATAAATTCTCCTATATTTCTAGGAATTCTAAATATTTATAATTTCTTATTTTTTCTTATTGTATCTTTATCTTATTATATATTATATGTAATATAGTATATGTTATATAGTATATAACTATACATATATTTATATATCTTATTATATATTTCTTATTATATCTATATTTATAATTTTTTATTTCTCATTACATTGATTACGTAATTTATTCATCCATTCCCCAACTTTTGAGTAAATATTTTCCTTCTAGCTATTTGTTATCACAAATAATCATGCTATGATTAGCTGAATAAATTATGATATCAATATACAGTTACCCCTTCCATGTCAGACTTTCCCCATCATGGTTTTGATACATCTCAGGTTGGCATAAGAAATTAAATGGGAATTTTAGAGGAGTTTTGTACAAGCTGCAGATAACATTCAGAGGCCAGCAGACAATGTAGAAAAAGTTTACAAACTCAGAAATGCATAAAATTTATGAATAGTATTGTATAATACAAATATATTTTTCCTTTCAATGCCATAATAATCCAAACTTCTTCTCTGGTACGAAGAGAGGGCCAAATCTTTTCACACAGATTTTGCAGATTGTGGGTGCACTGCACCCCTAACTCACATGATAACTGTAATTGAATATTAACTATGCCATAAGCAGCACACACATACACACACACACAAGTATATTATATATATTATATATAATATATATATATATCTCCTTTCTTCCTATCAATATACTTTTGAGATATATCCTAGAATCCCTGCATCTAAGGTTATAAACAACTTCAACTTTTTTTCATAATTTCAAATTGTTTTCAAAAATGTCTGGGGCAATTTATATTTTTGCCAACTAAATTAGTAGGCTTCTGTTTCCATAGCTCTACCAACAATGAGTTTTCCCACATTTAGCCATCTTTTTCAGTCGAGTATGAAGAGATCTAGCAGAGTTGTTTAATTTGCATCTACTTATTTAGTGATTTTAAAATATTTTTCGTGTTATTGATTCGTTTTTTAAAAGCTATTTGTTCATACCCTTTTCTTACTTCTCTATTTAGGAATTACTCATGGGGATTAGTATAGTTCAAAGGAAAACTAGATGAATGTGGAATCATAGAACATGGATTACTACTTGGTGACATGAGTAAGTCACTTAACACCTTTGGCTTCAGTTTTCTCATCTGTAAAAATAAGGGGGTTGAATTAGATTATAAATTCCTTTTCTGCTCTAAATCTGTTCCAAAGATTTTTGTCAATTCTGTATAGGTTTTACATATCAAATTTTCATCACTAATATTTAATGTAAATACATTTATGTTTTATTCTGATTCTGGCTGCACTGATTTGTTTTTGCAAAAGCTTTTAAATTTTGTATAATTTTTGTCTATTTTCCTTTTTACAATCTCCTGTTATGTGTCTAGTTATGAATTGCTTCCCTATTTATAACTCTGAAAGACTTAACTTCCCATTCACCTCTGTTTTTTTTCTGAAGTGTTCTTAAAAAAATTTAGAGCATTTACTAATTGAAATTTGTCATAGTATGAGAAAAAAATGCTAATATGAACAGATAAATTTGAACACAGATTCCTTTCAATTTTGCCTATAGTCCTTGTTATAGAGTCCCTTCTCCAGTAGTTTGTGATAATAAATTAAGCTTTTGTGTATATTTTTCTAAGTCTTGCTCATCTAGTGTATTTCACTATTTTAAATCAAATATCAAGCAGTTTTGAGAATTACTGAATTGCAGTCTCATTTAAATCTGGTAGCACTGAGCACCTTTCTTTCCTGTTTTTTTTTTCACATTCCTTGATAGTCTTGATGCTTTTATTCCTAAAAAAAACTCGTTATTTTATCTGATTCAATACAATCTCTTTGGTAACTTAATTAGAATATCATCATATCTGTAAATTGTTTAGTATTGTCATGTTTATTTCTGCTAGTGATCCAGACAAGAAAACTGAATGTCTCTCAAATTTTCTAGATCTTTTATTTATGTAATGGCTTTGCAGGTTATTCATACAGATCTTGCTAGTTGGATAGTTTCAGATATTTAAAATACGTGCCTACATTAAATGCAATTTCTCTTCCTAGATCTTCCTTCTGGGTTGTATTAGTAATATGCAGGTGATATATATTGATTTATTTTATAGACTCAACTTTAATTGAAGCAACTGAGTGGCAAGACAGATGGCAATGCCTCATCTTTAATCATTTGAAAATCCATAGAAAGAATTATGACTATAGATTGAAGCACAGTATTTCACTTTTGTTCTTATTCTTCTTTCACAACATGACTAATGTGGAAATATGTTTAACAAGATTGTATATGTATAACCTATATCAGATTACTTGCTGCTTGGGAAGGGGGGAAAGAAGGGAGAGAGGGAAAAAAATTTGGAACTCAAAATCTTACAAAAATGAATGTTGAAAACTATCTTTACATGCAATTGGAAAAAAAAATACTATTAAGTGACCAAAAAAAGACTGAGTTCCAGCCTCAGAAAATTACTGGCTCTGTGACCCTGGGCAAATTACTTAGTCTCTGTTTGCCTCAGTTTCTTCATCTATAAAATACGCATAATAATAGCACCTATCTCCCAAAGTTGTTGTAAGGATTAAATGAGATAATAATTGTAATGTGCATAGCATAGTGCCTGACACATAACAAGTACTATATGTTAGCTTTTAACCTCTCTACCATGAAAGCTATTCAACCATTGGTTACATTTCTTGCATTGCTTTTATATGTTATGTTTGTGTTGCAAAGACACTGCTAAGTTTGTGTTTCCTCAAAAGAAATGTTTGAAAGGTCATCTGTTATTCAAAATTCCATATTTTTACTCTAGGATTATTCTAAACTATACAGGATATGCTATTCTTAACTGATAGCTATTTCCTCTTACTCTTTGAAACATCCTATTCCAATCTTTTCTTTCTTTCTCATTACTAATGTGTAGTGCTATATAATTCTAATGAATTCCTTGGTATATGAGTTATCTCATCCTCATCACTTGCAATGTTTTCGTTTGGATATCTGGGAGCTCCAGAGCTTGACCATCATGTTTCTGGTTGAGCTAAATCTTGGGTTTCTCTCTGATTCTGATGTGGATTCCATCCATCTGCATGTTGCCTAAGCAGTGGAATGAAAAGGAAGATATAAAAAGATGTGATTATTTTCACAAACTTCTCCTCTATAACACCACTACAGCCACATCAGTATAGCTGGGCAAGTCTCTAGGAAAAAAGGTTTTATTGTTCTTGAGTTTTATTTATCTATTCCAAATTCATTACCACCTGATAAACTCAGAAAAATTATATATGTGTAGAAGTATGTATGGTTCATGTTCATTAGGGGGAATTTGGAACTTTGCTAAATATAATCAAAGAATAAGTCCAGAAATAGAACAAGGTTGAATTTGGAGCAGACATTAGAGAAATAACAGAGAATATCTGGGAGATAATAATATTGATAATCTCTCATAAGTTTTGCTACAAATGGGTTGTTAACTTCAGCTATAAAATAGATTAAAATCTAGGGATTTGTAGTTTTAGGTTGGTTAGGTAGCTAAGTACATGATGAGAAGGCAAACAGGTAAGAAGTAACAGAAGAGTGCCTTGGCTTTTAATCTGTTAGCCAAGGGAAAAATTGGTGACTTGCAACTTTCTAATGCATTCATGAATTCAGAGTGTGATAAAAAGATGCTTGAAAATTACTATATTTACATAATTTTTCCTCTTTTTAATGACTTATTGTACAGATAAATCATAGGATGAACATGGAAGAACTAACTGCGACTGCAGCATTCTTCCTAATCCTTCTTTGGGAAGGGAATTGACCAAGGAAGGAAATATGTGAAAGGCTATGTTCAATTACAAATTATTATCATTATGTTTTTAATCCTCTGTATTTTGTATTTCATGATCAAGGACATCTAGCCTGTTCTAAATCCACCTAACTATACTAAAACCTAGCATTTATCTCTCCATCTTTCCACAAAATTTACAAAAAAGACACTGTTGAATGTTTTGTTAAATCTAGGTAAAGT
The DNA here is from genome assembly GCF_011100635.1 of Trichosurus vulpecula. Classification (NCBI taxonomy): domain Eukaryota; kingdom Metazoa; phylum Chordata; class Mammalia; order Diprotodontia; family Phalangeridae; genus Trichosurus; species Trichosurus vulpecula. Next base: position 132,618,023 of record NC_050577.1, on the reverse strand, counting down.
ACCTATGGCACTCCTCTGATTTCCAGACTAGGAATCATTTCAAAACAGGAAATGAGATAAGTCTGATATGACTTGTTCCTGATAAAGCCATGCTGTCTAACTCTTTGTAAATGCTACTTTCTTTTTCAAACGATCACTGGCCATCTATTTAATAATCTGTTCTAGAATTTTGCCAGCAATCAGTCAAGCTTACTGGTCTATAGTTAATAAACCCTGTTACCTTTCCTTTTTACCTTTCTGCAAACCTATGGTACTCCTGTTTTTTGAAAAATGACCAACAGTAGCCACTTCTTTAAGTCCTCATTAGAGCTTGGTGAGCTGAATTTATTGAAAAGTATCAGCTCCCTAGAAGACAAATGTGGTTTGTCTTTTTGAGTACAGAGATCATTCTCCTTGTCAATGAACAGAATTGAAGTGAGTTGAGCAGCTCTTGCCTTCTTTTTACTACCCAATATCATTTTGTTTACCCCAAGCAGCTATGCTGTCTTCCTTAATCCTTCTCCTAAAATCAAGAAAAAGAAAATCCTATTTGCCTTAGTTTTCTTTGCCAGCCTCAATACCTGATGAGTTTAAGCATTCTTAATGCTGTTCTAGTTGTACTGAACCCCAATTTTATATCCATCATCCAATACTTACTCTTGTATCCAGAAGTTTTATATATCTTTTTAAAAACTAAGTGATTAGCAAGCTCCCTCCTGTGCATCTATATTGCTCTTTTTAGACCATTCTTCCTTTTCTTTCTCATCAGAACTGCTTGTCTTTAGCTTTTCATTCTTAAGAGCTTCCAATGCCTCTGGAACTGAATTCAGCTACAAAAATTTTAGGCCATGAAAGATGTGGGAAGGCTGATATAGAAGAAGAAAATGTCCTTTCAAGGAAGTCCATTCAGGCAAGGTGTTAAGCAAAAACAGAGTCCATGAAAGTTGTTTGAGAACAATTTTGAGGCATCACAACTTTCTTTGTTTAGGCAACCAGTCCTACCACTGACTTTTAGAGTCCCCTAACATCCCTTCTGCTCCTGATACATCTATTTTAAACCATCTGTTCTGTATCATTTGAGTCATTCAGAAAATAAACAAAGCCCTCCACAGGGGTATAAGAGATTCACAATACCCCTTAATGCTGGTTGGCCTCCATAGCCTCTAACAGAATTACTATCTGCTCTGCTTTTTTTAAAATAGAGTAGAAAAGTAGCGAGAGTACCTACATTTTCACAATCTCTTGGAGGAGAAATCCATGATTACTCCTGAACTTACTTCCCCATGGTTAGAACAATTTGTGGACTGTCCTCTATCAACATAGAGCAATGTGTGTAAAGGGGATAAATATCTCTTACCTTTTTAACTCAAATAAAGGATAGTGACATCAGCACCAACAGAACTTGGTACACTCAGGAATTGGTTTGGGCATAGAGAAGCAATATTTCAGAGTTGGAGGTTTTTACCCATTAACTTTTTTCCCCCAAAAGTCCATATAAAAATCTATAAAGAATTAAGAGTTTGAAGTACCTTTAAATGGAAAGGCTTTACTATGTCAATGATTTCAGAATCCCTTAGAATACACTTCAGAGTACATATTAACTGTATTTCTATCAGAGAAATATGCTGCCTAACAGTTTTCTGCTTTCATCATTTCAGATGTATTTTTAGAGTTAAAACACTATACAACTTTTAGAAAATCATCCATTATATTTACAATAAATGTCAGTCATATAGCACTGCTTGGTTAGACTGAAAATTGTACCATCCATATAAATATGACATTATACACATGTTAAACATGTCATCTTTTATTTTCTGATTTTATTATAATTTGAACTGCCAACAAACAGAACAAGTTTCTATGAATGAAAACAATGTAGTTTGAAATAGAAATACTTATGTGAATCTGCAGTCCTATTGGAGTGTATTTCCTTCTTTCTGTACAGATCCTAAACCCATCATTCTGTGTTTCTTGTCCATCATTCCATAAGTCTTCTATTAAGGATCCATTCAATATATTCACAGTCTTCCTATGGTTCTTCTATTATTTAAGGGTACCGTTAAAGCACCCTAGGGTTATACATTGCCCTAGGTACCTGTTTGAATGGCTTCCTTTATCAGGTGTAAAGACTAGCATTCTTGTGCTTGTTACAATACTAAACAACCAGCAAAGTTGTTGCTGCCAGGTACATATGAGAAAGTTAGAGATACAGTAAAGAAGAAAGCATAGTTCCCCACAATAAAGCTTTTTGGTCTTGCCTGAGGTTTGGTTTTGCCCCCCTCATCAGGGAAATAACTTTTAGCACCCACATGGCTTCCATGGCATGGACCATAGGTTAAAATAAAAGTGCTCTTAAATGGAAGTTAAAGGAATTTTCCTATACCAAGCCAAGAGAATTGACTTAAGCCAGCAATTTCCATTTGGCAACAGGGGTAAAAATACTTCTTTATTTTAACTTGGAGACGTCTCCTGTTTTTGCTACTTGCCTGCTTTGGAGTGGTGGCTCATAGGCTTCAGTTATATATGAAGAGCCCAACATACCATCCAATCCCCTTTCCAGAGAGAAGCTTACTAGTGTTTTGATTTGGCAGATGATAGCAGAGATTACCTGACAGCCCTGAAAAAGCCTGAAGACCAATAGATAGTAGCAGAGAATAGCACAGTGACCACATGTTTCAACAATCCAGCTAGCAGCTGCTGTGGGGGGTGTAAAATCAACAATAACCAGCTCACAGAACGCTGCAAGCCCAGGTCGTTTTGATCTGCTTTACTGAGGAAAGCAACGTTAAGGGGTTAACAATCTTACTTTAATCCAGCATACAAATATCATTTACTTAGTTCAGTGCAAAAAACCAGCACCCTGAATTACAGACCAAATACAATTTGTAGTTATCAACATCTGAGTGTTCAGCCAGGGAGATCATTACAACGGCTGGCCCAGAGTCACATGACACTCCTGCTGTGGCTCAGAGCTCTGAGAGAGAATGCTAACCTCTGCGCTTATATATCCTGTTCAGGGCCCTGAAGGCCCCCACCTCACCCAGGCTGGGCGTGGAAAAGTTCCCCACCCCCAATATCACATCAGATACAAATCCATGACTCCCAATTGTCTCAGTGCTGAGAAATGCAAAAACATCCCACTTTATCTGCCCCATTCAAACAAAGGCCCTAATCATTAAAGGTCAACAGCAAAAAGTTCCACCTTAATTATTATTACACCACAAGACAAGCAAGAATTCCCAGCAGCTTTGGGCGAGTTGGCCTGACCATGAAGGTACACTGGCCACATGTATTCCTACCATATGCCTTAGCCATGGTTATGTGATATTCAAACATAAATCTAGTATATATTTTTCTTAATTCATTTTCCCTGACCATACATGTTCCCTACATGTTATCTACATGTTCTCTTTTAGTAGTTGTGAGTGTATTTCATTTGTACATGAGGGATGTTGTCTTGTTACTTAATTTGCCATGTTGTGTGATTAAATTCTTTCTATTGTTTTGAACTGTGTCCTTCCTGATTAACAGTGAAAGAAACACTTTGAGGAGGAAGGTAATAATTTTAAGTGGATCTTTATCATTATGACATTGTGTGGGACACAAGATTGTTTGTGAAAGCTTCCCATGAATAAATCAAGCAAGGTAATACTCAGATAGTACAAATTTAGTTAGGATGTAGACCTCACTAGGCCTAAGTTTCGTTTTCCTGTAAATCATATGATTTCAGGGAAATCAGATGGTCTCCCCCTCTCCCCCTCCCCTAGCCCACTCCCATGCAGTCATCTTAACATTGAGATTTCCCTATAAGGTAATTCTGTAGTTTCTGTGCTAGTATTGGATAAACTTATTCTGGGATAGATTGTGAGGCCACCTGTCCCAGCAAATAGGGACAGGGGTCCAGCCTCTAGAGGTGGAATTTCTTAGAATTGTTTGTACAAGGTTATATATCCCCTTGCTTGCCTTCTCCCCCTTGCCTCTCTGCACTACCATCCCACCCTGGTAGTGGGAGATGCCCAATTCTCGCGAGACTTGATCAAATAAAGCTTCTGTTTTGTTTCTACCTTGAGAAAACCGAGACACCTCTGTTTTTGTTTATTTTGAGCCTGTGGTTTGTCCCACACAACATGAATACACAAGGGAACAGGCAGGTTTTTTTTTCAGATGATATTCTACAGCAAACTATTTTTGTAATTATAAAAAGTACAGAGCGTGATTTGAAGCTGGGATAGTGTTTACATGGTCCTGAGGGGATGGGCAGGGAGGGTTGTGGGTGGAAGAAATATATGCAGATTCTATACAGATGCTATCACTGATATCTTTTATACTACTTCTTATGCAAGTCTTCACTGGTCATATGCTACAGCTTACTTATATCTACCATGCCCACCATGCAGCTTTCCATCATTCTTTGGATCACTTGCAATTTTTATTTTTCCAAGATCATTGTGTACCATCATCAGGAGCTTATTGGTGTGAAAGATATGTTTGTTGCAGCATGCGAAGTTTAGGACACTTGAAAGTAGAAAAATATTTCTCAAATGTAATCCAACTTGATGTCTTCCTGCTACTCAATTCTAATCCCCACCTACCGTATATTTACAGAATCTCTCCATGGGCAGAGAATCCTTCTATAGTTGCCATTTGAGTCTGTACAGGATATCCTCTTACACAGGCAAATACATAAAACAAGTGTCTTCCTGTTTGTTTTGCATGATGTTAATTCTCAGCAGGTTGTTAAACAGAGTTTAATAATTTGAGTATTTTTGTTTCATCTATCACCAAAACTAGATTAATTTTAATGTATGTGTAGAAGACATCGTGTTTGAGGAGGACACTAAAAACTGCATTTTGGTCTACTGAGCAAAGTACTATTTTTTTTAAAAATAACAAACAGTAGCAAGATCTCATATTCTCTATATCTCAGTCATTTCTACAACTGAAAAGATGGTTTACTATGGAATATAACCTGAAAATTCTGTCTATTCCCTTATTATGTTTTCATATGTATAATAAAATGGACCATTCCGCTAAAGATTTAAATTAGATGAGAAGATATATATATGTATATATATACATGTATATATGTGTATAGAGTTAGTTAGTAGTTGCTATTGTCTTCTTTCATCTTTATATGTGATCCTTTCCATTCTTCAGATCTTGAAAAGTAACCCCTGAGTACTTGTAATGCCTCTAGCCTGGATTTTTTCCTATTTATGATTATATCAAGTGTTCTTCCCCATTTAGCCAGGGCTACTTCCTCACTTAGTACACTGGGTATCTCAATGGTAGAGTCCAAATATCACAGTTCCATTATAGTTAATAATGAGAATATTTTACAATAGAAAGACCATTTCTCTCTGATAGTAGTCTGTCCTCATTCTATTTTGAATATCATTGCCAGAGTAGTCTTCCTATAACAGTGATTTCATCTTTCTCTGAAGGTTCCCTAGCACCCATATACATCATCTAAGCTCATTTCTCTGCCTGGCTTTTAAGAACCTCCATAATCAGGTCCCATTCTAGCCACCCATCATAAAGTTTCCACATTTTAGGTTACTAATGTAATGCTTTTTTCTACCAATATGACTTTGCTTTTTCTGTTTCTCCCACCCAGAGTAGTTTCTACAGATCTTTGAGTTCTGCTTACTAATGGATTGAACTCTATAAAACATGTTTATTACCATTAAATAACTGGAAAATACTTGCTAGATTTGGAAAGGCATTGAAAACAAATGCTAATTTGAACTTGCTCCCCTATAAAATAACAAAGAAGGATAGAGCAAAGACACTTGTTAAAGCCAAGAGTGGGCAAAGCATTTGGGAAAATATAATAAAATTATAGGTTTTAATTGAGAGGACCTAAGAGTTCGAGCATTTCATTTCAAAAAATGTCAACAAAATTTTATTGATGTCTTCTGTTTTTTTACATCATCATAGTACCAGATCACAAGCTATGATGCAAAGTTGTAAATATAAAAATAATTAGTATTGGAGAAGAAATTGAAATTTGTCAGGGGAACAGATTAGGTACACAACATACCATAACAAAGCACAGTAACTTAGTGTTTGATAAACCTAAACATCCTACCTTTTGAAGCAAGAACTCACTACAACAAAACTATTAGAAAAACTAGAAAGCAGTCTGAAAGAAATGAGGCATAGGCCAATATCTGACATTGTATGCCAAGATAAATTCAAAATATGTGCATGATTTAAAAATAAAGAGTTAAATAATAAGGAAATTAGTATAGCAGGGAAGAAATTATCTGTCAAATCTATGAACAGGGGAAGAGTTCATGACCAAATAAAATATAAGGAGGTTCACAGGAGATAAAATGGATCATTTTTATTGCATAAAATCTAAAAGGTTTTGCACAAACAAAACCAGTGCATCAAAATTAGAAGAAAGTCAGGAAACTGGAAAATTAATCTCCGCAGCAAGGGATAAAGGTCTCATTTCTAAAATATATATTGAACTGAGAAAAATTTATAAGAATAAGAGCCATTCCCTAATTGATAAATGGCCAAAGGACAGGCAGCTTTCAGAAGAAGAAATTGGAGGAAAAGACTATTAAGAGCCAAATGAAAAAATACTCTAGGGGAGCAGAGCCAAGATGGAGCAGTAAAGGTTCCAAATAATATTGAAATAATACCTCAAAATGAATTCTGGAGCAGCAAAACCAACAAAAGCATGGGGTGAAATAATTTTCTAGCCCAAGACAACTTAGAAAGTTGGTAGGAAAGGTCTATCTCACTGGAGTGAGAGTGGAGCACAGTCCAATGAAGGCTGTACCCTCCTAAGACAGCAGCAGGCCTTAGGGGTGACTGATTTGGCAGTGGCTTCTGGAGCTCTCAGGCAATAGATAGGAAGGGAGTCAGACAACTGGTCAGAAAGAGATGACAGAAAACCTTTTGTAGGCACTGTGACTAGGACTCTGTTGCATTGCCTATAAGTGAGTCCAGGTCACAGTCCCAGGGCAAAGAGGAGCCCTAACAGGAGTGGGGATTCTGGTCACAATTTCAGGGTAGAAAAGAGTGCTTGTGGTTTCTCAGAGATGAGAGCATAAGACAAGAGAGCACAAAAATCCACTGAAGAGAAGAACTTCTTAAAAAGCAGAATTGGCCAAATGGGAAAAGATATACAAAAATTCACTAAAGAAAAGAACTCATTAAAAACAGAATTGGCCAAATGAAAAAAAGGTGTACAAAAATTGGCTGAAGAAAATAATTCCTTAAAAATTAAAATTGGGAAAGGGAAAGCTAATGATTCCATGAGACATCAAGAAATAATAAAATCAAATCAAAAGAATGAAAAAACAGAAGAAAATGTGAAATATCTCACTGGAAAAACAATTGACCTGGAAAACAGATCCAGGAGAGATAATTTAAGAATTATTGGACTATGCAAATGTTATGATCAATAAAAGATCCTAGACAGCATATTTCAAGAGATTATCAAGGAATATTGTCCTGATATCAGAAAAACAGAGAGTAAAACAGAAATGGAAAGAATCCACAGATCATGCCCTGAAAGAGATTCCAAAATGAAAATATTGCAAGCAGCTAAAAAGAAACAATTCAAATATCATGGAGCCATGGTCAAGATGACACAAGATTTAGCAGCCTCTACATCAAAGAATAAGAGGGCTTGGAATATGATATTCCAGATGGCGAAGGAACTAGGATTACAACCAAGAATCACCTACTCACCAAAAGTGAGTATAATCCATCAAGGATGAAAATAGACATTTAATGGAATTAAGGACTTTCAAGCACTCCTGACGAAAAGACCAGAGCTGAATAGTAAATCTGACTTTCAAATACAAGACTCAAGAGAAGCATAAAAAAAAACCATGAAATCATAAGGGATTTAATAAGGTTAAACTGTTTACATTCCTACATGGGAAGATGATACTTATAACTCCAAAGAACTCATTCATTATTAGGGAAGTTAGAAGGTGCATACATACAAAGAGAGCATGGGTGTCAGTTGACTATGATGGGATAACATCTGAAAAGAAAAAAAAAGAATTAAGGGTTGAGAAACAGGGGTGTACAGGGAGAAGGGACAAGGGAGAAGTAGAATATAAATTATCTCACATAAAAGAGGCAAAAGGAGCTTTTGCAGTGGAGAGGAAGATGGGGAGGTGAGGGTTGGCAATGCTTGAATCTTAATGTCATTGACCCAAAGAAGGAATAACATATACTCAATTGGTTATAGTAGGAAGTAGGAGGGGAGGAGGTTAAGAGAAAAGGGGGGACTGATAGAAGGAAGGGCAGATTGGAGGAGGCAGTGGTCAGAAGCAAAACAATTTTGAGAAGGGACAGGGTAAAAGAAGAGAGAGAAAAAAGATAAATGGGGCAAAAGGGAGGATAGAGGTAAATACACAGTAATCATAACTGTGAATGGGAATGAGAAAAATTCACTCATAAAATGGAAGTAGATAGCAGAAAACCAGAATTCTACAATATGTTGTTTACAAGAAACACATCTGAAACAGAGAGACATACACAGAGCAAAGATATATAGTCCTAGAGTAGGACCTATTATGCTTCAGCTGAAGTAAAAAAAAGAAGGGGTAGCAATCATGATCTCAGGCAAAGCAAAAGCAAAAATAGATCTAATTAAATGAGATAAGCAGAGAGACTACATTTTCTAAAAAGTACCACAGACAATGAAGTAATATTAATATTAAACACCAAATAATATAGCATCCAAATTCTTAAGGGAAAAGTTAAATTACTTATAGGATGAAATATAGGACTAAAGGTATACCAGTGGGGGACCTTAACTTTCCTCTCTCAGAATTAAAATAAAATAAGCAAGAAAGAAGTTAAGGTGATGAAGAGAACTTTAGAAAAGTTAGGTATGTTGGACCCCTAAAGAAAACTGAATGGGAACAGAAAGGAATACACCATTTTTTCAGCTATACATGGCACCTTCACAAAAACTGACAATGTATTAGGGCATAAAACCTTAAAACCAAATGCAGAAAAGGAGAAATATTAAATGCATCCTTTTCAGATCATAATGCAATAAAATTATATTCAATAAAGGGCCACTGAAACAGATTAAAATCCAATTGGAAACTAAATAATCTAATCCTAAAGAATGAGTGGCTCAAAGAACAAATCATAGAAACAATCAATAATTTCCTTAAAGAGAATTACAGCAATGAGATAACACACCAAAATTTATGGGATGAAACCAAAGTAGTACTTAGGGGGAAATTTATATCTCTAAATACTAACATCAATAAAATAGAGAAAGAGCAGGTCAATGAACTTATCATACGACTAAAAAATCTAGAAAAAGAACAAATTAAAAATCCCCAATTAAACACCAAATTAGAAATCCTGAAAATCAAAGGTGAGATTAACAAAACTGAAAGTAAGAAAATAACTGAACCAATAAAACTAGGACATGGTTTCATGAAAAAGCCAACAAAACAGATAGACTATAGGGTAATTAGATTTTTAAAAAGAAAATCAAATTACTAATTATCAAAAATGAAAAGGGTGAATTCATCACCAATGAACAAATCAAAGCAATTATTACAAGCTATTTTGCCCAATGATATACAAATAAATCTAACACCTAAGTGAAATGGATGAATATTTACAAAAATATAAATTGCCCAGATTAATAGAAGAGGAAAAAATACTTAAAGAACCTTATCTTAGAAAAAGAAATTAAACAAGCCATCATTGAGCTCCCAAAAGAAAAAAATCAATAGGACCAGATGGATTCCCGAGTGAATTCTACCAAATATTTAAAAAACAACTAATTACAATACTATATAAAACATTTGGAAAAACAGGCAAAGAAGGAGTCCTACCAACTTCCTTTTTTTGACACAAATATAGTGATGATACCTAAGCCAAGAATAACAAAGAGAAAGAAAAATAGACAAATTTCCATAATGAATATCAATGCAAAAATTTTAAATAAAATACTAGCAAAGAGACTACAGTAATATAAAATCTGACTCTGCCACTATTTCTTCTCCTTCTATTTGCCAGGAAGTGATGGGAGAAGTTGCTAAGATCTTAGTTTTTTTTTTGTTGTTGTTCTTGTTGTTTGTTTGTTTTTTAATGTTAAGCTTCAAAGTGGCTTTTACAATCTAAATTCATCAATTTCTACCATCAGAGTGGTATTATCAGCATATCTGAGATTGTTGTTATTCCTCCTGGCAATCCTAATTCCAGTGTCTGATTCATCTAACCTGGCATTTTACATGATGTACTCCACATATAAATTAAACGAATAAGGTTACACTATATAGCCTTGACATAGCCCTTTTCTAATCTTAAACCAATCAACTGTTCCCTGTTCACTTCTAACTGTTGCTTCTTTCTTTTTCTTGACCGCTCATTATACTTATTACAGTTTTGTATGTCTATTTCCCTTAAGGAATTAACTGTTGCTTCTTGACCCACATATAGGTTCTTCAGGAGATAAATAAGATGATCTGGTACTCCCATCTCTTTGAAGATTTCCCATGTTTTGTTGTGATCCACACAGTCAAAAGCTTTAGCGTAGTGTAGTAAATGAAACTGAAGGAGATGTAACCATATTATTATAGTTGTTGGTGATGTTAAGATCTTTCTTGTATAGATCTTTTGTGTATTCTTTCTACCTCTTCTTAATCTTTTCCCCACCATTTTGTCTTTTATGATGCCCATTTTTGCATGAAACATTCTCTTGATTTTTCTAGTTTTATTGAAGAGATCTCTTGTATTTCCTATTGTATTTGTTTCTTCTATTTCTTTGTGTTGCTTTTTTAAGAAAACCTTCTTATCTCTCCTTGCTATTCTCTGGAATCCTGCATTCAATCCCTATCTTCCTTACCTTTCTTTTTCCTTCTTTTCTTGGCTATTTATAAAGCTCTCATCAGACAGCCATTTTGCTTTCTTGCTCTTCTTTTTCTTTGGAATGTTTTTTGCTTCTGTCTCTTGTAACATATTGTGAACCTTTGTCCATAGTTCTTCAGGCACTCTACTAGATCTAATTCCTTGAATCTATTTATCACTTCCATGTCATAGACAGTATTAAAATGCTATGGAATACTATTATGCTAAAAAAATGATGAGCAAGATGGTTTCAGAAAAACCTGAGAAGACTTATATGAACTCATGCAAAGTGAAGTGAGCAAAACCAGAAGAATATTTTACACAGTAACAGCAATACTGTAAGGATGATTGACTGTGAAAGACTTAACTACTTCAATCAAGACAATGACCCAGGACAATTCCAAATGATGCATGATGAAAAATGCTACCCACCTCCAGAGAAAGAACTGACAAACTCTGAATGCAGATTGAAGCACACTTTATTAAACTTTATTTTTCTTGGGTTTTTCTGTGTTTCCTTTTGCAACATGGCTAATATGGAAAAATGTTTTGTATGACTTCACAGGTATAATCAATATCACATAACTTGCCTTCTTAATGAAAGGAGAAGGGAGAAAGGGAGAAAGAGAGTTTGGAACTTGAAATGTATTTTAAAAGTTTACATGAAAAAATGCTAGCTATAGCAATAAGATAAGAAAACTAAATAGAAGGAATTTAAATAGGCAATGAGGAGACAAAACTATCTTTCTTTGCAAATGATATGATAGTATACTTAGAGAATAGCAAAAAAACTAGCTGAAACAATTAACTTTAACAAAGTTACATGATATAAAATAAACCCATATAACTCATCAGCATTTTTACATATTACCAACAAAATTCAACAGAGAAGGGATAGAAAGAAAAATTATATTTAAATAATTATACACAACATAAAACACTTGAAAGTCTGTCTGCCAAGATAAACACAGGGACTACACGAACACAATTACAAAACACTTTTCACACAAATAAAGACAGTTTTAAACAAGAAATATTAATAGTTCATGGGTAGGCTGGGCTAATAAAATAAAAATGATATTTCTAACTAAATTAATTTACTTATTCAGTGCCACACCAAACGACCAAAGAATTTTATTTTATCAAGCTAGGAAAAATATTAACAAAATTCATCTGGAAGAACATACGGTCAAAAATATAAAGGGAATCAATGCAAAAAATGTGAAGGAAGGCAGCCTAGCAGTACCAGATTTCAAATTATATTACAAAGCAGTAATCCTTAAAACAATGTGGTACTGGCTAAGAGTAGTGGATCAATACATAGAATAGGTACGTAATGCACAGCAGTAAATAACTAGAGTAATCTAGTATTTGATAAACCCAAAGATCCAAGCTTTGGGGGCAAACACTCACCATTTAACAAAAATTGTTGGGAAAATTGAAAAGCAGTTTGACAGAAACTAGGTATAGCCTAACATCTCACACCATATACTGAGATAAGCTTAAACTGGCACATGATTTAGACACAAAGGGTGATATCGTGAGTAAACTAGGAGAACATGGAAAATCTCACCTGTCAGATCTATGGATAGAGAGTGGTTTATGACCAATCAAGAGATAGAGAGCATTATGGAAAGTAAAATGGATAATTTTTATTACATGAAATTTAAAAGGTTTTGCACAAACAAAAACAATACAGACAAAATTAAAAGGAAAGCAGGAAATGGGGGGGCAGAGAAGGAATTACGAGAGTCTCTCTGATAAAGGATTCACTTCTCAAATATATAGGGAATTGAGACAGATTTATATAAATAAGGGCCATTCTTCAATTGAGATATGGTCAAAGGACATGAACAGGCAGTTTTCAGAAGAAGAAATCAAAGCCATCAATGGTCACAAAAAATGCTCTAAATCACTATTGATAAAAGAGATGCACATTAAAACAACTCTGAGATACCACCTCAAATCTAACAGGACAGAAAAGTAAAATGACAAATGCTGGAGGAGATGGAGGGAGGGGTGTAAAGGGACACTAAAGCATGTTAGTAAGGGTTGTGAACTAGCCTAATCAGTCTGGAGAACAATTTGGAACTATGCCCAAAGGGCTATGTAACACTGCATACCCTTTGACCCAGCGATACCACTACTAGGTCTGTATTCCAAAGAGATTAAAGAAGGGAGAAGAAAACTTATTATTATAGGAGCTCCTTCTGTGGTGGTAAAGAATTGAAAATTGAGGAGATGCTCATAATTGGGGAATGGCTGAACAAGTTATGACACATAATTTTGACGGAATACTGTTGTGCTATAACAAATGACAAGCCCAATGCTTTCAGAGAAACCTGGGAAGACTTATATGAACTCATGCAAAGTGAAATGAGCAGAGCCAGGTGAACACTGTACATGATAACAGCAATAGTGTAACAATTATAAGCTATGAAAGACTCAGTTACTGTGATCAAGACAGTGATCCAAGACAATTCCAAAGAATGATGATGAAAAATGTTATCTACTTCTAGAGAGAGAACTGATGAACAGTGGGTACAGATTGAAGCATACTTTTTTCACTTTCTTTATTTTGATTACTTTTTTTGCAATGACTAATATGGAAATATGTTTTGCATGACTTCACATGTACAACTAATATCATAATGCTTGCCTCTCAACGGGTGACTGATGGACAGGAGGGAGGGATAGAATTTGGATCTCAAAATTTTAAAAAAATGAATGCTAAAAGTAAATTTAAATTTAAAGAAGAATGTAATATTACTGTGCTGTATGGAAATAATAAACATGATGAATACAAAGAATCATGCAAAACATCTATATGAAGAGATAGAAAAAAGCAAAACAGTAGAAGGAAAAAAGCAGGGTGAAGGAGATAATAAACATGATTATAACATTTGTAAATGGGAAGAATCACAAATTGAATCAAATGATTGTTGCAAAATTACAAAGGATAAGCATGGTTCAAAAGAAGGAATACGAGAACACTCTTACCACACCCCTTTGGAGCGGTAGCAGGTCCATGAGTGTGGTACATTGAAAATATTTTCACAATTTTTCAATATACTGATAAGTTTTAATGATTTCTCTTTTTCTCATCTCTTAAAATAACACTTATTACATGGGATGGCTCTCTGGAAGAGAGAAGGAGACATTGGGAAAATTTTTATTCAATTTTCTCCCTAGACCCTTTCCCTTTTCAAAAGTATTTGCTTTTGATTACCTCCTCCCCCTATCTGTCCTCCCTTCTATCATCCCCCATTTTTTTATCTCCTTCCCCCTACTTTCCTGTGGGGTAAGATGCCCGACTGAGTGTGTATGTTATTCCCTCCTCAAGTCAAATCCAATGAGAGCAAGATACACTCATTCTCCCTCACCTGCCCCCTCTTCCCTTCCAACAGAACTGCTTTTTCTTACCACTTTTATATGACATAATTTACCCCATTCTATCTCTCCCTTTCTCCCTCTCTCAATATATTTCTCTCTCATCCCTTAATTTGATTTTATTTTCTTAGATATCATCCCTTCATATTCAACTCACCCTGTGCCCTCTATGTATATGTATATGTATATGTATATGCATATGCATATGTATATGTATATTCCCTTCAGCTACCCTAACACTGAGGTCTCATTAATTATACATATCGTCTTTCCATGTAGGAATGTAAACAAAACAGTTCAACTTTAGTAAGTCCCTTATGAATTCTCTTTCTTGTTTACCTTTTCATGCTTCTCTTGATTCTTGTGTTTGAAAGTCAAATTTTCTATTCAGCTCTGGTCTTTTCACCGAGAAAGTTTGAAAGTCCTCTATTTTATTGAAAATCCATATTTTGCCTTGGAGCATGATACTCAGTTTTGCTGGGTAGGTGATTCTTGGTTTTAATCCTAGCTCCATTGACCTCTGGAATATCATATTCCAAGCCCTTCAATCCCTTAATGTAGAAGCTGCTACATCTTGTGTTATCCTGATTGTGTTTCCACAATACTCAAATTGTTTCTTTCTGGCTGCTTGCAGTATTTTCTCCTTGATCTGGGAGCTCTGGAATTTGGCAACAATATTCCTAGGAATGTATGTTTTGATCTTCTTTGTCACCAAAAAAAAGATTCTAGAGTCTGAGTCTGAGTCTGCATCCTTTTTCGCTGCCTGATCATGTTCCCAGCCAGCTACTTGACCCTTGAGCTTTTTGTAAATGTATGACTGCTTGTAGAGTAGAGAGTACTTTGTCCCAAGCTTTAGGGGCTGCACTACTGTATTCAGACCTACTCCACTGTCACTGCCAGCTCTGCCACAGCAGTGTTCCTCCTCCCCCAAGAACTGCCAACCAGGACCGTGACCCAGATCCAAGCAGGGCAAAGCAAGGTCTGCACTCCTGCTCTGATCTGCTGCTTAATTCCTCCCACTGCCTGGGCCAGGGGCTCTGGAAGCAGCTGATGCTGGAGCTCCACTGCTGCACCACCTCTGCCACTGCCAGGGCTGGGGCTGGACCGCTCTCTAACCTGATCTAGCAGTTTTCCTACTAATCTGCTCTGTGGTCTTTGGTGTTTGTGGATTGAGAAGTCTGGTAACTGCCACAGCTCACTGATTCATGGCCCTAAGACCTGCTCTGGTCAACTCCCAGTCTGGTCTGTCCTGGTGCGGCCCACCCTGGGCTGCGCTGCACTCTCGGCACTGTGGGATAGACCGTTCCCAGCAACCATCCAGGCCATCCTTGGCTGGAAACCTGCTTCCCTCTGCTACTTTGTGGGTTCTGGAGCTCTAGAATTTATTCAGAGCCATTTTTTACAGGAGTTTGGAGGTATTTGGGGGAAAGCTTAGGCAAGTCCCTGCTTTCCAGCTGCCATCTTGGCTCTGCCCCCTAACATACCATTTCTTATACCTTGTCCTTGCCTAGGCCATGATGACCCTGTCAATTTGTTATAGCCCTAAAAAAGGGCAATTTTAGAATTCTGATTCAGGGAAGATAGCTGTATCAGTACACTGACTGCCTTAAGAGAGACATTCTCTTCCTCTATGAAAAGCCATAGAAGGATTCTCTCTATGGCTTTCTGAAAATTCAATATTTTCCCCCAGCAATAGAAAATTGAACCCATTAGGTTTCAAGACATTTCCTTAATTTAGTTTGTAGTATTGAGAACTGATAAAGAAGGGAGAAAAAACACATCCTTTGGTTAAGGTCTAGATTAAAAATAATGGAATTGAAATTAAATTGAAAATAATCTTCCACTTCCAGCCTTCAATTCGACAAACATTTGGTGAGCCTCCTTTTTTGTGAAGAATTCTATGACAGTCTCTAGGGGATATATGATGTTTAGAGAAGATTAAATGGTCCCTGGTAGCATGAAATTTATAACAATAAATGCACTAAAAATATAATTGAATAAATGTGATATTTTAAAGTATACCTGTTTGCAAATGAATGTGTTATATTCATTATAAGTATTATTGTGCATATTCCCAATTAATAAAATATATTACCTTCATAACACTAAATTTACTATCTCCTTAGTTTTTAAAGAATATATAAATATTTTGTCACATTGGAACTTTAATTTTGAATTCTTTCCCCTTAAATCTATTGCTCTCTTACTCACCCTTATGAGTTTTTGTAGTTTGTAAATCTTCCCCTTTATTCCCAAAGCTACAAGCCTTGTTTAGATAAATTAAATTACACATGCACACAGATGTAACCCTTTTGTAGAATCTTATTCAGACTTTTCTTTATCCATAGGCTTCTTTTTCACACTTGTGATCTTTAGAGATTACAGAAAAAGTAGAATATAAGGCTAAGGGTAATTTCAGAAAATTAGGAGATACTGTGAGATGGAAAGAGGAAGCAGCAGCAAAAGTCGATCTATGGGGTTGGGGGTGGTATGAAGGAATATGGCAACAACATAATTATAAGCTAATTTATATCAACTTTGGTTGAACTTCCAGAAATTAAAATGTAATATCTGTAAGCGCTTTTAAACCATTAAATCAACCAACAAGCATTTAAATGTCTATTATGCACAGGTCCTACGCTAGGCATTAGGAATAAAAAGATAAAATGACACAGATCTTGCCTTCAATAAACTAACATTCTATCGGGGGAAAACATTTACATGTATAATGTAATGAGTTTACATACAGAACACATACAAAACAAATACAATGCAATGGGAGGGAGGAGCACTAGCAGCTGAGGAGATCAAGGAAGGGCTCATGTAGAAGATGCTGCTTGAAATGAACTTCGAAAGAAATTAGGAATTCTAACAGATCCAGATGAGGAGGATCTGAATTGCATGCATAAAGAATAGCCTGTGAAAAGCCACAAAGAAGAGCTGGAGTATACTGTTATGATGAACAGTAAAGAGCCTAGTCTGGCTGGGCTGTCCAGGAAAGAGAGTAATGTGTAATAAAGCTGGAAGTGTAAGCTGGGGCCAATTTGTGAAAGGCATTAAATGCCAAACAAAGTTGACCCAACCTAGAGGCAATAGGGAATCACAGCATCTGATTAAGCAGGGTAGCAAAGTGCTCAGACCTCTGTTTTAGGAATATCATTTTGACAATCATGTGGAAGATAGACTGGAGAGAGGAAAAACTAGACATAGGGAGCTCAATTAGGATATTGCAATAATTCAGAAAAGAGGTTGATGAGGGCCTGCGTGGTTGTGGTGTGAATTAGAGGGGTCAGATGCCAAAGGTCTTGCAGAGGTACAAACAGCAAGATTTACCAAATGACTGGCCATGTGGAGAGAGAGAGCAAGGAGGTGATGATAACCCTAAGATTATAAATCTGAGTAGACTAGCGAGATCATGGCATACATAACAGACACAAGATAGTTTAGAAGAGGGAAAGGTTTTAAAGGGGTAATGTAATGAGTTGAGTTTTAGACATGTTAAATTTGAAATGTCTAATAGGCAGTTTGTGATGTCTGCCTAGAGTTTAGGAGAGAGATCAGACCAGGATATACAGATCTGAGAGTCATCAATATAGAGATAATTCAACTATAGGAGCTGATGAGGTCACCAAATGAATGAAGAGAGAGAGAGAGTGAGAGTGAAAGTGTGTGTGTATGTGTGTGTGTGTGTGAGAGAGAGAGAGAGAGAGAAAGAGAGAGAGAGAGAGATTGGAGGAGGAGGAGAGAGAGAGAGAGAGAGAGAGAGAGAGAGAGAGAGAGAGAGAGAGAGAGAGAGAGAGAGACACCCAGGCCAAATCCTGGGGCACAGCCACAGTTGGACAGTTGGAGGGGAATAGGACATGGATGATGATCCAGCAAAGAAGCAGTCAGATAAGAAGGAGAACCAAGGAAGAATAATCTCATGAAAACGGATGAGAGACTTTGGAATAGCTTTTGTGGGCAGTGCCAGAGAGAATCAATTAATGACAAGTAAAAAAAAAATGTTTTGCTGTAGCTGAGTTCCCAGTTGAGATCAGATAATTTATATCTGTATTGAACTAAGTCTATATAGTTGAATGACTTTCTCCAGTTCTACAGGGGGTCACTTAAGTCTGGACAAATAAGCAATGTGGAGTTATTTCATCAAGTTCACGTGAATCTTGCAAAGCGCATCAACCTTTGCATCACAAATGATGGAAATCATATTGAAGATGTTATTTGTTAATATTCCAATTAAATAAAATGTTGTTGAAAATTTCATTCATTTCGCTTCTTGAAAATAAGCATTTTTGCCTATTTGTCCAGAACTTTAGGAACACCTTGTATTCAGCGGCAGATGAAAAGAAGCAAAGGAGAGAGACAGTAGGAATAATCGAGGGTTGAAGTTTAGCAAAATACAGGGAGCAACAAGATAAAAGGACAAGGGATTCAAGAATAGAGGACAGTAATAATATTGAGCTAGTTAACACTAGGATACAGAGTAGGAAGGGAGGAAAATGAGGCCAGGGCAGACACGGTGGCCTGGGAAACTAGGGGGGAATGAAGGGATTGGAGATCATGGTGAAAACAAAAAATGGGATTAGGAAGATCACAGAATCAGTTGATCAAGATGTCTTAGAGGCCACCTAGTCTCAACCACCTCATTTTGCAGATAAGGAACTAAGGACCAGAGAAGTCAAGTAATGTGCCCCAAGTTTACACAGATAAAAAGTAGCCGAGATGAGCTTTGACTGTAGCATTCATGTGCTATCTTATACTTATACTACAGTTATTTAAATGCCTTTCTCCTCTACAATGCAGAACTACAGAATTTGAGAGTTTGAAGGAACTTCAGCAGTCATCTAGTCCAATACATACCTGAAAGGAATCCCATTATAAAATACCTAACAAGTATTCAGCTTTTGAAGACCTCTAAGAAGAGAGACTATTTCCTTATATCAAGTTTAAGTCTGACTGCAACTTTTTAAACTGCTACCCATAACTGAGCACAGTATGCCAGTTTGACCAGGATACAGCAGAGAAGGACTACCATCTCCTTATTCTTGGAAGCTATCCCTTTGATGCAGCCCAAAAGCACACTTGTTTTTCTGACTGCAACAACACTATGGTGACATTGACTCAAATCTCCAGATCTCTTTCAGACAAACTGCTATTTAACCATACTTCCCCTACCCTGTATTTGCAAATTTGTAATCTCTATTGGGGCAGAACTTTTATTTTTCTTTATCCCCTTCAGTTCTTATGACTGCGCCTTACACAAAGTTGGTTCTCAATAAATATATGGAGAAAGAATGCTAAATAAACATATACTGTCTCTGGGAAGCCAGCTCTCATAAGTGTACTGTGTGGCTGTTTCATAAATAACACACAGGAGGCACTGGAGTTTTTGGATGCCAGCCTCTAACAGGTTCATCCTTGATCTGGTCATACAGGAAGGACAAGAAGACAGCTTTAGAGGGGTTATAATCTTACCTTATTCTAGTTTAGTCTTCTCAGAAGGACTGTTGATAATGGGAGGACCAGCTTCTACAGCATTCCCTAATCACCCTTCTTGTAAGGGTGGGTGAGAAGGGGGCAGGGCAACTATCCGTACGTTTTGATGGAGTCAATCCAGACAGGCACAGCTTGTGCATTCCCCTAAATCCCCTCGAGCCTTGATGGGGGCTGATCAAGGCATACACACTGATTCCTCTTTGGGTTCCTTCATGGTTTCCTCACTCACTGACCAGTGCTCACTTGCTCTATAGGGCAACAGACAAAGAAGGCACCTTGCCAGCATTAAGCCCACAGGTTAACTTTAGCAATATCGTCACTCTGTGCAAGCGTAGTAAATATCAGTTATGTCACCCCCATATCTCACAGTTGCAACAGGACTATCATTATGATTCTAGGAATTACTATCTAGGATCCTTGGGGCTATTCTGGGAGTTATTATCTAACACCTGGAAACTAGACATCGCCATGGCCATGGATCCTGAGAAACTGAACTCTAAAAAGGATAACAAAATCCTCCTTACTTACAGTGACACTGTAGCAAAAGCAGGTGGAGGGCACATAATACAACCAGACTCTAGCTCTGCATCTTGACTAACTTGCTTTGTAGTTTCGGTCAATTTTGCTCTATTCTGTCTATTCTTTCAACTGTAAAATGAGCAGATTGCATGGAAGAAATGAAATGAAGAGAATTAGGAGGCAGGTTATGGAAGAGAGTGCTGGATTCAAAGTCAGTGGAACCTAGTTGAACTCTTGTCTTTGCCATTTACTGTCTGTGACCCTGGGCAAGTCACTTGACCTCAACTTCTCATCATCTTTAAAACTAAAGGGCTGGACCCAGATTTTTCTAATACCCCAGTTCTAAATCTATTCATCATTTTTTGAACTTAAGTTACAAGTATCAATTACCACTTATTATCCTGCATAAGGGGCAACATAGGTGGTGGAGTGCAGTGCCAAATCTGGAATTAGGAAGATCTGAGTTCAAATCCAGCCTCAGACACTTCCTAGCTGTGTGACTCTGGGCAAGTCACATAACCCTGTCATATAACCTTAGTTCCTCATCTGTAAAATGAGCTGGAGAAGGAAATGGCAAATCACTCCAGTGAGTGCCAACCCCAAGTGGGCTCATAAAGAGTCGACCATATGAAGGATTATGACAATGTCTTTCCCTCTCCATTAAGACAGGATACTAACTGAAATGCACTAGGATCCGAGGATACCAAAAAAACAATATACAATTCTTGTCCCAGGAGCCTGTCATTTAGCATTTCTGCTGAGTAGATCGGGGCACCACAGTGCCCGTATCTTAAGCTTCACATCTGTGTGGTGGTGTAAATAGAACCCTGAGTGAGGAAAATCTGAGTTCAAATCTAACCTCAGACACTTACTACGCGATTTGCCCAGGGTCATACAGGTAGTGTTTTCTCATTGATAAAATGGGCATAAGAGCCAGGGTTGCTGTGGCGAGATGAGATGACCTTTGTGATGTGTTTTGCGGAACTTAAAGTGTTAGCTTATTAAATTCCTTATACCCTTTATACTTGCAATACATAAACTTCTATACCTTTTACACTTTTAATGCGATGGACACTCCCATTGCCCCGTTTTCTTTCCTTCCAACTTTTCCTCAGTGCTCCGCCCTTCTCCATTTATTTCTGCTCGCCTCGCTCGACTCCGCCCCCTCCCACGTGATCCCCAGGGCGGATCACGTAAAGGACGCATGCGCACTGATCCTCGCTCTCCCCTGCTCCTGTGAGAGGCCGAGGAAGGGAGTAGAGGGGTAGGGGGGGGTGGGTGCCGCGGTAGCCTCCAGTCTCGCGATACTTGCTTCCTTGCCGGCGAAGAGCGTCTGGGTGCTTGGCGTTCTTCTGGCCTTGTCTCTCTTCCCTTCTCCTTTCTTCTTGGCGCAGACTCTGGAGCGCGCGGCCCGAGCATCATGACGTCGGCCTTAGAGAACTACATCAACCGTATCCTTGAGCTGCCGCTGGGGCGGCGGCCTAGCGCCCGGTCCTCTCATTCCCCCGAAACCCTCCCCACGACTCCCCCGCCATGGTTGCGCGGGGGATCTTGAGCTGCGCCGTGTTCTCAGGCCTAGGGAGCGGAGCGGGACCTGGCGCGGCTGGCCGGGAGGGGAGGAGCGAGACATCCAGGCCCGCCTGCTGGGGCTCGGGGACCCTGGGCTGGCGCAGCTGTACCCGAGTTCGGGGACCGTGCGTCACGGCACTCTTCCTGGCAGATATTAATTGTGGTTCTTTACTTCTTAGCAGCTCCTCCCCGCCCCCCCCCCCGCCAAAAAATGTTTTCCCGTGTCGAGCGGCCTTCCCCCTCCTCACACCAGCTTCCCTCCGTGGCATCTGCAGCAGGGACCTCTGTGGTCCTCCTGGAGAGCTAGATGCCAGGGTTCGGATGCGTGACAAAATGGACAGGTCGCGTGGCTGCCTCTGGCAGAAACGGACAGAATGGCATCTAAATTGAAAACAAGAAAAGGCCTCTAAAACACCCTTAATTTTAGGGCCCAGGAAGAAAACCATTCAAAGTTTCCATCATTGATTCTTACTGACGGGTGGGTGTGGGAGTAGAGCAAATTGCTATTGCATTTGGCGGTCCCCATTTGCTGGTAACTTATGTGGTCTTTAATTGGACTCCTTAGAGGAAGTTAGGAGAGGAAAATTGTTTTAAGATAGAACAGTGCCAAAAATTGAAAAAAAAAACACTCTAAGAGTAGTTAAACTTTATAGCTGTTTTAGGGTGGAACACTCTTACCACATATGAAAGAGTGATTTTTTTTTCGAAGAAAAGCCAAAGATATAATTGGAATTGTTATACACATTGTTGTTTTTGGTAACGGTTTTTTTTTTACAGACTTTTCAGACCTTCATAATCCACTTTTTATATAGGACATTTAGAATATCTGTGCTCACCAACTGTGACAGTAACATTTCAGATTTTCTGACAAATTTAGCATTCTTTATCAGGGCTTGAGGTCACAACATATTAGACCTTCCTAAAGAAATACTTCCTTAATCCTGTTTTATCAGGTACGGTTGCTGTAATTACATCTGATGGCAGAATGATTGTGGTAAGTATTCAGTTCTGCTATTCTGTAATCCCAGAATGTTTTATTTGTAGAATACCTGTGTCACCATGAGATGGCGTGATGTTTTTACATTTACTGCATCATGAGCTTAGCATTATAGATAGAGTGTTGGTCTTGGTATTGGAAAGACCCAGATTCCAACCCTTCTCTCTTACTCCTTTTATCTGTTGGACCATAGACACTTGGCCCTCCAAACCTCAGTTCTCTCATGTGTAAAAGGAAACAATGTATTTATAAAAGACTTTCCAAACCTTCAAGTCCTATATTAATGTCAGCTGTTTACACTTTTCTCATACACTAGATTAGACGACACTCGCCTTCTGCATTCCTCTCACTCTGTTCTTAATCTTCTGCGATCTGACTTCCAACATCATTTAACTGAAATTGCCCTCTCCAAAGTGGCCAGTTATCTTCTAATTGCCAAATTTAGAGGCCCTTGTTCAGTCCTTGTCCCTCTTGACTTATACTACATTTGACACTGCTGATTACTTTCTTCCCCTGCATACTCTCCTTTCTGGGTTTTGTGACATTGTTCTCTCCTGGTTTTCCTCCTATCTACCATTCCTTTACTGGATCTTCATTTGTGTTGCGTTCCTTAATTGGGTGTTCCCTGTGGTTTTGTCCTGGGTTCACTTATCTTTTATTTCTGTCATCATTTTCTTTTCTGTTCCCCCTTCTCTATCTCACTTCGTGATGTCATCTAGATGCAAATGGTTCCCAGATGTCTATATCATGCCATAGTCTCTCTTCTGAACTCTAGTCCCACATCACCAGCTGCCTTTTTGAAATGTTAAATTATGTTCCCTAAGCATCTGAAGCTCAGTGTGTCCAAAACACAGTGCATTGCATTTTTCCCCAACCTCTCCCCTCTTTGCTGCACCATTATCCAGGCTTACAACCCAGTGCCATCCGTGATTCCTCTCACTCCACAAATCCAAACCGTTGCCAAATCTTGTTTTTTCTTCTATAACATTTCATTTTTTTTTCCAGACACACAGCTACTGTCCTAGTTCAGGACCTTATCTCTCTTTCGGAATATTATGATGTAGTCTTCAAATTGTGCTCCCTGTCTCAAACTCTTCTCCAGCTGTCAAAGTGATTTTCCTACAGCATAGGTTTCACCATGTCAGTAAACTCCAGGGCTTCCCTAGACCTATAGTTATATACTACATACAGATCACAACCCATTCACACTTTTTCCTTCTGTGCACCTCTTGCATTGTCTTCACTTTAGCCCCCCACAGGGACTCCAACATGTTGGGGGCCCTAGATCTTTTGACATTTCATCAAGCTAGGAGAACCTGTATAAACTGTCTATCACTTTAGCTGTGAATAGCCTACCTTCTCTGGTCATGCAGTTCTCTGAGTTGCCTGACTTGTGGATTGCTTAAAGGGCAATGGAAGGGCCATAGCAGGCAAGAAAAGGCTTTAATATATTGAGAATGGTACAGAAGCATCATAAAGATGCTATATTAATATGAAAATGGGTGAACTCACATAACCTATATCAAGTAAGAAACCTGAGTGGGAAATGAATATATATATTCATAGATTGTCAGAGTTGGAAAGGAACTCAGAGATCATCTAGTCTAACCCCCTAATTATAAAAATAATAATAATAAAAACTAACATTCATATTTTGCAAATATGCTTTGCAAAGTGTTTCACATATTGTCTCCTTTGGTCCTCACAACATTATGAGGTAGGTGCTCTTATCCCCATTTTACAGATGAGGAAATTTTGACTGAAAGAGATTAAGTGATTTGTTCAAGGTCACACAGCTATTATCTGAAGCAAGATTTGAACTCCGGTCTTCCTGGCTGTATCCATATTCATTCTTCTATCCACTGTGACACCTAACAACAGGTGCCTTTTGTTTTACAGATTAAGAAATGAAACCTAGAAAAGATTCTTTAAAAAATCACTCACCTAAGAACATACAATAGTTAGAAGTAGAGCTAGAACTAGAACCCAGATCTTCTGTTTTCTAATCCAGTCTTATTTCTTTTATACCCATATTTTAATTTCTTGTAGACATGGTTATGGATCTCTACAACATTTTTCCCTTGACATATACTTGGTGGTCATACTTAATCTCTTTTTGAATCCCAGAATATGTTAATTTTTTTTGTTTTGTAGCAAATATTTTTACCAATTTAACTAAGGGAGACAATGTGGCTTCATGGATAAAGGAACATTGGCAGAGTGAATAGAATCAGGAAAACTTAAAGTTAAGAAGACTTGAGTTCAGGTGTTGCTTGTAACTCATTAACTAGCCTGTGATTCCTGGCTAGTCACTTAATCTCTTGGTGTTCCAGGCAGTTTTCTTATACTGTGTACATTGTCAAATATACATGTCTTTTGCATTCCTTGAGCTAGTTTTCTCTTCTACATTAGTGAAATCACCAGTCTGAATAACAACCAAAAAATCGATTCTCCAGTAATCAGTTAATTACCAATCACAGACTCTTAGGCACTGGAGATAAAAAGACAAAAGTGAAACAGTCCCTGTCTCAAGTCTATATTCTATGTGAAGAGACAGGCAAATAGTAGAGGGTCTGCTAAGTGGTGTAGTGGATAGAAAGAACTAGGAGTCAGGAAGACAAATAGGCCTCAACACACTAGCTACATATGTGACCCTGGGCAAGTCATGAACTGGAAAAGGAAGTGACAAACTCCTCTAGTATCTTTGTCAAGAAGACCCCAAATGGGTTCTTGAAGAGTTAGACACAACTGAAATAACTAAACAACAACTCATATAGTGGAACGGAAGACCCAGGGCGGGGTGGGACAGGGGGAGGGACCATGAAGAACAGGGTCTTTTCTCAATAAAAGAGGACCATTGCTGCTGTAGAGTATAGGACATTGCTCTGGCTGGTATTTTTGTTTTGAAAATATGTACAAAAAGCATACTGGGAATCAGTATGCATACTGGGTTGTAGTCCCAGCTCTCCCATTTAAGAGGTATATAACCCTGGGCAAGTTGATTAATATCTGTAAGCCTCAGTTTTCTGATGTATAAAACAGATAAATAATAATATATGCCCTGTCTGTATGATGGAATTGTTCTTAAAATTATAAAGGTGAAAATGGTTATGAACAATAAAGCAACTATATAAAACTATAATTCAAGTATGTGATATTCTGTAGATTTTCTTTCTGCACTAGTGTTCTTATCAGTAGGAGAGACAGATCCTTTCCTTAAATATTTTGTTACTGGCTCCCAGTGTGCATTAGAATGTGAAACATTTTATTAAGTAAAGTAAAGTTAACTTGGGTTCCAAGGAAATTGTTCAAAGGAGTTCAAAGTTTTTTAAGAGTTAAAGTCTTGACAAATAAACTTCAATAGCAGGCTTTTGTTATGAAATACTTTTATGAAGCTTTTTTTTTATTTTGCTTACTGGCTTAGTTTATTAAATTTTTTCTATATTAGTATGTGGATGAAGTAATATAATTTTTTTATGAAAGTCCAAGAAAAAAATATTTCTTTCTTAATTTTAGCAAAATTAAAGGGAATATTTTTTCTGGAAAATTTTACACACAAAGAACACTTAAACAGCTTAAACCTGTTTTTGCAAATATAGTTCATGTTACTTGATACATCCAAAACATGCCTAAAATGCTATTTTTAAAAAGTTATGCATGTCTCAGTGGGCTCTTTTTTGTTTGTGATAAGCCAGTCAATGTGGGAATTGGTTACTGGTTAGTTTTTTTTTTTTAAAGCACGATTTCTCCAAATCCTAGATTTAATTTGCTTCTTTTGGCATTGCTTTCTGAATTGTGGTATTCAGATGAGGAAAACTGAACATACAGAAAATTAATAAAAAATTGAAATATTTAACAAGAACCACATAAATTTAAATTTCTTCAGAAATTCTGCCAACTCTTTTCTGCCCTCATTTAAAATTGAGTTTATTCCATGAAACCTTCCCTAACTAATTCCATCAGATTTCAGTTATTTTACAAAACATAGTACTTTTTTCCTTTGAAAAATTATAATTAATTCAGTCCTTTTTTTAAAGCTTGCTATTTTATATTTTTATTTGTGTTCATTAGGTTACCTTTAGAATGTAAATTCCTCACATTCAGAGACTTTTATCTTTATATCCCTAGCTACTCCACATCATCTTACACAAAGTAAATGTTTATCGAACTTAATGGAGTATTAGCTCTTGAAAGACAGTGACTGTACCGTCCTTGTGTAAACTCATAATAAATGACACAAAAATGTTTTATATAGTGCCTTATGACAAATCATAGCTTTTTGCAGACAGTTGGCACTCGTATTTTTTTTCCTTAGTAAAGAAAGGGTTTTATAACCTGAAATAATGGCAGTTGTAGAGGGGCTTTTTGTTTTTGTTTTTTAGCGTTAGAAACAAGAGTTTTTAATGTGTCTAATTTGCATTTGAGGGACTAGCTTTCTAGAATTACTATATATTCCGAACTTATAAATTGAGATAACCTAAAAACATTCCATTATTCTTTTCACAGGGAACACTAAAAGGTTTTGATCAGACTATCAATTTGATTTTGGATGAAAGTCATGAACGAGTATTCAGCTCTTCTCAGGGAGTAGAGCAAGTGGTATTAGGGTTATACATTGTAAGAGGTGATAATGTGTAAGTATGTTATTTTTTTTTAATCTGGGCAAATTCAAGCTATAAGTGTATATAAGAGATAACTTAATAATATATTAATGTCGATGTTCTGTTTTGTTTTTCCCCCCAAAAGGGTAATTCTCTATTAAAAGGAATCCCATAGTGAGCCATTTGTAAAGTCAATAATCATCTCCAATTCATTTTATAACTGGGTTTTTATATATTTTCCCTGTTTAAGATGAATTAGAGCTGGACTTGGGAGAGCAGTCCCATAAGCCTGCTACTGGAGAGGCACCTGAGCTGCAGTAGGGTATCTGCATTAAGTCCAACACCAACATGGGCTAAGCCCCTGAGAGTGGCTGCCATCAGACTGCTTCTGGCACCGTGGTCACCCAGTGGAGAGAGCACTGGGTCTAGGGTCATGAAGACTTGAGTTCAAATTCAGCCTTAGTGTCACACAGCCAGTAAATAACTGATGCGGGATTCAGACTTCTACCTGAATCCAAACGTAGCACAGTGCACTAAGCCACCCAGCTGCCATTTTTTGAGGGATAAAACACATTTGTCCTTTCCCCATTTTTGTAGCACCTTTCCCATTTTCCATGATCTTTCAGAATCAGCTATAAGTGACTCAGAAATCACTTCTGCCGGTGCTTTAGGTAGCTTGCCATTTGGTATTCATTGTGTAGACCATTGCATGCCTTTTAATGTCTCCTTGCTTGCCCTAATTTTAAATTCTGTTTTAACTATTTTGTTTTATCCTTCCCATTATTCTCCTTGGCTGAAAAAAGGGAAGCAAAATAAATTGGGTAGTTCAGCCTTCTTACTATTGTCTGCCAGCATGCCTTCCATGCCAAGCAGTGCCCTATGCTTTCTATGATACTTTCCCCCCAAAACAAACAAAAACATTCAAATCCCTTGTAGGCATCCTTAACTTTAATTTCCAGCCTTACTTCTTTCTGGCCTTTAGCATTGCTGACACTGTTCTTACACAACTATACCAATTTTGCTCATCTTCAGCTACCTTCCTTTGCTTTCATTTTCTTTACAAATCTTAAAAATCTGATTTAGTTGTTGATTTTCTTTTATTCTTTAGATAACTCGCCTTATCCTTAATGGACAAATTCTGTAAGATAAATTCATAAGAAAGATGTAAGCAAACTGCTATGATAGGTCGTAGGATTAGAGCTAGAAGGGATCCATTCTGTTTTTACTTTCAAAACTGGATTCCTTTTTATTTTTAGTTTTCAACATTCACTTTCATAAGTTTTAAATTGCCTTCCCCCTCCCTCCCCAAGATGGCTTGCAGTTTGATACAGGCTCTACATATACATTCCTATTAAACATATTTTCACATTAGTCATGTTGTATAGAATAATTATAATGAATGGGAGAAACCACGAGAAAGAAGAAAACAAAATGAAACCCCCAAAAAAGCAAAATGTCTGCTTCACTCTGCATTCAGACTCTATAGTTCTTTCTCTGGATGTGAATGGCGTTTTCCATCATGAGTCCTTTGGAATTATTTTAGGTCCTTGCGCTGCTGAGAAGGCTAATTCTATCATAATCAGTCATTGTATGCTGTTGCCGTGTACAATGTTCTGGTTCTGCTCACTTCACTTACTATCAGTTCATATAAATCTTTCCAGGTTTTCCTTATAGCACAATAGTATTCCATTAAATTCATATACCACAGCTTGTTCAGCCATTCCCCAATTGATGGGCATCTCCTCAATTTCCATTTGTTGGCCACCACAAAAAGAGCTGTTGCAAATATTTTTGTACATGTGGGGTCCTTTTCCCATTTTTATGATCCTTTTGGGATATAGCTCTAAAAGTGGTATTGCTGGGTCAAAGGGTATGCACATTTTTATAGCCCCTTGGGCATAGTTCCAAATTGCTTTTCAGAATGGTTGGATCATCTCACAACTTCACCAACAATGAATTAGTGTTCCAACTTTCCTATATCTTCTCCAACATTTATCATTTTCCTGTTTTGTCATGTTAGCCAATCTGACAGGTGTGATGTGCTACCTCAGAGTTGTTTTGATTTGTATCTCTCTAATCCATAGTGATTGAGAGCATTTCAAAACTGGATTCTTAAGAGCATCTTACAGATATGTATCTACAGTATATTAGGCTACTGGTCCTCACCTTCCCTGTAGCTTAACAAGCATTCCATGTAGGAATTATACCAGTGAGTAAAATGGGAAAAAATGAACTGCTATATAAATAATATAAATAAGAATAAGACTTATTTATATTAGTATTATTTAATAAAAGTATTATTTTTTTCAATATTTTGTCATTGAAGAACCATTATTGAAATTACTCTAAATGTCACTTTAGTTACCCACTGATAACATTTTGCGCAATCTTTTGACTCTGAAGTGGTGGGCTAATTTTTTCTTGTTATATCATTTCAATATGTTATGGTATCTGTAGGGTTTGATACACAATCTGCCATCATAATCTGCTTGGTTTTCTTTAATAATTACATCATTTTAAAATCTATGCTGTCTGGGAAAGAACTTGATTCTAAATTATAGGTAAGATCCTTATGTCTCTCATTTCCTTGACTTAGGTATAAAAATTATTTTGTGAAAATACTCAAATTGTTCTAAACCTCATCTCCTTTTCCCCACATGTCATCTGTTTCTATTTTGAAAGACTTCAGTATTTTTAGAAATTACCCTCAAATTCTAAAATATATTTACAGTTTTATGTATTCTTTTTTTCTTTACATTTCATCACAGTGCGGTCATTGGAGAAATTGATGAAGAGACAGACTCTGCACTTGATTTGGGAAATATTCGAGCTGAGCCTCTAAACTCAGTAGCACATTGATAAACTATATATTTTGGACTTCTGTAAATCTTCTGACTGTATAGATCTACTTATTCTGAGGTTAATGTGCAGAATTTTTACAAATTGTGATAACTATCTACATTTTTACTCATTTTGTGAGTGTTGCAGTTTGATATGTAAATTAAAATATTTCTACATTTTGCATTTTATTGTTAAGACTTTTTTATATTGTATAAACATCTAGTACTGACTAATATATTTGGGGAATTTTATAAACAAATGGTAATTTTAACATTTGATAACATACAGGAAGTCGTAAGCAGAAATTTATGCACCACTTACATTAGGTGTACATATTAACGTTAGTAGTGAGTACTGAAAAATTATCCCTAATTGTGGAAACATTTACCTGGATTTCCTCAAATTAAATTTCTTACTACTATTGACATTGGTTTATTTCTGCAACTGCTATTTTCTGATAGTTCTTATAGCTTCTTGTTGCAATGATGAATCAATCTGGGTTTAGTTGAAAGGGAGTGTGATGGGAGAGAGATTTTCACTTATATCAAACATAGGGAGTTGAAAGGTATGAGTGAGTAAGAGAGACAAGGTACAAGAATTGGTAAGCTTGATGTGAATAATTTGCCTGAAGTTTATTTTAAATATGGCCTTGTTTGGTTTAAATTATCTTGATGTTGATAAAATTCGATCCAACTTAGCAATTGTCATTTTATAAATGTCAGTAAATGAAAATTTGTTTATATCCACTTCAAAGCTTGCTGTCATTGAATAACTTGTAAACAGTTTTCTCCAAATTGAATGTCAACAGATTATTTAAAGAATGGTTAATTTTCTATGTAAGGGCATTAGTAATTTTGTGTAAATTAATCATTTGAAGTATAAAAATCCTCAACTTATAAATGGATTGTGATACAAAAGTTGTTTTAGTGATAATGAAGCTTTAAATATCTTTTGTCCCAGAAATAATGGATGATACAAAAAGTAGGTTATGTTCCTAGGTTAGCCTACAAATTCCCCTAAAGGGTTGAAATTTTTCAGTGGGAAAATAGAAAACAATATTACGTTGCATCTTGAAGAAAAGTCTTGGAGGGTAAGTATAAATGACTTAGACATTTTCAAGAACTTCAGACAAGCGTGGTAACAATGATTGTGTAATTTTGCTTTTCCTAACCTTTTGGTGCAGGTATGTTTGTATTTGTTCTTAAAGGAACAGTAATCATTTTTCAGTGTATTGAATAACATCCAGTTGCTGGGACTTGTGCTTAATCTAGATTTATCACAGCCAACTTGGTTCTGCCAAGCCCATATTAGGTTCCTCTCCAACTTGGTTAAGAACTGCTGGAGCTTGCACTTTGCTACCAGAGGCTCTGAGGAACTAGGCCAAGCTCCACACCAAAATAAGGCTTTGGAGCAAGACTTGGAATGATACTTGACACCAAGCAACAACTTTTTGGATCACAAAGGGAACAAAGAGGAGAGGGGTTTCTGCTGATAAAAGAAGGAAACTAGAAGAGTGTTAAAGAGGATGTGTATCTGCAAGTACTGAAAAAGGATAGTAGAGAACATGCATTATTCCTGTTAAAAAAGAAAGGAGATGGTAGAGGTTGGAGGTTCTTGAATTTACATAAGGTCAGTTAGTGAACCTGGTGATTGATGCGAGGAGCTGTCCACTCAGGACAGGTTGGTCACTGTGGAGCAACCATAGTGACCATGATATGAGGTCATGTGTTAGGGCTTGGTGCTCATGGCTGAGGCCAGGGCAAGACCTTGTAATGCAAGCTATGTGCTTTGTATCTTGGGAACTGCCCTCCAGGTAATTGCAAGCTAAAATGGAGCCAAACAATAAAGAACAAAAGGGAATTTTGGCTTTAATAAATTACATGATGCTGGTCAAATGTTGTGTATTAATTAGGTGAGGGGGAGTGTATGCATGAAAAGTTATCAAAGAACATTCATAGTTGTTAGCAGCTAACCAACAGTAGAACTAAAGCAACTTCAGTTAATTTACCTATCATCGGTAAGTGCAGGGAACCTGCTTGAGGTGAGATTGGACTGAAGCCTATGGACATTTTAATTGCTGAAATGCTTTCTAGAATGTCTGGCCTCTAGTTCTGTTGTTCAGTTGTGTTCCACTCTTCAGGACCCTATTTGGCATTCTCTTGGTAAAGATACTGGAGTTGTTTACCGTTTCCTTCTCTAGCTCATTTTACAGATGAAGAACTGAAGTGAACAGGGTTAAGTGACTTACCCAGGGTCACGCTGTTAGTTTCCGAAATCAGATTTGAACTCAGAAAGATGAGTCTTGCTGACTGTAGACCCAGCACTCTAGCCACTGCACCACCTAGCTGCCCTTCTGTAGTTCTACATGTCTGTTAATGGTTGTAAGCTTACTAGTTAAAATATTTTATTTACAGATACCAGCCTTGATCTGTGAAGTAGATAGTGTATTAATATTGCTTGCTAGAGAATGTATACATATATAATAGCTATGTTGGTAATTTGAGGCAGTTTTCTTAAAAGCTTTGAAAAGTTTCTGTTCGTCCACCCTCAACCCCTGTGGAAGTCAGCATTCATATGTACTCAGCCCTGTTCTAAGGGAAAGTTCAAATACCCTAAAGTGAAGTCTCTGTTGTTTTCCCTTGAAAAACAGCCTTAAGATCTTTTTTTACCTTTGGCATTGGTCAAGTTAGAGAAAAGGAAAATCAAAATAACTGCCTTATTATCAATCAACATTTATTAAGCATCTGTTAGATTCCAGGCCTTGTGCTAAGAGCTGGGGGTACAAAGGAGACAGCAAATATATGCAAACAAGCTATATACTCTATAAATAGGAAATAGAAGTGGGAAGGCACTGGAATTAAGAGGAGTTGAGAAAGGCTTTCCATAAAAGGAGGGACTTGAGTAAGGACTTGAAGGTGGTGGTGGTGGTGGTGGTGGTGGTAATAATAGTAGTAATAGTAGTAGTAGTAGTAGTAGTAGAGGACTTCGGTCGTTTTCCATTTAACCTTTGCAATTTTACAATTTTGCCTCACATAACCTAAGCTACTGGGAAGATCTGTGTTTCCAAAATTGTGATAATATGCACCTCTGTTCAAGTGTAAAGTTCGTGGCAACTTTATTCTTAAAGATAATCAGCTTTTGCATCCTAATCCAAAAGAAGGGTGACACCCCACCACATCCCATTCTTAGCATCCTGTTTAAGCCAGTGACTGACCTAGAATATCCTTAGAACTAGGAAAACTGAAACTTCTCATTTAGCCCATATGTAAAACAGGAATAACTTAGATCAATTTCATGCGGTTGTTAGGAGGTTCAAATGAAATAACATAAAAAGTGTGTTTGTACCTGAAAGTACTAAGTCACCTAACTTGTTAAATGTTTTATACATTACCAATTAAAACCTCTGTGTCTTGGATACATGTAATGTGCCATCAAGGCTAACAAATAACCAGGTGCAAATCAGATTCTTAATTGGGTATATACTCGGGAGAGGGCAGGAGAGAGGACATGGGGAAGAATGAGATGCATTCATCTGTGACAAAATGGTGAGTATATGGTACAGCCCCTTCAATGAACTCTTCTATAATAAATCGTTATAAAAGCCTGAAATCAACCTCTGTACTTTGTGACTCAAGGTTGAAAAAGGAGAAACATACTATATAACTCAAATTATATTCATTTTAAATAGATTTTTCTGGAATATTTTTCTTAAAACTATAATATGGGTATGTTGGCAATTAATTATTAAGATGAGAAATCTCATTTTCTAACTAAAATGATGCCAGCTTAAATATTGTAATTATAATCCTTTGAAGTTGGAACAGTTTGATGTGTTAAATTAGCTTTGCATGCTAATAGGGCTTTGGCCAAATCTGCTATGAAACTTCCTTGGTCTAGATGATGTTTAAATACAAGTGAGGCCTAGGAGTAGGGGCAGACAACAGATAGTTCCCTAGGGTGCAACATGTAGGAGTGCTCAATGAGGAATATTTTTAATATTACACTTACACTAAAACTGGTACAGGGTCATTTATTTTGTGATCTATAAGGTCATGTGTTAGAGCAGCTCTTCTCAAAGCGTGATCCAGGAACTCTGGGGTGTTTAGGTCAAGAGATCACAATTATTTAAATGATGATGTTTTAATTTCTAATATGATAGATAGAAATAGCTACAAACCACATTAACAAAAGTTTTTGGAGAAGTCTCAATTTTTAAGAGTCTAAAAAGGTCTTGAGTCCAACAAATCAAAGGACTGATGTGTTCTGACTATCTCCCTCTTTCTTTCCCCATCAAAGAGCAGTAATGGCAACTTTAGCAGAAGCTCATAGCAGGGATGGGTGTTTGCTTGCATAAGGCCTAAGAGGAGCTGAAGCTGTTCCTGGGCCCCAAACTATTATCTGGAGGAGGGGAGATTTTGAATTCACTGGGTAACGTGACCTAACATTCTTGCCAGAGATGGGAAATTTCCTAGGCAGCACCAGTGTATCAGGAGGGCAGAGTTTATAATCTCAAAGAGGATCATAAACATGTCTGAAAGGTTCGGAACCGCCGGATATAAGAAACTCTCAAAGTAGAAGGCAGAAGAATCAAAACATTTATTTAGGCTCCACAGTAACCAACCCATGAACCAGAAGCCCCATTTTGATATGTTGATCAAAAGCTTCCAGGCCCAATAAGTACGCCTTGCAAGAGTAACCAGGAGGCTACAGAGAAGCATGATTGCGTAAAGCAAAATCATGCTTCCCCCTCGATGGTAATAAGATTACCCACTGGCCTGAAGTCTTTGTTCAGCTTCCTCCCGTAGATCAGCTCTGCTACTGGCAGCTCCTGCCTCAGCTGTGTCTGTGTCTGTAACTGAAGCTGCAACTGTAACTGACGATGTAACTGTCGCTGTAACTGACGATGTAACTGTCGCTGGCTCCAACCGGAAAAGGAAAAGAGAGATCTTCAAGCTGTCCTCTCCCCTCTTATAGGGTTTTTGACATCATCAAGCTCCGCCTGAATGACCAGGGCTGATTGGTTCTTGAGTTGGCCCCTCCCCCTAGGGTAGAGGTTAACACCTCCCCTCAGCCAGCCCCATGACTCATCACACAGGAAGTTGTCTGCTTCCCGGCATGCTCCCCAGGCCTCCTGCCCCGGAAGAGCAAGCCACAGTGTCCAGAGGCTCAATGAGGTAAGCTGAGTCATTCAAAGAAAACAAAGGCCACTCTGGTTACACTCCACCCCTTGTTATAGGATACATAATCTAATCAGCCATGTATCCTAGAACATACATTGTGATCCAATTACAAAGGAAACTAAAACATATCATTCATTATAAAGCAAAACATATCATTTGGTGACATTCCTAAATATTGGTTTACGATTCAAATGTGATCCACCCCTAGGTCCCAGCAAGATAATCTCTTCAATCAATCATCCCCAAAATAATTATTAATAATTTAAATGTCCACCCCTAAATCCTTGTATCCATTACATAGGATCAATAATATCATAACAATAAAACAACACAGCAAGGATAACACAAAATAAGTAAACAGAACACTATCATCATTTCCACCCCCCTTGAACGATTGGGGCTCAAAATCTTGGGGTGAGGGGTGAAGGTCTCATTTTCCATAGCTTCTTCATGCTGAAATTGGATGTAGAGATGGCCCTGCCCCCAAAAAGTCCCATTCCAGAGGTCATTTCTTTAACGAGCTGGCAGGAATTCCAAGAATGCTACATGCTTAGGCAGTCACCGGAAAGTGCAGGGTGCTTAAGCCTGAAGGAAACAAAACTAGCAACAAGGTTAGCCAAAACAAAGGACAAAAAGAATAGTCTGTGAATCTATTATTATAACCTATTCACGGTAAAATATATGGTTCAGGGGTACGATTTGGTAATTATTTTCCCCTGAATAGACAACTGTTACAGTGTTGTCCTTCCCATGGGCTATAACTTCTGCAGCCTTTGGAATATCATCTGGCTTCCGTTTTACCCATACCTTAGCTCCTGACTTTATTCTATCAATGGAGCAAGACCCTTTTGCCCCTCTAGTAGTTATTTTGGGAGGAGGGTCAGTTTTCACAAAGGGTATTTTTTCACAGGGGATAATAATGACTTGAACCATCCTATCATTTCTACAAAATTGTACAGGTTTTTTACCCATATTCTGGAGTGTCACAACAATTTCTTTTTGATAATTAGAATCTATCACTCCAGCCAATACATGTATTCCTTGAGCCGCTAATCCTGGTTTAGGTAATATCCGTCCAAGATGATTCTTGGGGATTCTCATACATACTCCAGTAGGGGTTTTTCTTATCTCTTTCCTATTTAACCTAAAATTCTCTATACAATGTAAATCATATCCTGCTGAACCAGGTGTTCCTGGACTTGGTAGTGGGACATCTTCCCTCACAGTCCAAAATTCAATGTTTTGGATCTCACATGTTTGCTGTTCTCTGATCTGCAGATTTGGGGTCATCATTCTGGCTAGAGGTGTACTCCCCCCTAAGGGTCTATTATTCAAATTACGTAAGGCAATAGACAAATTATCCTTCCAATGTCGATATGAATTATTTGAGCTTAATTTTCTCAGCTGTTCTTTCAACAATCCATTCATTCTTTCAATTAGCCCAGATGCTTGTGGGTAATATGGAATATGATATATCCATTCTATATTATTCAACACACAATATCTTTTCACTTCTTTGCCCTTGAAATGTGACCCATTGTCACTTTGAATCTGCATTGGGGTTCCATAATATAAACTTACAATATCTAGAGTTTTACAGGTGTTTTTCTGAGTTGCGTCTTTATAAGGACAAGCCACTAGTACACCTGAATAGGTGTCAACACATGTACATACATATTTAC
Organism: Trichosurus vulpecula; assembly: GCF_011100635.1. NCBI lineage: Eukaryota > Metazoa > Chordata > Mammalia > Diprotodontia > Phalangeridae > Trichosurus > Trichosurus vulpecula. The sequence goes on along the minus strand of NC_050577.1, from coordinate 132,580,912 downwards.
ATCCTTTATCCTGGGGTAGTGGGCCAATATAATCTATCTGCCAAATTTGGGCTGGAACTTTTCCCCTTGCTATTTCTCCAGTAACTATCCTAGGAAGAGTTCGTTCTTTTTCTAATTGGCATATACAACACTCCTCTGTTATTTGTTTTAACAACGCATGAGAAATACTGATACCTCGATCCTGTGCCCATCGATGGGTGGCCTGGACCCCTAAATGGCCAGCAGTCTGGTGGACCCATCTTGCTAAGGCTGGGTCATCAGTTGGAGTCGGAGTAGGGACAATACATTCAGTAGCAATCTTTGCTAGTCGATCCACATGTGCATTGTACTCACGTTCTGGTGTGGTCAGGGTTGCATGAGCATCAACATGAAAAACTGACAGATCTGTAACCAAAGACATGTCCCATATATTTTCCCATAACTCTTTACCCCAAACTTGTTTGCCATGAATCTCCCAATTCTGATTCCTCCATATAGGCATCCACGTAGCTAATCCATTAGCTACCGCCCACGAGTCAGTAAATATATGACATTGTCCTCCTTTCTCTGCTCTGATGGCCTGATGCACTGCCATCAGTTCAGCATATTGGCTACTTCCACCTATCCCAGAACTTTCCAGAGTTCTCCTTGTACAGGGGTTATAGGCTACTGCTTTCCAATGTCTCTTCTGTCCTAAATATTTTGCTGTCCCATCAGTAAACCAAGCATGTTTCTTCTGTTCTTCATTTAGTCCGTCATATCCATTATTCCATTTCACTAAGGATGGTACCATCTGTTGCTTAGATTCAAGGGGCTTTTCATTGCTCTCAGTATCAATGTTCGCCACAGATTCATGTAGAGCAGAAACTCCATTTTTGCCTGCTCTGGACCTATTCTGAATATACCACTTCCATTTGATTATGCTTGCCTCTTGTGCATGTCCAATTCTGTGAGAAGCTGGGGTACTCATTACCCAAGTCATAATTGGAATTCCAGGCCTTAATACCACTTCATGACCCAGAGTTAGTTGCTCAGTTTCTACTAAAGCCCAATATGCAGCTAACAGCTGCTTCTCAAAAGGTGTATATTGCACTCCAGATGAGGGCAGTTTCCTTGACCAAAAGCCTAAAGGTACACTTCGGCTTTGTTGTTTTTGCCACAGACTCCAATTTGCATAGTCATCTTGTACAGTCACTTGTAACTCCACTGGCCCATTTTGCATAGGCCATAAGTCTAGAGCTAATTGAATAGCAGCCTTTGCTTCCTCAAAAGCTCTACTTTGTTCAAGTCCCCAGTCAAATTCATATTTCTTTCTGGTGACTTTATACAAGGGTTTTAAAATCTGTCCCAAATGTGGGATGTGGTGTCTCCAATAACCAAACAGCCCTATGAACTTTTGGGCCTCTTTCTTATTGGTAGGGGTGGGAAAATCCTGGATTTTTTGTCGAGCTTGTGGGAGAATTTCTCGCAGTCCTCTATTCCACTGTATCCCCAAGAATTTTACAGTTTGAGCTGGCCCTTGAACCTTTGCGGGGTTGATTTCCCATCCTTTGCTTTTCATATGGTCAATTAATAATGCTAAACTCTCCTCCACCTCCTTTATATTCTTTCCCTGTATCATGATGTCATCTATGTAATGTGTAAGCTGTACACCAGGTAACTTTAATTCATCCAAATGTTCAGCTACAATCCTGTGGCAAATAGTTGGGCTATGAATATATCCTTGCGGCAGGCGTGTAAATGTATACTGTCGGCCTTGCCAAGTAAAAGCAAACTGATTCCATTGCTTGGGGTCTATTGGGATTGTAAAGAAGGCATTGGCCAAATCAATAACTGCATACCAAGTCCCTTCGCGTTTTTGTATTCTCTCTATTAAAGTAACCGTGTCTGGGACAGCAGCATACAAGGGAGGAGTCACTTTGTTCAGCTGTCTATAATCTACTGTCATCCTCCATGTCCCATCTGACTTTCGGACTGGCCAGACAGGGTTGTTCCATTGAGTAGTTGTAGGGACTAACACTCCTGCCTCAACACATTCTCTTATAGTGTTGGCAATTTCATCTTGCCCACCTGGCACACGATATTGCCTCAAAGTAATTACTTCAGAAGGTTCGGGCAAAGTGATTGGATCCATCTTGATTTTCCCCACTAAGACTGCATTAATGCCTATTTTCCTCACAGCAAATTGGTATTTCCCTTCGGGTAAATTTAAGGTCATACCCTTCAATATGTCTATTCCAATGATGTATTCGGGAATAGGCACAATAACCACACTATATTCTTTCTTGGGCAACTGTCCAATTTTCATCATTAATTTAACTTGCCTGGCTGATATTTCAGTCCCTCCTAGTCCTGTAATGGTAATAGGAGTTCCATGGCTGAACTTGTCTGGATTTCCATAAATAAGGGTGGCCTCGGCCCCAGTATCTATTAATGCCTCAGTTACCGTACTTGACCCATTTTTCCAATATATGGTCAAGTTAATGTGAGGTCTACAATCCAGCCTGTGTATTTCCTTAATTTGGGCTGGGGCCTGGCCTGTTCCCTAGTATTCCCTTTCATGTGATTCACTTGGGTTTGAAGGTTCAACATCTGTAGTATTTGCAGGAGCAGTTCTTATTTCCCTATTTCTCCTGTTATCAAGTCCTTTATCTCTGTACATTCTATATAATTCATTGGTTGGAATTCCATCTATCATTTCAAAACCTACCCCTGCTCTCAATAAAGCAGTAAACATTTCTTTCCTTGTTACTCTCCTTTGGCGCCAAGTTTGCTGGTTATTCACCCTTCTCTCTCGAGGAGATCTATCCCCTCCCCAGTCACCTAAGTCATGTAACTGTAAAATCTTATTTATCACTGTTGTAAGACGGCTCCCTACTTCTCCAAGTAATAAATTCAAAATTAGTTGTTTATAAGCAGGGGGAGCTGTCCTAATTATTAAATTCCTATGAGGCAGTTCCATTGAATCATTGTAATATTTGTCTGCAGTTCCTGTCATAATGGCAGTCTTCATTACCTCCTCCTTTAGTCTCATGATACAATCTCTAAGTGAATACCAGGGTCTGTGCTCAGTGGGCCACATAGAATCAGTAGCATATCTCTTATTGCATCCCACAGCGGCTAATGCCAACAGAGTAGTCCTGCTATCACCATCTCCTTGCTGATGATGTTCCCTAAAAGCTTGTTGAACTAGAGGATCATGGCTGATACCTATGAATCTCATGCAGTCTGTCCCATCTACTGATATTCCACCGGCCCCTTGATCACTGAGTCTTACCATCCAAGATATCAATGGTTCTCCTATTCTTTGGCTGAATCTACTCAAAATATCTGTGACCTCTTGCGGTGAGAAATCTTCCTGAATTTCCCTTGTAACTGAATCTTCACCTCGGGTTTCTGTCTTCCTCCTTTGTATGGGTCGAGCCCTTGTCTGATCATTTAACCATCTCCTATTCTCTGTGTGAGGCACATCCTGAACCCCAGTAGTGTTTTGTGCCTCAGCCCCTAACATTGTCTCATTCTCTCCCCACTCACTTCCTCTGCCACCATGGCTAGGACGAAGCAGGCAGTCAGGCTCTTTCTGGGCTGGGTTGAAATGCACTCTGGGCTTTTTTGGTCTCCTGTTGCTCTTAGCCACATTAATAGAAAAGTTCTCATTTGAGTCAGTTTGGTCTCCTGCTATCTGAGATTCCCCTTCTTCCTGTGGGGTAGGAGTGCCCCCATGTCTTTCACTTAATCTCAATCTTTCGTATACTAGCCGGTAGGCTGATAACACTATCCAGCTTTGCCTAGATAGTGATGCCCCTGACTGAATCCCAACTTCTCGTAAACACTTTTCCAAATCCCTAGGATCTCCTCTCCGTAGCCTTGGTTCCCAGTTTTCACAGGGTCCAGCTTTTTTAGCCAATTCTTTTGCTAGGGAGGAATAAAATGGATCCTCCCATCCTGGGATATTCATCTCTTCCTCTGAAATTGTTCTGCTTCTAAATAGAGATCTTATACCTAGCGATCCTGTTCGTGACGCCAAATGTATCAGGAGGGCAGAGTTTATAATCTCAAAGAGGATCATAAACATGTCTGAAAGGTTCGGAACCGCCGGATATAAGAAACTCTCAAAGTAGAAGGCAGAAGAATCAAAACATTTATTTAGGCTCCACAGTAACCAACCCATGAACCAGAAGCCCCATTTTGATATGTTGATCAAAAGCTTCCAGGCCCAATAAGTACGCCTTGCAAGAGTAACCAGGAGGCTACAGAGAAGCATGATTGCGTAAAGCAAAATCATGCTTCCCCCTCGATGGTAATAAGATTACCCACTGGCCTGAAGTCTTTGTTCAGCTTCCTCCCGTAGATCAGCTCTGCTACTGGCAGCTCCTGCCTCAGCTGTGTCTGTGTCTGTAACTGAAGCTGCAACTGTAACTGACAATGTAACTGTCGCTGTAACTGACGATGTAACTGTCGCTGGCTCCAACCGGAAAAGGAAAAGAGAGATCTTCAAGCTGTCCTCTCCCCTCTTATAGGGTTTTTGACATCATCAAGCTCCGCCTGAATGACCAGGGCTGATTGGTTCTTGAGTTGGCCCCTCCCCCTAGGGTAGAGGTTAACACCTCCCCTCAGCCAGCCCCATGACTCATCACACAGGAAGTTGTCTGCTTCCCGGCATGCTCCCCGGGCCTCCTGCCCCGGAAGAGCAAGCCACAGTGTCCAGAGGCTCAATGAGGTAAGCTGAGTCATTCAAAGAAAACAAAGGCCACTCTGGTTACAACCAGTTTTGGTAGTTGTTTCATTTGGAACTCCAAGTTAAAAAGAGTTTTTGAGTTTGAAAGTTCAAGAATCCTGGTGTATGTGCACAAGTCTGATGAGAAAGGAGGACTTGGGCAGACTGGATAGGACTCTGGGAAAGAGGGATTCATCAGAATGATGGCATTCTCAAGTTGTGGGGGGGAATTCATAGGTCATTTGAGTGCTTTAAGTTTTCATACTTGTTAATGGGCTCTTGTAAATGCTTATGTATTATCTACGCATTTTCTATGGGTTGTCCCATACCCATTATGTACACTGAAAGTATGTGTGGGAGTTTGGGGTCTGTTACGCACATTTGGGGAAAACTAAACATCTACAACCTGTATCTAAATTTTATTTTGAAAAAATTCCTGGATTATGTTTAGTCGAGGGCAGAGAGTCAAAGAGAGAAACTGATTCTTTAGGATCAAGTCTTTTGTATCAGACCTGAATCATATGAGGCTAGAGTCCTTTGGGTATTCCCGAGCCAAAGATTACAGATGGATCTGTGATTTTTTTTTCTGTGTGTGTGTGTTTGGAGTGGGGAAGGCAGGGCAATTGAGGACTTGCCCAAGGTCACACAGTTGGTAAGTGTGTCAAGTGTCTGAGGCCGTATTTTAGCCTAGGTCCTCCTGACTCCAGGGCCAGTGCTCTACTCAACTGCGCCACCTAGCTGACCCAAAAGATTTTTTTTTTTTGGAGGGGAGAAGGCAGGGAAATTGGGGTTAAGTGACTTGCTCAGGGTCATATAGCTAGTAAGTGTGTCAAGTGTCTGAGGCCGTATTTGAACTCTCGTCCTCCTGACTCCAGGGCCAGTGCTCTACTCACTGCACCACCTAGCTGCCCCATGGATCTGTGATTTTTGTGGATGTAATTTTAGTGCCTGGAGCTTAATAAGGCTTATTGATTGATTGATTTATGATGCATATTGTAACCTCCCTCTCATTTCTTATCCATGTCTTATAAATCCTCTCCAGGAGGTCCATCCAACAAAATTTCCCTCTACTTCTCTTGATATAACGTGGATTCCACTAGAACAAAGAATTGTTCTTTGGTTATTCTTTGCTCCTGTCATGTGATGTGAGGATCACTGTCCTGCATATGGTATATTGTATCACTCAGAGCTGGAGGGTTTAAACAGTCTTTTCACTAAAATATTCCAACACTTTCATGGAAAAGCAATTCTGCAGGCAGTTTAAAATCACTCTAGAGGATAAAAACAAATAAAATCCAAGGGCAAGAAGATTGGTAAAAGCAGTCAACAAAGGGGTTCCCTGGGGTTTCAGAAGGCCCTTGCTGAAGTCTCAGATTAATTTTACACTCATTTTTCCCAAGGGCCCCACAGGTGGACCCCAGATAAACCCACCTGGAGGCAGTGTTAATTCCAACTGTCCTAGGGTCTGCCCCACAATTTCTTTGCTTGCAACAGTCCCAGCTAGTGCTGTGACACCTCCCTAGTTCCACCAGTCTCCTAGCTTACAATAGGACCATTTTATTTCCACTCCTATATCTCTGAACTAAACAACCATAGCAACATAAGATCAGTGTCAAATTATTAGCACAGACAGCTATTGTTTGTCCTTCCTTTTCGAAGAGGGTCAGTGACAACAGGGTGATGAGTCACATGAATTGGATTTGAATGAGGCAGAGTTTCACAAAGTTGTCAGCCTCAGTCTCTTCCAGAGTCGTCAAAGTCCAGTGGCAGGAAACAAGACAACTAGAGATGGCCTTTTGATGACCTTTTGAATGGTCAAGTGGTGGGAAAGGTTAGTGGGCTAGAGATGAGGCTTCATGGAGTTAGTGAGACTTAAACTGACCATATAAGGAGAAAGTAGAATTGAATCAAGTAGAGATGGATGTAATTTTCTTTTTTTTTTTTTCCAGAGAATTCTGGTTCTGCTCACTTCACTCAGCATCAGTTCATGTAAGTCCAGGTGTTTCTGAAATCTGCTTCCTCATCATTTTTTATAGCACTGTAGCATTCCATTACATTCATACACCACAACTTGGTTGGGCATTCCCTAAATTTCCAATTCTTGGCCACCACAAAAAGAACTGCTATAAATATTATTGTACCTATGGGTCTTTTCCCCTTTTCTATGATCTCTTTAGAATATAGACCTAGTAGTTGTATTGCTGGATCAAAGGATATGCAGAGTTTTTTAGCCCTTTGGGCATAGTTCAAAATTGCTTTCCAGAATGGCTGCATCAGTTCACAACTCCATCAAAAATTTTCCAACATCGCCAACATTTATCATTTTCCTTTTATGTCATATTAGCCAATCTGATAGGTGTGAGATACCTCAGAATTGTTTTAATTTGCATTTCTCTAATCAGTAATGATTTAGAGCATTTTTTCATATGATTGTAGATAGCTTTAATTTCTCTGAAAACTGCCTGCTCATATCCTTTGACTATCAGTCGGGGAATGATTTCTGTCATATATTTGACACAGTTGTCTCTTGATTTTAGAAATGAGGCTTTTATCTAAAACACTGGCTGTAAAAATGTTTCTCAGCTTTCTGCTTAGATGTATGTCATTTTCAAGGATATAATATGGGACTGGAGGACTGAATGAGCCAGAGCTTTAAGACTTGATGGCATTTCTTACATTCTGATGGCAGTATCAGCAAGTGCCACAAGTCCCCATTATTGTTAGTGGATGTGGTTTGCTTAAAGAAATGCTCTACACACCAGGATGATTGTAGATGATAGCTATGTCAGCACTTTCAGATCTTGTGTACTAATGTACTACCATGCCTGGAAAAATTTATCTGGAAATGTCTACCCTGAGTGCCAAGAGATAAGTAATGAAGCTTTAATCAAGTTCATGCATCTTAATGCTTCTTAAGCAATAGAGGTCTCCTCAACTGTCAGTTTAAAAGTTAAGCCATTTTGAATGGAACCACTCTCTGAGCATAAATAAGGAGCCAGGTAGCCACCAGGGAACTGACTATCAGAGAGCACATTTATATTCTCTGTGCAGGGCTACCTGGAGACAGTGATTGTTATTGAACCACAGTGTGAATTACAAATAGCTGTACAGGGAATCCCTTGAGATAAGATTCTTTGAACCAGAGTCCAGTTCTGTTGCAGCTCTGGATGAATGAATTCTAATTGGCCTATAAAGTAAAAGTCCTGCCAGAGAATACCAATCAACCCAGCATCATCTTTTAGAGAAAGTGCAATGGGCATGATGAGCCTTAAAACTCTGGATGAACTTTCTTTGAGTCATTTGGGACAAAGCATTTTGTAAATAGTTAAGGGACATACAAACATGAGTGTAGGTCAATGCGTTAGTAAACAGATATTTTCACTGACAAAGTTAGGATGACCCTCTATGACTGAGTAACTGGTCTCTGGGTTGCTGTGGCTAATGAGAGGCAGAATATTCTAATGGATATTGTGCCCAAATCCCACCCCTGACCCATACTAGCTGCATGGCCTTTACCTCTCTAATCTTCAGTTTCCTTATTTATGAAATGAGTTTGGATTTGATAACCTCCAAGGTCCCTCCCAGCTCTAAATCTATGGTCCCATGATGATAGTACTGCATAAATTCGTCATCCTCTATAAGACTAGACCACTAACCTTCATCTTAGAGGTTCCAGTAAGAGCCTTTCATAGTGATGTTCACGACAAGATTACCTCTCTTCTTAGCCAGCCTCCCTTCCAAGGTGATCGTCCTGCAAGTCTGTCAGGACAGGGCTGCCCTCAAGCAAACATGAGCTGTTCATGTTCATTTTACAAACAGAGAACCTGGAACTCTGTCCCGGTCACAACCAAGGAATAGGGTTTCTTGTGGTTTCTTATAGTTCTAGCTGGGTGGGGGAGGGTCCTAATTTGTTTACCACATAATTTGATTGGTAGTTCATTACATAAGCTACTGATAGAGTTGTTTATAATATTTTACCATTGTTGGCATGTCCTATCAAAGGGTCTCCATGTACTCATCAGTTGTCTCTAAGCACACACATGATGATCATACCACACAATTGTTTATGAGATTGATAACAACCTATAGGAAAACAATTTAATAAAATTCTATCACAAAATGGAGTCAAATCAAAATGGAGTCACTTATGCCAAGTTGACAAACTTATTTCTACTCTCTTTTTAAGGTAATAAAATTATTCTCTTTCCATGTTTCTTTTTTTTTTTTTGGAGGGGGGAAAGCAGGGCAATTGGGGTTAAGTGGCTTGCTTGAGGTTGAACAGCTAATAAGTGTGTCAGGTGTCTGAGGCTGGATTTGAAATCAGGTCCTCCTAACTCAGGGCCAGTGGTCTACTCACTGTGCTACCTAGCTGCCCCTCCATGTTTAAGAGTTTGCTTTCCTCTTCCCTTTTCTTTATAAGGCTGATTTTCTAAGGTATATATGATTCACAATTGCATTGTTGTTCTATGTGTTGTATTACCTAAATGCATGAGAGAAAAGACAATGGGGAAATTATCTGGGGTTAGAAGTAGGGGAAAGGAGGGAGAAGGATGAAGCATAAGAGAGGGAGGAGAAGAGGGGAAAGAGGAGGATTTCCTAGCTGCTATATGATGACCACGGCAATTTCCCCTAGCGTGGCTTCCAGCCAAACAAAAGAAAATTGATTTGCTTTTTGTTAATTTCCAGAGCAGGAAGATAAAACAAAGAAACTATGAATCAGGCTCCTTCTAGTCAATCAGTTATGTTGTTGTTGTTGTGTGGGTTTTTTTTTTGGGGGGGGCAGGAAAGAAGGGAAAGACTGTAACTGAGACTGGAACGGAAGCATCACCATAGTCGTTTTTCTCTCCCATTATCCTCTCATGGCACGTTGAAAGAATACCAAATCCTCCAGAATTGATACTAGTAATGGAAGGAGCACCTAGTTAAATTCATGGAAAACTCTGATGTTTACAATTTCAGATCCTTACACTTGAAAGGCAATGAGGCCTATAGAGGTCTGTGAAAAAGACAATTAACAAGCTCTGAGGGAGAACCCTTTACATGGATGAAAGAGAAAACATTTAAAGTAGTAGTGCAAGTGAAGCCAGAGTTCTGAAGGTAATCAGATTCTAGGGCTAGTTCAGTCAAAATATGCTTTTATAGTAATGGTCTAAAAGTGTGAGTGAAACACACAACCAGGAAGTAATAGGTAGTGTCAAAACAAGAGTTCATCTTAAAGGATTTCTCCACCTGCAGCACTTTTTATGGCAGTGGGATGTTCCCCCCCCCCCCCAATCTTCACTATACTGTGGAGCATGGAATGTTATTATTTTATTTACATTTATGGGATACATGTTATATAGCTCCACCATCAGTCACCTCCTCTCTTTTTGGCAGGGTTTTGTAGCACCGATTTCCATGACTGTACTATCAGCTTTCCTATGTCTCCTCAGGATTTTTCTATCTTGGATTATCTTCTGTGCTGTCCCTGAAACCTTCTCTAATAATGTCAAAATGTATGTAGAGGTGTTCTCTCTCTCCCCCTTCACCTTCTTCCTGAGTGGAGGGATTAAGCCCATATTTAGAGCAAATGAAACCAATGAATACCAATACTGTAAGGTTAATGGGATATAAGATCTTCCTCGCCTATTAATAGACCTCACATGGAGCCCTGGTGCAGAGCCAACTAGGCTCTGGGCCACAGGGATTTCTACACCTTTCCAATTAAGTGCTGATTTCCAAGCTTCTGGGCACTAAGCCAATCAAATGTGGACTCTTATTGGAAACAATATATATTGTATTGCTTGGAGGGAGGGTATGGGAGGATAGAGAAGCAGGTGGAGAGTGAAACCAGCTGAGGGAGGAACTTGCTTAGGGGAACTTGCTTGCAGAGAGGCTAGACAGAATGCTTGAGAAGTCAGCCCTCCCTGGATTGGTGATGAGTACCTGGCTAAATCTTGCTTTCTGGTATCCCAATAGTGATGTTCCGAATAAATATTTTGGTTTTGTCTTGGAGGAAGAGAGTTTATTATATTTTGCCAACCAACCCTGGAAATACATATGCACATTCATAGCAGCTGCTATGATTATCGCATTTGCGTTAAAAATGCCAAGAAGATAAGTACAGCAAATGCTCTGTAGAGGAGAACCTGTTCATTTGACTATGCCTCCTGGGTATCAAAGTGGGCCAGTTTCCCAAGCCTCTTAGTCAAGGATGGGTTCCTTGAAACCCTGCCTTTAATCCAATTTAGCTGCATCTTCTCCCTCACTAGCCTCTGTTGAGTCTAAGATGTTAGCAATCAGCAGCAGGTTCTCATAGGTGTTAGCAGAGTCTTCTCTAGCAAACACAAAATTGAAGAAAAAAATCATCAGAATGTAAGCTACTCATCTTAAATAAAAATCCCAATTGATTCAGCAGTTTGATATCAATAATGAGTAAACCTGTCTATCTTTTAAATTCAAGTCACTAAGTGTCTATTAAGAACATACTGTTGGGGCAGCTAGATGGGCCTGGAGTCTGGAGGACCTGAGTTCAAATCTACCCCCAGACACTTACTAGCTGTGTAATCTTGGGCAAGACACTTAACTTCTGTTTGCCTTAATGTACCGGAGAAGGAAATGGCAAACTACTCCAGTATCTTGGCTTAGAAAACTCAATGGACAGTATGGTCCACAGGGTCACGAAGACTGAACAACGGTATATGAAATTAGCTTGAGCTAAGTGTGAAAGATGGATGACAATGAAAAACATACCTCCCCTCAATGAGCTAAGTATACATATTTCTTTCCTTGCCCCTCCCCCCATTGAATCATAGATCTAGAGTTGGAAGGGACTGCAGAGGAATTTTAGTCCAACCTCTAATTTTTATAGATGAAGAAAGTGAGGCCCAAGGATGTTGTGACTTGCCTAAGGTCACACAAGCAATAAGTATCAGAGGCAGGATTTCTCTGACGTCAGAGATAGGTTCTTTTTACTGTTGGAGAAACATCATGATGCAAAGATGTCTGGATGATAAAGCATGCTGACTACATCTTGTTAAAAAGCTAATGACTAGAGAACAGAATGACCTGTGTTTTCAGGTAAGACCAATATGTAATTTTGTTTTGCTTGATTATATATTCATTACAAAGGGAAATTCTCATTTATTTATTTATATACTTTTTGGGGGTGGGGAGAATGAGGGAGTAGCGAAAGATTTCGAAAAGGAGAAAAAAAATAATGCAACTTTTAAAAATGTGCATCAATAATCCCCTCCCCTCCAACTTTGAAAACTGTAAGAACTATGATTAATACAATGACTATCAATGATTCCAAAGAATCAATGATGAGACATACTATCGCTCTCCTGACATAGAGGTGGTAGCTTTAGGGGGCAGAATGAGAGATATATACAAGACACTTCAAAATCCTTAGTGCAGTTTTAAACTTTAATAACTTCAGAAGTAGAAATGCTAAAAAAATAACCCAACATTGGAAAGGTTAATTATTTTTAAATATCAATATTTTTTAAAAAATTAAACATAATCACTGTTGTGCTATATTGTAAAAACTTTCATCAACTGCTACATAGTAGCAGGAGTGCCTTTGTAAAGGGTTGCATTTGCAGTCCTAGCCTTAAGATCATCCAAAGAATGAGGTTTTGATTGATATATATGAATTTTGATGTGATCATAAACAAAACAATCTTAATGGAGATAGATCAGATGAAAAAAGTGGCTACGCGAGAGGACCTCCTTTACTGACCCATCAGTTTTCAAAAGTGTCATCTAAAAACTGTTGCACTAGAAATGCATATTGGCAGTATGCCCTGTCTTGTTAAAATTGTTTATTCAAAATCCATAAACTACGTTTAAAAATTTAAATAAACTTTTAAATTATTACTTTTTTAAATAAGTTTGTAGCATTCACATGAAATTATTAAAACTTAAAGTGGCATTAAGACTTTTGGACACACTATTTTTGTTTACAGCCAATGAGAAAATTTGTTTGGCTTGACTATGCATATTTGTTACAAGGAATTTTTCCTTTTCTTTTTTCCAATGAGGTGTGTGAAAAAATAGATTTGTTAATTAAGAATAAAGAGGTTGAGGGTAACTACAGATCTGAAAATTTTGCACATACTTTTAGATGAGGTCACCATATTATTGGTTTTGTTTAACTTAGTTTTACTTTATTACAAGGGACCTCCAAATATGAAAATGTAAAAATAAAACATCAATAAAACTTTAAAAGGAAAAAAATATATTTCAAAAGCTATGTGCAATAAAAATTCAATTTAATATACATCCTCTTTTTCTGTTTTTATTTATATATGGAAAAGTTGACATTTATAATATAATAAAAAAGTGAGTGTGGAACTGTAATGGCAAGCAAAGTGAGACTTTTTGTTTTGCTCTTTTTTCTTTTGGAGTTATAGTTTTTCTTGCACTAAGGCAATCAAGTGGCTCTGATTGAGTCTTGCCTTTGTTTCAGTCAAGAATCTTTGATTGAATCAAGAGACTTTGATGACCTGCTTAAGTCACAAGAAAGCCTAAGTCACATGAGTTTGAGTCACATGGTTGTGATACCCTCTGACCTGTAAAAGCATGTATATATACTCAGAGGTTAGCATTTTGCTTTGGGACTCACTTATTGGAAGAGCATTCTGTGATTTCACCAGATGAGAATCTGCGTAGCCATTAAGGAGCCCCACTGTCTTTGAAAACCTAGATGTTGGTGCTTCTATTTCTAGTAACTATGTATGTATTGCTATGGACAGAGAGTTAGAAGCTCTGTCTGCTGATTTGTGTTATTTGCTCTGTTTATATAATTTCTGCTTGTAATTTCTGTTTGTGTTTTCTCTGAAGTTCAGGGTGCTGACTTTTTCCCCTGAACTAAGTGAATGTTCAATTAAAATGTTCAATTATGTATGTTCAATTAAAGTGAGATTGTAAATCCCTTAACTTGCTTTCCTTAGAAAAGCAGATCAAAGAACCTGTGCTAGCAGCCCTCCTGTGTGCTGGTGTTGCTGGTCTTACACCTCCACAGCAGCCGCAAGCAGCATTATTGTTACAGGAACTTGGAGTCAGAGGACTTAACTTTGAATCCCAGTTCTCACCCTCACTACCTTTGTAACCTTATAGTGCAATGGACAAAGCACTGGGCCTGGAGTCAGAAAGACCCAGGTTCAAATGTGGCCTTAGACATTTATTAGCTGTATAACCCATGGCAAGTCACTTAACCCTGTTTGCCTCAATTTCCTCATCTGAAAAATGAACTGGAGAAGGAAATGGCAAATCACTCCAGTATCTTTGCCAAGAGCAAATGACGTCACACAGAGTTAGACATCACTGAAATGAAAAACAATAACAACAAGCTTTGGGTAATTCACTTAACCTGTCTGGGCCTTAGTTCCTTATCAGTAAAATACAGGTTTTGAACTAGAGCAGGGATCCATAGACCCCCCCAAGGGATCTGTGGATAGATTTGGCAGGTTCTATAAACTTTGAATGGAAAAGAATTATGTTTATATATTCACTGACCTTTTGTTTTCTTTATGTTTTATTCACTTAAAAATGTTATTCTGAGAAGCCCATAGGTTTCACCAGACTTCCAAATGTGTCCATGACACAAAAAAGATTAAGAAATTCTAGACCAGGGCAGCTAGGTGGCATAGTAAATAGAGTCAGGAGGACCTGAGTTCAAATACGGCCTCCCACACTTGACACACATACTAGCTGTGTGACCTTGGGCAAGTCACTTAACCCCAATTTCCCTGCCTTCCCCTTCTAAAAAAAGAAAAAAAGAAACAAGTTCTAGACCAAAAGGCTTTTCAGTTTCATATCTATGATCTTTTTACAGTGTCTTCAGTTCTACTCAACTTGTTCCCTTTGTTAAAACACTTTGAATTCTTTCTTCTCATACTGCTTTGTACCTTTCTAATTACATTTTATACTCTAACTTAGGATTATATGTAGATGATCTTTTTTCCCCTACAAGACTGTTTGACACTGGAGGCCAGGGAGAACATATCTTACTTACCTCAAGTATCTCATACGTTGGGAGGCAGAGTGCCTCTCACAAAAAGAGTGAGCAATAAATGTCTTCTGGAATGAAGTGAAAGTCTGGCATACAAAGGATGTTTCTGTGCATGCATGTGTGTACACATGTGCATGTGCATGTATCTGTACGCATGTCTGCATAAATACTTGGCTAAGACCCATGATTTTAACCCCTGATGTGAAAATTTCTTCTATGAATGGTTTCACTCAAGAGTCGGCAAACTATGGCAAGCTGGCTAAATAACAAACATCCTGGTATTGTTTGGGTAGAGAGTTAAGAAAGCTTTTATAATAAATACACCAAGACTTTATTTAAAAAGGCAAAAATCATTCTTAGTTTGCAATGCAAAAATAAGCAGCAGCCAGATTTGACTCTCAAGCAGTGGTGTGTCCAACCCTGCCTAGTCTTAAGAAAAAATATGTATAGCAAAATTAAGATTTGAATAAACATTGGTTTTGTGATTAGAGACTTCACAAAGAAAAGCATTGTTATAAAACTTGCAAGACAAATGATATATTTGATTCATTTAATTACAGTTTAAAAAGAAAAAAAGTTTAAGTGCACTGTAATTTTAAATAACATAAAATACAATCTATAAATTTTATGGCACTGTTACAGATATATTAAAATTCAAATACCGATAGTAGAAATAATGGCAATATATATAAATAATTCTGCCTACATTTACTAAATGCTTAGGTCTACACACAATGATATTAAATAGAAAACACAGTACGACGTTCAAAGATAGATAACTAAAGTATTAGGGTCAATTTAGTGGTTTCTAGAGTCACTGTAATAACAATTTGGGGGGCAGTGTTACAAATATGAAGAAATAAAGTTTTTAACGAACTATACAAATATATTTACATATATACACACAATATATAGTAAAACTTAGGACACAACACATTTTCTAATAATTAGATTTTTTTTCACATTTATATATTTAATGGAAAACTATTAAATACTGTGTAAACATAGTTCATTTCATAAATGAACATTATTTCTTCCTTTACAGCATGTAATTTTTCTTTAAAACCTCTAAATATTCCTGAGTTGCTAGGGAAACAGGATCCTGATTCAGATTTGGCATTCTTGAAGATTCATTAGTAAATCCAGCTGAGGGAAAAAGGAAGAAAAAAAATTACATACACACACAAACACACACACACAGAAGTATGTGTGTAATTTTTTAATTTCACTTGGGACATGATTCATCATGTTAAGGAATTCTGGGTATGAAAAGAATGAAAATGGTCATTGGTTTAACTTAGAGTTTGTTGAGCACTTTGAAGTTAAGTGACTTGGCTATGGTTTAACCATGAGCAGTATGTATCATAGGAAGGACTTGAACTCAAGTTTTCCTGGAAGTCACATACCATACAGGTTTGTTTTGAAGCTCAAATCAGATGATGTATGCAAAATTTAAAGTGCTATGTAAATGTCAGTTACTATTATTACACTTAAAAGGTATGTTGATTTTGGAGCAACTCATCAATTGTTCATATAATATTTCTTTTTCACCCTCTGCAGTAGAAGTTGGTATATAAGGTGCAATTATAATTATGTTCATGGTGATCTGTTTACTTATGCTCACATTGAGCTCTATTTCCTATTTAATCATATTTATTTTTGCCTGTGGGCTCACGATGAACCAACCACGCCAATTATTTGATTTGCTTATTTAAGGAAAATGTGAACCACACTTCCCTTTAGCTGCAACTCCTTTCTATTTTTGTTAAACTGGTAGCAGAGTGTCAATATGAATATTACTTTGTTCTTTCAGTACTGTTGGTCGCTGGACAAAGAAGGTAAATTAAGATTCTAATAATTAAAATGATATTTGTAGGTGGTTTTTGAATTGTGGGATTCTTAGTATTTTCTTCTCCCTTTCCCATAACTTTCCTGAAATCACTGTGGAATCACAGAATTAAACAGAATAATAGAATCTCAGACTTGGATATGACTTCAATGGCTCTCTGGTCCAAACAATTCTTGAACAGCAATCTTCTTGACTGCATCCCCCCAAAGTGGTTGACTAACTTCATATCTGAAGATCAGAAGAAGCTACACAGGACTGAGGACCACTTATCCTTTTGTTTCATGGGATGCTGCGGCCAAAGTCTTCATTACCTTCTGGATCTAAGCCTCTCAATCTAAGCCTCTAACCTCTCTGTAAGAGGCCAGGCTTGACTTCTGGAAACAGTCTACCTCTGAGCTTGTGCTATCTTTCTAGCTTATTAGAAAGAACCTGCTAGATCTTGCACTTCACTTGCATAGAAGAATCCATGCTTATTTCAAAGTGATGAAGAAGGAGATGGCACTGAAACAGCACCTTTGTGGGTGTTTTCCAGCATATTTAAAAATCAGGTATAGCATCAACTTATAACATTTTATCTATGAACAATTTGGACATACCTTCATCAAGTTCCCTGGCTATACTTTTATTCAACTCCTGCCGCATCTGAAATAACATTAAAATATTATTCAAAACAATGAAGTAAATGAGGAATAAGGAACTTGAGATAATACACAGAACTCAAAAATCTTTTAAAAAACTGTGGACAATCAAAGAAATTACTAATAACCTTAGAAATTGGTTTAGTTTGACTTTAGTCATTCAACAGAAAATCTATTGGTCTAATAAAATAATACTATTATTATAAGAATCAAGACCTTACTACAATTATATACAAAGAAATAGGTGAACTTTGTTAGCATAGTAGTCATGTCTCAGGTTTTGAATATATTTTTCTTCTACTCTAAGCAAATCCTACCCTTTTTATTTCCATTTTTATCAATATAACATTTCTTTAAAAATAAAATCAATTTCATATCCTATACTTTAAAACAATTAATTTCAAATATTAATATTTTACTTCATTAAGAGAGTTAAGAATGCTTTTATAATAAATACACTAAGACTTTATTTAAAAAGGTAAAAATCATTCTTAGTTTGCAATGCAAAAATAAGCAGCAGCCAGATTTGACTCTCAAGCAGTGGTGTGTCCAACCCTGCCTAGTCTTAAGAAAAAATATGTATAGCAAAATTAAGATTTGAATAAACATTGGTTTTGTGATTAGAGACTTCACAAAGAAAAGCATTGTTATAAAACTTGCAAGACAAATGATATATTTGATTAATTACAGTTTAAAAACAAAAAAAGTGAGCAAAACAGAAAAGAAAATGCCTGGAAATGATTAAACATAATACAAAAATTCCAAGGATGGACAAACAGTATTAAATGAAAACAGCTCCTATGTTTTCTGTTACAATTGAAATATTTCTTCATCCAAACAGAAACTGATTTCATTTGATCTTCTAAATTCATGCTTTGTGGTTATGTAGATTTTAGTAACAAAGTTAAGAGAATATTGCTTCCTACTGTAACTTGTAAAGAAAGAAGGAAAGAGATTGGTGTAGTCATTTAATTCTTATAACAAATTTATAGAAGTGGGAAGAGAAGATGAAATGGGAGAGCACTCTTGATAACAATTAAAGTTGTATAGTTTCCTTTTCAGAAGACAGATGAGATAGGATAGTATAGATAGGAAGTAAATGTTGCAATATACACATAAAGCACATGGGGAAAGCATCACCAAAACACAGTATCCTTATATACAATGTTCCTATTTAAATTGACACTCAAGTAAAGATATTTCTCACCAAATTTGTAATAGTAAATGCACAAAAGAGAACCCAACAAGGAACTGCACAAATGTCTGTCACTGTTCATTATGATGAAGTTCGAAACCTCTTTTGTTCTGGCAGTAAACTTGGAGGTAAGAGAAGTGAAGAGTTTGGATCTATTTCCCTGGTTCTTTGTTAGATCTTTCTTAAACATTTCTTTGATAGCATCATTACTAGAAGAGGTCTTAGGTAATGAAAAACTTGACACTGAACATTTACTGAAAAGATTTTAAGTGGCACATTGATAAAGATATGCCATGAAAAGAGAATAAAGTTGATGTATTTTTTAAGGGAAGACAAAAGTTCACAATAATTTACAAAAAAGCTCTTTTCATATGTTTAACATATATGTAAAAATATCTCTGTGCTTCTCTATATATGAAATATATAGACACATGTACATGTATACTATGTAGAGGGTGTGATCAGGAGGAGCCTAGTTAACTTGACTTGGTTGAAAGATAAAGATTTTGTTCTGGATTTGAAGATATCTCTAACATATATGGAGTGAACTTGCCCAATAAAACTATGTTTAGCATTTTGGTCATATCTTCTTGGCAGGGTATGGTATTTGCTTTAGGTGCCCACTGACACCATACTGAGGAAGCCCAAGCTTATGCCCATGGAGCATACTATGTGCCAGGTTCTACCACAATCTAAAAGCTTCAAGTATTCTGGGAAAAGGCTGAAGCTGCTGTTGGGCATTTGGCTTCAGAAATTTGGCTTCAGAATACCTTTTCTGGCTTGCTGGAAATTACTTCCTTTCACACACTCTTAAGTTACAAGCAAATTGGCTTATCTCTGTTCCTTATCAAAGATATTCCATCTCCTGTCTCCTGGATTTTACAAAGGCTTTTTCCTATGCCAGGAATGTAATTCCACCTTACCTGGGTCTTTCAGAACCCCCAGTGTCCTTTGAAAGCTCAGCTAAGTGTGTACAAGTCCTATTTTGATCTTCCCAGTTACTAGGCCCCTCTGTATACAATTATCTTACCTTGTAGGTATTTGTATATGCTTCATATTTACTTAGATTTATATAGGCAGGTGTTTTTTTTTTGTTTATTTTTTACCACAATGGAATGCAGGCTTGTTCAGAGTAAGGACTGTTTTGTCTTTTTTTCTCCCCAATGTAAGTACAGTACCTGGTACAGAGTAGGTGCTTAACAAATGTTTGTTTAATAAATAAATGCCAAAGAATAACCAACTGGGTTAAGGACATTTGGACCCCTTGTCAGTACTTGAACACTGACAGGGGGTAATGAATTCTTAGGCTAACCCAAGAAACAAAGAAAAAGTATAAATGGCTTTTAGTTTTCCTGAATGGCACCCCTCCTCCAAAAAAAAAGGAGGTGGTGCTAAGAACCAATCCTAGTTTTTAATCATTTTATAAACATTAACTTAAATGTGGGTAATTTAAATGTCCAGTGACCAAAACAATGCCATGTTATTGGAAGAAATCCATACATCCATGAAATGAAATAAGCTGAAGACAAAACAAAGTTGTAGTTAAACTGAAGGACGGCTTAGAAGGATGGATCACAGTTGGTTTCACTATGTGCCCAGATGCAACAAGAACCATTGTTCCACATGATATATGGCAATATAGCAATGTTTATAAGTAGCTATAAAAAGACCACCATGAAAATAATTGTAGCCTCTCTGTCAAAATCTGTTGAAGAGAGCAAAGTAGAGACAATCTCGGAGAAACAAAGTGTTTCTTAACCAAGTCAAAACTTATTTTGATACTTAGTGACTTCAAAACAAAGATAGGAACCAGAAGGGATTCCACAGAGTATGCTGGAAAACATGGCCCATGTTTGAGAAATGAAAGAGGACAAAGGCTTTTAAGATTACTTAGAATTTAAGTCTGTCTGTATGTACCACCCGGATATTTTCTTCCTGAAGAGCTAGAAGGCAAGTATCAAAAAAGAACAAAACCCCCAAGCAACAACAAAACAAACACCCAACCCAAAAATCACACAAAAAACTAAATTTATTATTAAGAGACAGGAAGTGACTGGTTACTACTTTGGGAATATCAGAATCAGCTGAGTGCGGTCTGAATATTGACTAGTTTTTAAAAAGTAATTAAAATAAACATCAAGTCATAAGTGACAAAAATGAGAAGTTATTTTTGTTTATAACTTTGATCTGAAATTAAAAGTAAGATGTTGATACCAAAAGATCAGAAATGGAAAAAGGCCAAGTTATTAAACTTTTGTGGGAAATGGTGGTAATCAGGATCAGTTGAGAAAAAAGAGGCTCTCGATGAAGAGGTCAAAAGAGCCAAGGAGCTACTTTAGCTAGCGTACACTTAAGTTCCCTACTAAAGCTGGGAGACATGGAAGACAACCTGGTTTCGAATATAAACTTATTTGTAAAACACTGAGGAAGCCTCATGCAACTGTGAAAAGGAGAAACAAAATTATCAAAAGCTTATTTATGAAAGCCAGCTGAGGTTTCTGGAGAGGCAGCAAGACATCAGGGATAAGGTACTGGACTTGAGAGTCTGGAAGATCTTGATTCAAATCCCACTTGAGATATCTCCTAGTTCTGTGACCCTGGACCAGTCACTTAACTTCTCTGTGACTTGGTTTTCGCATCTGGAATACCGTGGTTAAGGGACTTGATGTAAGGTTTCTTCCAGCTCATTTAGAATCTATGATTCTATGATTTCATGAATATTCACAAATGAAACTGATGGAAGGTAACATTAGAAAATGTAACATATTTGTCAATATTTCTGTAACGATCAATTTTTATAATTATTCAGCCAAGCCACCACAACTGGATTTTAATACCTTAGTTCCCAATAATGAATGCAGAAATGGCACTGAAGAATAC
Source organism: Trichosurus vulpecula (assembly GCF_011100635.1). Classification (NCBI taxonomy): domain Eukaryota; kingdom Metazoa; phylum Chordata; class Mammalia; order Diprotodontia; family Phalangeridae; genus Trichosurus; species Trichosurus vulpecula. Next base: position 132,559,657 of record NC_050577.1, on the reverse strand, counting down.
GAGGTAGTTGAACCAGATCAAGGAGAAGAAATATTTCCTTGAGGAGATATACTTAAGAAAGCATTGAAGGGTGATTTTTATAAGAATTTCCAGTAAAGAAGAAGATAACAGAAGACTGAACAAAATCACAGACAATATTGTTGCACCCAAAGTCCACTGAAAGGACGATGATTACTACTGATCCATATGCATACTTTTTAAACTTTATAAAATCTTTACAGGAAAGAAATACACAGTTAGCGCCCTGAATCAGTGAGCTGTGGCAGTTGCCAGACTTCTCAACCCTCAAACACCAAAGACAACAGAGAAGAACTGCAGAGCCCACAAAATAGCAGAGGGAAGCAGGGCTCTAGCCCAGGACAGCCTGGATGGTCTCTGGGTAAGGTCTATCCCGCACGGAGCTGGGAGCAGAGCAGAGTGGAGCAGAGCCCAGCGTGGGCGGCGTGGACCAACCAGACCAGGAGCTGGGCAGAGTGTGCCCTAGCGCCCTGAATCAGTGAGCTACAGCAATTACCAGACTTCTCAACCCACAAACACCAAAGACAACAGAGAAGGTTAGTGGGAAAAGCTACTGGGGACCGGGTGATAGAGTTGGCGGTTCAGCCGCAGTCCCCAGGGCAGCTACAGAACTACAGCTGCAGCTGCTTCCGGCCCCAGGCCCACCTGGTGGGAGGAATTAAGTGGCAGATCAGAGCAGGAGTGCACAGCCTGCTTAAGATCTAAGTCCAGTCCGGGTTGGGAGTTCTTGGGGAAGGAGGAGTGCTGGTGTGGCAGAGCTGGCTGTAATAGCTCTGAAATCAACAGCGCGTCCCCCCAAGCTTGGAACAAAGTACTCTTTACTCTACAAGCAGTCATACCCTGATGAAAAACTCAAGGGTCAAGTATGTTGGCTGGTAACATCGCCAGGCAGTGAAAACGCACCCAGATTCAGTCTCAGACTTTGGAATCTTTCTTTGGTGACAAAGAAGACCAAAACATACAGCCAGAAGAAGTCAACAAAGTCAAAGAGCCTACAACAAAAGCCTCCAAGGAAAACATGAACTGGTCTCAGGCCATGGAAGAGCTCAAAAAGGATTTGGAAAAGCAAGTTAGAGAAGAAGAGGAAAAATTGGGAAGAGAAATGAGAAGGATGCGAGAAAACCATGAAAAACAAGTCAATGACTTGCTAAAGGAGACCCACAAAAATACTGAAAAAAATACTGAAGAAAACAACACTTTAAAAAATAGACTAACTCAAATGGCAAAAGAGCTCCAAAAAGCCAACGAGGAGATGAATGCCTTGAAAGGCAGAATTAGCCAAATTGAAAAGGAGGTCCAAAAGAAAGACCACGGAAGAAAATACTACCTTAAAAATGAGATTGGAGCAAGTGGAAGCTAGTGACTTAATGAGAAATCAAGATATTGTAAAACAGTACCAAAGGAATGAAATAATGGAAGACAATGTGAAATATCTCATTGGAAAAACCACTGACCTGGAAAATAGATCCAGGAGAGATAATTTAAAAATTATTGGACTATCTGAAAGCCATGGTCAAAAAAAAAAAGCCATATCATCTTTCAAGAAATTATCAAGGAGAACAGCCCTGATATTCTAGAGCCACAGGGCAAAATAGAAATTGAAAGAATCCACTGATCGCCTCCTCAAATAGATCCCAAAAAGAAATCTCCTAGGGATATCGTCGCCAAATTCCGGAGCTCCCAGATCAAGGAGAAAATACTGCAAGCAGCCAGAAAGAAACAATTTGAGTACTGTGGAAACACAATGAGAATAACCCAAGATCTAGCAGCTTCTACATTAAGAGATCGAAGGGCTTGGAATACAATATTCCGGAGGTCAATGGAGCTATGATTAAAACCAAGAATCACCTACCCAGCAAAACTGAGTATCATGCTCCAAGGCAAAATATGGACTTTCAATAAAATAGAGGACTTTCAAGCTTTCTCAGTGAAAAGACCAGAGCTGAATAGAAAATTTGACTTTCAAACACAAAAATCAAGAGAAGCATGAAAAGGTAATCAAGAAAAAGAACAAGAAAAAGAAATTGCAGTGGACTTACTAAAGTTGAACTGCTTTGTTTACATTTCTACATGGAAAGATGATGTGTGTGATTCATGAGACCTCAGTATTAGGGTAGCTGAAGGGAATATACATATATATATATACACATATATATATATACATAAATATATATACATATGTATATATATTTATGTATATGTATATGTGAGTGTGTATGTATGTATATATGTATATGTGTATATATTATATATATGTATATATATGTTTATGTATATATATGTGAGTGTGTATATGTATATATATATGTGTATATATATTATATATATATAATACATATATATATATACACACACATAGAGAGAGAGAGAGCAAGAAAGCGGGCACAGGGTGAGTTGAAGATGAAGGGAAGATATCTAAAATAAATAAAATAAAATTAAGAGATGAGAGAGGAATATATTGAGAGAGGAAGATAGGGAGAGATAGAATGGGGTAAATTATCTCACATAAAAATGGCAAGAAAAAGCAATTCTGTAGGAAGAGAAGAGAAGGCAGGTGAGGGGGAATGAGTGGATCTTGCTCTCATCAGATTTGACCTGAGGAGGGAATACCATACATACTCAATTGGGTATCTTACCCCACAGGAAAGAAGGAGGAAGAAGATAAAAAAGGGGGGATGATAGAAGGGAGGGCAGATGGGGGAAGAGGTAATCAAAAACAAACACTTTCGAAAAAGGACAGGGTCAAGGGAGAAAATTGGATAAAGGGGGATAGGCTAGGAAGGAGCAAAATATAGTTAGTCTTTCACAACATGAGTATTGTGGAAGGGTTTTACATAACGATATGCGTGTGGCCTATGTTGAATTGCTTGACTTCTTAGGGATGGGGGTTTGAAAGGGAAGAGGGGAGAGAATTTGGAACTCAAAGTTTTACAAACAGATGTTCAAAAACAAAAAAAAAGTTTTTGCATGCAACTAGAAAGTAAGATACACAGGCAATGGGGCATAGAAATTTATCTTGCCCTACAAGAAATGAAGGGAAAAGGGAATGGGAGGGGAGTGGGGTGACAGAAGGGACGGTGGACTGGGGAACAGGGCAACCAGAATATATGCCATCTTGGAGTGGGGGGGGGGAGTAGAAATGGGGAGAAAATTTGTAATTCAAAGGCTTGTGAAAATCAATGCTGAAAACTAAATACATTAAATAAATTAAAAAAAAGAATGAAATGCACATATCACTGTATCCTTGATTGAGAGCTACTACAACAATGAAATCACAGATCCAAGTCCATCTCGTCAAATGTCTGAAGCTTCTAAAGAGTTCAACTATTACTGAAGACTTCTCTCTTTTTTATGTCATTTATGGGATTTGTCACTAATGGAAAATTCTCTTATGTTCAGAAGGATGTCTTCCCCAGTCAAAGTCTTTCCCACATTATTGCTTTTTTGTAGTTTTTCTCCACTAAGGTCTCTCAGAAGAGAAGTAAAGCATAACCCATGTGTGAAGGCTTTCTCCCTTTCCTAATATTCTAAGCCGTGCTCTACAGCATAAATTTCTGTATTTGGATGTTTTCCTATATTTACTGCATTAAGAAAAGGGAATAAACTTTAACAAATAATTTAATACACCAGACTACATTTTTATAAAAACAAGTGACTAAAAGATGTAGATAATAAAGAATTGCATGGCTTATTGATTCAGTGGACCAAAGCCCAAACTTCATGGAAATCTTTCCCCAGTAAGGAGTCAGTCAGTCAATAAGTATTTATTAACTACATACTCTATGCCAGGCACTGTGCTAAACACTGGAAATACAGACAAAGGCTAAAGGCAGTTTGTGCTCTCAAAGAGCTCACAGTGTAGTGGAGTATTTTAGCCAAAGCTAAGATCAAGTTACATTTCTTGATAAATGCAAAAACAAAAGCAATGTGCTTTTGATCTTTAGCTGCCTTTCAGTATAAACACTCACCTTCTAGTGATGCTGAATACTTACAAATCTTGGAACACCATAATCCATGAAAAATTAAAGTTATGGGTGATTGAAAAAGGAGTGTTGTTTGCCACCAAGTGCATGAAATTTCTAATAAGGAATTATGAGCATAAGCAAAGCATAAGCATAAATATACCTGAGGAGATTTATGCTCAGAATAGGTGATGGCTGGTCGTAGAACAAGAACAAGAGAGAGCTAGTAGCATACCTGAAGGTGATACTAGTACCCACAAAATATAAAAAGACCTCAAAGAAGGCCTCCAGTATGTGACGTTGCTCCTCAGAAAAGGATCTAAGGTAGAACACGGGCAAGAGTTACACAGAATGAGTAGGTGGGAATAAACCCATATTGATGAGATTGCAGGTTTACTGAAATATCTTTTAAACATTCAATTCAAAAATTAACCATTTTGACAGAAATCTTTCTAAAATGTATAATATGATCTTTTGCCTTAGTAAAAGATCTTGAGCACAATTTAATGCTCCCTTGGTGATTATGAAGATTAATTAGTTTAATGCAATACTATAATACAGTTACACCCTCAGGATCTATTGAGGTATAGAGGGCTATTTGATCCCAACACACTAAGCAGGCAACTGTTGGGCTTTTAAAATGGATATTTCTACTATCTCCTTCTTTGCTGTCACTTCTAGCTTTCAGTCAGTATGCTTTTCTTCTCAGTTCTACTATGCTTAGGAAAAATCAAATATTGCCTGGGTACTAGTCAATCACAGAATCCCCAAGTGACAGAATATCAGAGCCAAACAGCATCTCAGCAGCTTTTTAGTTCAACTTATAATCTAAAAAGGATTCCTATTACAGTATGTGGCAGCTAGGTGGTTCAAAGGATAGAATTTGGGGCCTGGAGTCAGGTTTCAGATATTAGCTGTGTGACCCTGGGCAAGTCACTTAATCCTGTCTGGCTCAATTTCCTCATCTGTAAAATAAGCTGGAGAAGGAAATGACAAGCCACTCCAGTATCTTTGCCAAGAAAAACCCAAATGCGGTTACAAAGAGTGAGACATAACAACAAACAATAAAACCAAACAACAAAAGCACAATATACCTAACAAATGGTCATCAAACTTTTGATTGAAGTTCTCAAATGAGGGGAAACACATTACTTCCTAAAGGCAGCCCATTCCATTTATGGATGGCTCTAATTATTTTGTTTTGTTTTGTTTTTTTTTGAGGGGGGAAGGCAGGGCAATTGGGGTCACACAGCTAGTCAGTATGTCAAGTGTCTGAGGCTGGATTTGAATTTAGGCCCTCCTGACTTCAGGGCCGGTGCCCTACACACTGAGCCACCGAGCTGCCCAATGGCTCTAATTGTGATAGTTTTTCATGGCATCAAAACTAAGTCTACTCGTTTAAAATTTCCACTGCTTCAGGCTCTATGGTAACAAGTCTGATCCCTTTTCTACACAGTATTCACTCTATTAATGCAATTTCTCTATAATATGAATCCTTTAATGCTGGTCATTTGTGACTAAAGCTTTTCTCACAAATACCACATGAAAATTGCTTCACTCCACTATGAATTCTCTCATGTGAAATAAGTTATGAGACTGCTTTTTTCCAAATTTATGCTTTGAGTGTTTCCCTGTAGAATGAATTCTCTGCTGTATAATTAGATATTCCCTTTAGCTGGGGGATTCCCCCATGGTGTTGTTATAAGGAAAGCACTATATAAATGTGGGCTGTTATTATTCATATCCTCCAGTAAGAATGAGTATTGCCAAAGTTAGGGTCAACATAAGTAATCCTTACAAACCTTTAAGCTTAAAGTTAATTCTCATTTCTGCCAATGGAAACACCAATTTAGGACAATGCTGATATCTATGACAAACAAGGAGTAGGAAAGAAGTGAAGCTAATGGTGCCAGAAGAGATGACTCCTTACTCTGTTAATGTGATAAAAGGATTTTGTCTTTGCAAACTGTCAAAAAACTTACCACAATGATAGTTGGGTAGAAGAGAAGAAAAGCATTTAGTGGATTATTAATCATTATATTAGGTTTCCCTCTTGTGTTTAGCTTCTTTGAAAATACTGTCATTAGTTTGTAAAACTATAGATCTTATATTTAATCTGTAATGGTGTCATTGTGAACAATGAATATTGGGAACCCTAAGTTTAGTTTGCTTTTGAAAATTCAACAGCCAGAATATAGGCAGGCAACAACAAATAAATAAAAAAGATGAAGAGGAAGATGGAGTAAGAGGGAGGAGGAGCAGCAGCAGCAGCAATGTTTACAGGCAGGGGCCAGTCTGAGTATTTTTAAATTTTGTTTTTTCCTGAAATTGAGACAATTTGGATTTAAAATATAATGTGGCTCAGTGGTGTAATGTTAATGGAATAGGAAGATCTTCCTCATCCATTAATAGGCCTATGTGACCACATGTGTTCAGTCAGAGCTGTGATACATCCTGAGCCACATAGAGCCCATTGGGGGAGGAACTTGCCTAAAGGGACAGTGGCTTAGGGGAGGCTTCCTCATAGCAAGACTTTCACACCTTTTGGTACTAAGCTAGGCACTGAGTCACAAGGGTTGTGATGCCTTCTGGCTCTGAGAAGTGTATATTTGTTAAGAGCCCCCCAACTACTTAGCTGTAAGTGCTCTCCTGGAGCCCTGTCTGTTGACCTTTGTGCTAATTTCTCTGCTTGTATTTTCTCCACATTCAGGGTGCTGACCTGTCCCCGAACTAGTGAATGTAATTAAAGTAAGACCACTGACCCCTTTAAAAAGTTGTCTTTCCTTTAGAAAAGCAGATCAAAGAACCTGTGCTAGCAGACCATCATGGATGTGCCAGGGTGCTTGCTCTTACAAGTGAGTAGACAGGGCCTCAGAATTGAGACGGGTTCAATGCCACCTCCAACACATACTTGTTGGGTATCTCTAAATAAGTCATATAAAATATTCTTTTCCAGGGTCAACTCCCTAAAACTACAGGTTACAAAGCAGCCGCTGATCTGAATTGGTAGAGGACTTTCCTAACTAGGAGCTCCCTATATGGATGAAATCACAGGCCAGATTAGAAATAAAATAAATGCTAACATGGATGCATAAATAATTTAAAAAAATAAATGCAGACATCATGTAATATTGCAGAGTATTTCAATACAAATGCACTGTCATCCATTCAACTGTTTAATTCAACTATAAAATTTTAAGTGGGCACCTGCTAGGTAGAAAATATTGTGTACTGTGACCCAAGCAATGCAAAAGAAGTGGAGGAGAAACAGTCCTTGACTCCAAGGAGTTCACAATGTACTTTGAAGGGTACTGATTCCTGAAATACTGGGCTTAAAGGTAACAATGAATAGTAGGGTTTGAGGTTCCATGTTGGAAAATATATTTCATCATCTCTTGAGACAATTGTCATTGAAATATTTTACATACAGCACCAAGCAATATGTTTTAATTTAATTTCTACATTTCTTAAGATTACAGTATGATGGATGTCATGTGCTCAGAATGCATTTAATTCCAGATGGTGAGAAGATACAGATGATTTATCCAAATGTAACAAAATGAAGTGTGATCTGCTCTAACCATTTCTATATCATATGCTTGATTTAACATACTCAATTTTCTTTTAAAATGTATTAATATGGAGTGATGTTTTTTTTAAATCAGGTATTAGAATAAAGTGGTCCAAGCCACAAATAGAGAGCCAATAAGAACACTGAGCAATGTTGACTACACACCTTTTCATGGATCTGGTTGCAGAGAAGAGAAAGAAGAAACAGATTGTTGATCAATGAGCTGGAGAAGTAAGAACACATTTATAGATCTTACACTAAAAGATTCAGTGAAACAAAAGAAAAGTAGTTCAGGTGAGCTGATTCTCAAAGAGAAAGAGTGAATATAATGCCTGTGTCTGTATAGGTAAAAGGAAGTGGTCAATTGAGAGTCAATAAGAAAAGTTTCACATGGAATACTTTCCTCAAAATTGCAAAACAATCTATTTTTAAAATGAACATTTTAATTAAAGGCTTCACAGAGAAGACATGTTTATTAACTAACATTCATGTTTCCTTTATCATTTTGATATCATCCAAATGCTTACAAGATATTGACCCAAAAAGTTTAATTCTTTCATCTGTATTGATTCATTCAATATATACACTTTGAGGGCACTTTAGCAGTGTCTTTAAAAAATCTAAACATCTGCTGAACTTAATGTTGGCTGCATTACATTTATTGTGTCAGGGCTGGGAGGTCCTTAGAAATGGGCATATTTTATAAAGTGGGAGAAAGATGCCATAGATATACAATATCTCTTAAGGTTATATACCTAGTTTAAGAAAACCTTTATACAAATATGAATTAAAAAACTAAATTAGGAGACAATTATTCATATTACATGAGATTGCTTTGCAAAAGATTTCTCTAGGATACTCTAAAAAAAGAGGGTGTGTTTATATGGGTCTGGTTTTTGTGTTTATACAGGTATTTAAGACATTATGAAAAACAAACGGAAAGAAGAACCACAGAAAGACTGTACTTTAAGTATTAAGATATCATTACCATGGGAAAATAAATCAAAGGAGACAAAGCCTGTCTTGAAGTATTGGTTGGTGAGAAAACAGTATTCAACTTAAAGAATCTTTATATGAATGCCATTTGTCAAGAGCACAAAACTGTGTAAAACCAGGTATGACTTTAACTGAGAAGAGATTGGTACATATGACAGTTGTGGATCTAAAAAAACATTTAAAAACTCATTATCTGGCATTTTTAATTATGATTAAATAAAAGGACCACCTTCATTTTAATAGATCACAAAAATCATTCAAAAATATTTAAGCAGAAAATTTCACTAAGATGAATATTATTTAAAACATACCTTTAACATAAAGGAAGAAAAAAAATTCTAAATGACTAACCTTTGCCAAATAGTCCTCCACTCCGCTTTTTGAAGATGATATGTTTCCAGGAGAATATGCTAAATTTCCTCTTGGAATAAGATTTCTACTGACTACCATACTTGTATTAACATCCCCAACATGTGGTTGCTCCAGAACTGGACTTGTAGCAAAACTGGTGATTAAAATTTTATTCTTTTGTTTTTCATTCAGGAGTCGGGCACTCACCTCAGTTAGCCTCTCAGTAGTTCTGTGAACATTTCAAAGCACAAAAATGGTTAAATGACTGGTGTTTTTTATTAATGTTATCATAACTGACTTTTGAAAGAGTAGTTTCACAATTCTAAAAACAATTGAAGTATGTGGGTTATTAAAGTTTTTGCATAATTAAGTTACTTCCATTAAGGCCCTTTCCCAGTAAGTGATATAAAGAAATTGAGTGAATAAAAAGGTTTTCAGACTGTCCTGGGAAAATTAAAAACAAACCAAACCACAAAAGATGCTTGCAAATCTGACGTTCCTTACTAATCTTATCCTTAAAGAAGTCATTAAAAGCACCTGTATTCTATAAATTTATATTGGAAATTAGTAGAGTTGTTTTAAGGGTATCAAATCTGGGTGATTATCCCAGGCAATGGTTTTGCAGTGTCTAGGGGGAAAAGGAGGTGACTCAGTTGAGGCTAAAACATGTCCTGAGGCTCTCAGATGTACAGCCAACCCATAATACCTACCCTCCAATGTCACCAAGATATATAACAGGGAATATTGTCCCATCCCTTTTTCTTTAACATACTATATATTTTGGTTGTCCAAGAATCCGATCTAAACCCTTCTGTAATATTCCCTTTCTTTCTTTTCCCCTATAATCGCTTCCTCAATGAACTTTCACCCGTATAGAAAACTGAAGGGGTGGGACAGTGGGGAATTGAGGGCATGTTTTGACTTGCTGTGGGTCACCAGGATGGCCTTGAGTCCTTCAAGTTCTGGTTGTCACCATTAGGAGAAGATTATTCACAATGTGTTATATATTGCTATAATTCTGTCATACATTTTCAGAAATACTTTAAACCTTTAAGTACTGTCATTTAGTGAAATGAGAAAGTTATTCTAATTCTCAAAATATTTAACTTTATCCTTGAAGGACTAATCTGTAGCAGATAATAAAAAGAAATAATATGCCATATAAATAAGACACACTTAAAAATAAATAATTTTTATAGGATCATAGATTGAGGACTGAAAGGAATCACAGAAGCCATAAAACACCCTCATCTTAAAGATAAGTAAACTGAGGGCCCATGAGGTTAAGTGACTTGTACAAGGTCATATAGTAGTAAGCCATCAGAGGCAAGATTTGAAGCCAAGTCACCTGCCTCTACAGACAGAGTCCTTCTTTCCAATGTACCATATTACATTCCTTTCTACCTAGTTAACATTTTAAGAAATATTTGATTTGTATAAAAGTATAATTTCTACAGTTAAGCCCCATTTCTCAATGAAGTCATAGATTTGTCCATTAATGATTTGTTAAATTCAAAATGGAAAACTTTAAAAGCAATCTGATAAGCTGAAGTACTATTTTCTTAGTGTCTCTGTTTGGGCTTACCTATCTAATTTGTTTGACAATGATTTTCTGATTTTTAATTCTTCAGAGTAAAGCTGTCTATATCTCCTTAGCTCTGCCTCAGAAGAGTCTTGATGTGACTTTCTCATTTTGGAGACTTCGGATTCCAGATCTCTAATTCGCTGTTCCATTTCATTTCTTATTGAAGAATTGTTATTTTCTCTTAATTGTTCTAAGTTCTCTTGGGACGCTGCTTGTATCTAAACCAAATGGAAAACAAAGAACAAAGTTAACAAAAAAAAATGCCCAGCTCTGTCCTGAAAATTACAAGATGTTTGTTACCATCTTCTGTTAGGTTTCATTTTAATTTCAGTCATTGATTCAGAGAGCAATTCTGAATTTCTAAATATAGATTCAAACTTTGAAAGTACTTATTATCAAGGTCAGCTGAATTAAATTTGAACTTAAAAAAAAGCAACAACCCTATTTCTACTGGATGTTAGTTCACTAGTTCTTATCCTAGGGCTAATATGAGGATCATTATAAAAATGATAGGTATAATTTTAAAAAACTTTTTAAACTCCAGAACCTCCCAGAATGTTTTGTTACAATTAAAATACTGCTTGAATTAATAAAATATGCCAGTTATTTTTTAAAAACTCAATTGATATGGATAGAACATTGGCTCTGGGGTCAGGAGGACCCGAGTTCAAAATTGGCCTCAGACACTTGACACTTACTAGTTGTGTGACCCTGGGCAAGTCACTTAACTCCAACTGCCTCGCAAAAAACCCCCACCCCCGCCCCCCCAAAACCCCACCTAAATTGATAGTATATATGGTTATTTTCTCTTATGATTTCAAAGGCTATTATTTTCTTTTTTATAGTGAAACCAAGCTTATGGAGACTCACAGAAAAGAAGGCAGAGGGAGAAAAATTAAAAAAAAAATTATTCCAGATTTAGAACAAGGAAGATAATCCTAAGCCTTCAATTACATAGACATATTTTGCATAGTAGCAATAAATAAAGTAACCTGTAAGAATAAGTTGACTTCTTTTAGTTTTTCGACAATCTCCTGCCTTGCTCGTTCGTCAATCTCACGTTTGTATTGTTCTATTTGACTGTGTTCTAGCTTAGAAATTTCCAAACGATGCTTAAGATTAACTACTTCTTCTTCCAATTGTCTTTTATTCCCTTCTAGCTTGTCACATTTCTTTTGCCAGATTTTCATAGAAAATAACTCTTCTTGAAGATTTTGATTAATTGATTCCAACTGTTCACATTTTGAAGATGCTGCTTCCAATTGTTGTGTAAGGTCTTCAATCTGTTTGTATAAAATAACAGTTTACAAATTACACAAGTAGAATAAAGGTCTTTCAAATTAAATACTAATTTAAAACTATTAAGATTAAATTATTTTAAATTCAGTTGTAATTAAAAGTATCATTATCCTTAAATTACGCTACAAAATGTATTCCCTAAAGTGATTATTTAGGTAAACTGATAAATCAAAAACAAAGTTAAGACTGAAAGGACAAACCATGAAATTATATTATTAGTTCTTACAGTCTGTATATATAATCCACATTTAGTACTTGTTCCCATATTGTCTTCTGTGTCCTCTATTTTTTTACGTGTCTTTTCTGCCCAGCTTTTAGTACAGTGAGCAGATATCAATAAAATTCATAATAGACAGATATCAACAAATTCTTAAGTTATGCTTTACCGCAAACAACAATATCTCTTAGAAGGAATTGGAAAGAAATGAGATTCTTTTTTCTAATCCTGATGAGAACACTGATTCTATTACTGACAAGGCAAATAAAAAATTTATGCTAATTTTGATGTCACATGGTGGGATGTTCAGTTACAGAGCCAGAGAAAATCATGTTTTTCTCATCTACAAAGCTCAGGTGACAGTACCCAGGGAATAAACCACATTTACTGGAGCTTCTATTGTATAATGGCCCTCTTCCTGCTCCCCAAGTGCCTCAACAAAACAACCAAGAAGCTTAGCAGGACTTCTACATCTTTTTCTTCAACCCCAGAGATTAGATGACTGACTGAAATAAGTGATAAATAAAAAATTGTGACACCACTGACTTCCAAAGGGTAAAAACTCAATAAATGTTAAGGAGTTAATTCTTTCTGATAAATATTGATGAGAGCTGCAAGACAGCAAACATCATGTAGGAAAATTAATGACAGTAAGGTAAGATGTTTCTAAGGAAAAAATTATAGAAAAAAATTCTAGTTAGCGTTTACACAGCATTTTAAGGGTTGCCAATGTTTCCTCATTTGAACCCCAACGATATTTTTCAAAACTTCTTTAGGACTTTCCCTCAACTTGTGGTGGCATAAGGTGTCAAAGAGTTGGGGAAATGTCTTAATATCATCAAATACTAGAATCTTTAAAAAAGAAAAGTAGTAGCTTCAGATGAATTAGTCAATTTATTATTATTCCAACAAAGGGAAAATCTTTGCTTCTTTAAAACAGAAAAGCAACGGATAGGGTATACTTCAGTAAAATGGTTTTCACCCTTTTACTGGTGGAATGAAGTGAACATCTTCTAAGCACTAAAGTCCTTCCCTCTCTTAAACCAATTCAAGTTCTGTTTTAACAGAGAAAGTCCTTAACTTTTAATTCTGTGTTGTATTATGAAGTCTCTTAATATTAGCAGTGATCACCTTGCAATCAAACTGTTGCTTTATTTGTTCTTTGTCATTTTAAAATCTCTTAACAACTGCTGCTTTTCAAATTGTTTCTGCCTCTCAGTCATCCTTTTTGGGGGATATTTTTTCATCTTTAGGATTACAGAAGCAGTGTGTCAGAGGGAGCTCAGAGGTTCTAAGATTCCCTGCAAATACTGATCTTAAAAGGCTTTCTTGCATTTGGTTTATTCAAACAGCCGATTTCCCTTTGAGATTACTCTAACTGTTAGAAAGTTTTTCTTTACATCAAACCTAAATTTGTGTCTCTGCAACTTCCATTCATAAGCAAAACAAGTCTAATATTTCTCTCACCTGACAATGCTTTTAAATCCTTGAGAAGTGCTTTTTTTTTTGAGAAGTGCTCCTAACACAATATATTTAGATATATTCTATTTGATTTGAATTCTGTATTGGGAGTAGAAGAAAAATTTCTAATGTACAAATCTATATAAGAAAGTCACTGGAGCCCAAAATTTTCTGGGAGATATAAATTTCCCAAGCTTGTCTACTGAGTTCCTAAGAGTAGCAAGAACTGTATGACTAGGCTTTAGAGAAAAAGTGTTGCTTTTCAAGTATGGAGAAGATGTAAATCTTTTCAAGGACATCAGTGTCCAATGACCTGCTACATATTATAACCATTGAAAAAGGAATATAAAGATAAGACATTTTACATTCTTCAATATTAAGGATTACCTGATTTTTTAACCTACTAATTTGTCTATCCATGTCAGAATGTGTTTGCTTCAGGTCCCCCTCATAAACATCTCCTTTTTCATATTCTCTTAATTTCTTTTGTGTTGTTTTCAACAGTTTTTCAAATCTGTGAAGAAGAACAGAATAATTATATCAACTACAGTTTAAATATCATACATTTAAAAAGTATTATTTCTGACCCACTGCTTTAACTTATCTTCAATCATAGAGAAGAAAATAGCTTTAAAAAGAGTTCTTGAGGTCACCCAACTCAAATCTGACAATATTTTGTTAAATAAAACTGAAGAAATAGTAGCTTCACTGATCATTTCATCTCTATGCCAAAATTCACCGTCAGCTCTTCATTAATATTGTACAACATTGTAATATTCTTTATTGTAGAATATTCTCCAAATGATTTCTAGTTACACTTTAATATTTGTAGGAGGGGGAATGCCTTCCAGTAATATAATCCTAAATTTAAATGATAAGTAAATTTATTTTGAAAAAAGTTTTATGGTGATGTTTTGTGCCTTTGCTATTTTAATCACAGATCTGTGTAAATTAGCTGGTGAAGTAGTTAAAGGCCCTAGCTCACAAAACACAAATGGTATCATTTAATGTAATTAGAATACAAAATTGCATTTAAGATACTCCTTTAGTGGATGTAAATCTAGGCAGGGGCTAACTTAAAAAGTCAACTGGATCTCAAAAGTTACTTTGTAAGTTTACTGGTTGGAAAAGAAAATGCATTTTCTCCCCTTAAAGCTAATGCTCTAAAAAGAGTTAAATAGAAGCCCACAAAAAACTTATTTAAACATAAAACAATTACAATCCTGGAAAATGCATGATGATTTGGAGACTCTCCTCTGCTACTGAAACAGCAGCCTCTAGCTAGCCTACGGTCAGAGGATCTGATACCTCAACAGTGATGGCCTCTCACCACATTCAATTAAAATTCATCAATTGGAATTCAATTAAAATTTAATTAGAAAACATTAAGGGCTTATCCCTAAAGGTTGTGGTGGAATACAAAATTTAGACAGACCATGGTCCATGCTCTCATACAAGTGGAATATAAGATGTATGTGTAAATAATTAAGATACACAATAAACTAAGATCTTTAGGGGAGTGTAACAGAAATTTCGATGTGAAGTCTGATGGTGAAGGTCATTCATTATCAACAACAGAGGTCAGAGTAGACCCCACAGAGGAGCTACATTTGGGTGAGCATGAGTGCAGAGGACATGGGTGAACATCACAGGCACAGGGCAGTGGGGCGAAAGTGCAGGACATGCTTTGAAGGACACAGAATAGTCCAGTGTAACAGAAGCTTGTAGAAGAGGGAGTAATATAATTTAAGGCCCTGTGAAGGGCCTTAAATTCCAGGCCAAGAAATTTTGTAGGATCTAGCTCAAAAGTCACATCCTTAAGGAAATCTTGCTGTTCCCATAAAGTCAGAAAAGATCTTTTCCTCCTTCAGTCTCTGATTGCATTTTCTTTGGACCATTTTTAAGCACTTACCACATTCTTATTTGCATACATTATTTGAGTGCCAGAATTACCTCTTTTACTAGACTGTAATCACCTTCAAAGCAGGGACAATACATTATTCATCTCTGTAGTTCTGGGGACTAGCACAGTATTTTATACACAACAGATATTTAATAATACTTTCTGAATGAATAATAAATGAATAAATAAATAATGAAGGAAATAAATTAGGATAGAGAACCTAGAGACCTACCTTACATAAAAACTTATGTGCAGAAATAGTATACTTAACAAGAGACTGTATAGGATAATCCTGGAAAACCTACTTTAAGGTACAGGTGCTATACAGCATTTTACTATAACTTCAAAGATTCAGGTCAGAAGGTTTGATTTTCAGCAGTATTTTAGTGAATGAAATGAAAATGAAAAAGAAAGAACTCTAGGTCATTTAGAATTATATATGCTGAAATTATCCAAGTGTTAATGTATAAAATGAATTTGTACTTAGGATTTAACAAAATAGTTAAGTCCTTGCTTACTTAATGTTTGGTTGAAACAGTCTGGGAAAAGGATCTTACCCACTGAGGTCTCTCTGTAATTCATCATTTCTCTTCATTTCTTGTTCTAGACGATTTTCCAGAGATTGCTTTAATTCAATGAGTTTCTTTAATTTTTCCCTTTCAGTATTAAGCTTTGAAAAACATTTTTACAAAGAAAAATATTACAAGAACTGAACTTGCATTTCTGAAAAGGATATTTTTCATTAACTCCAGATCCAACTGTAAATATCAGTTAAGTGTAGTTTATAAGATCAAAATATGGAGAGATTTGAAAATAATTGATCTTACTTAAAATGATGTAGCTTTCCTGATTTCATTACAAACTATTTTTTTAAAATTTAGACCAATAAAAGTTCTCACTTGATTTCAATATAGGTACTACTTATACTAACAATGTAAATAAGTTTTAAAATAGTTGAAATGCATAGGAATGCATAGAATGTGGGTCAAGATTGCCAACATGACTTGGAGGAGCACTGGCCTTCCCCCTTGCTCTACAGCCAATGGAAATGGTCCCTTCATCCCTATTCCCCCTGTGCTGGCACACCCAGTCCATGTTCTAAGCATTCTTATGTTGAAATGTCGATATATGTGTTCTTAGGTTAGGCTATAAAAACTGTTCTCCAAATCTCTTTGTATTTGGGTAAGACGAAACCTCTGTAAATTCATATTTTGTTATTCTCCTTTTGCAGTTATCTATTGCTATAGATTATGAGCCAGGTAAATGTTAAATTCCTTTCAAAGTTTTCAACTTTTCCTTTCTCCAGTGCTCTTCTCTATCTTACAAACGAAGAAAGAACCCTCTTCATTCTGCTGCCCCTTCTAGATTCACTCCTATTTCTCCTCTGTTTCCAAACTTCTCGAATGAATGATTATCCCACAGCTGCCATTTCTTCATCTCCTGTTCTCATTTCATTCATCTATTTATGATTGTTTGCTTATTTGGTTTATATCTGTGATTTAATTGGTATAGGGTACACTCAGTGATAAAATTCCTTCTAATAATGCAAATAAGCCTGCTTCCAGCTTGCAATTTAGAATCTGCAACTCTAAGAATCTTAGGGAATGGCTTAGGGCACCAAGAGGTTAAAAGGCTTGCCCAGGAACACAAAGCCACCTATGTCAGCACTGAGATTTGAATCATGTTTTCCTGATTCTGAGGCTAGCTCTCTATGCATATAACATAGTGCTTTTTTTATTTCCATGAAATCTGGATTACCCCCCTACTAGTCTACTGAAACTGCATTCTCAATAGGCAGAAAGTTCTATATGTACCCAAAAACCTTTCTTCTTAGTCTCTGACTTCACTGCAACATAAGATTCTGTTTCTCTTATCTGATTTGTCATTTATTATCCCTATAAAGTATCCCTTCACAGTGTTTCTCTCTTTCCTCTTATATCTCATGGTTACCACCTTCATCCTGACCCATTATCTCAAGCTTCATAAATTGAGAGGTGAACACTTTAGTCCAACCTCCTCATTTTACTGATTAGGAAACAAGTACAGTGATATTAAGTCACAAGCACAGTGATATTAAGTCACTTGCCTATGGTTTATTTAAAAACAAAAGTGCTATAGGGTCTTTCTGTTCTAGTTTTACCGCCCCCCCCCCCAACCCTGACTATAAGATGCTAAGTTAATCTTCATAAAACACTGTTTAGATCATATTAATGCGCTACTCAAGAACCTATAATGGAACTGCTATGGGCTACCGGATTGAGGCTAAACTTCTCTGCCTTTCTTCTTCTGAAATCTAACCGCATCATATTTTTTCCAACTTTTACTTCTTTACAGCAACTCTCCTCACACTCCTGTGTTTTTGCTATTTTCCTGGAATTTATTGTTCTCCTTATTCTACCGATCCTTTCCCAAACCTCAAAGGCAACTCAAAGTTCTATCTTTTCTATTAAGATTTTCTTAGTATCTCTCAATAATGATTTTTTCCTTCACTACCTTCTTTGATATTTTTGTCTGTGGCATGCAGTAAGTATGCCAGTCTAATTAGTTTCTAATTTTTGTGCCACCACTCACTTCATTACTTCGCTATCTAATGCTGAGATACTGTATAGGAACTTAGCAGGAACTCATTAAATTTAGAGCAAAAAGAGACCCTAGTGATGACTTAGTACATCATTTCATATATCAGAAACCTAAGGCATAAAGACAGAAAACCATTGTCAAAAGTCGTATGGACAGGGGGCGGAGCCAAGATGGTGGCTGGAAAGCAGGGATTTGCATAAGGCTCTCCCCCCGGACCCTCCAAACACTGATAAAAAATGGCTCTGAACAAATTCTAGAACTGAAGAACCCATGAAATAGCAGAGGGAAGCAGAACTCCAGTCCAGGACAGCCTGGATGGTCGCTGGGTAAGATCTATAATGCACAGAGCTGGGAGCACAGGGGAGCAGAGCCCAGTGTGGGCTGCGTCCAGACCAAACAGACCAGGAGCTGGGCAGAACAGGCCCTAGTGCCCTGAATCAGTGAGCTGTGGCAGTTACCAGACTTCTCAACCCACAAACACCAGACAACAGAGAAGGTTAGTGGGAAAAGCTGTGGGGACAGAGTGAAAGGAATTTGTGGTTCGTCCACCGCCCCAGGGTCAGCAGGGGTGGTGCAGCTACAAAACTACAGCTACCTTTGCTTCCAGCCCCAGGCCCACCTGGTGGGAGGAATTAAGTGGCAGATTAGAGCAGGAGTGCACAGCCTGCTTAAGATCTAAGTCAGGTCTAGGCTAGTGGTGCTTAGGGGAGGAGGAGTGCTGGTGTGGCAGAGCTGGTTGTATAGAAATAGCTCTGAAAACAACGGCACATCCCCTCAAGCTTGGAACAAAGCACTCTCTACTCTACAAGCAGTCATACCCCCAGGAAAAACTCAAGAGTCAAGTAAGTTGGCTGGGAACATGGCCAGGCAGCAAAAATGCACTCAGATTCAGTCTCAGACTTTGGAATCTTTCTTTGGTGACAAAGAAGACCAAACCATACAGAGAGAAGAAGTCAACAAAGTCAAAGAGCCTACATCAAAAGCCTCCAAGTAAAACATGAACTGGTCTCAGGCCATGGAAGAGCTCAGAAAGGATTTGGAAAAGCAAGTTAGAGAAGTAGAGAAAAAATTCGGAAGAGAAATGAGAGTGATCCAAGAAAACCATGAAAAACAAGTCAATGACTTGCTAAAGGAGACCCTTAAAAATATTGAAGAAAATAACACCTTAAAAAAATAGACTAACTCAAATGGCAAAAGAGCTCCAATAAGCCAATGAGGAGAAGAATGCCTTGAAAGGCAGAATTAGCCAAATGGAAAAGGAGGTCCAAAAGACCACTGAAGAAAATACTACCTTAAAAATGAGATT
The DNA here is from genome assembly GCF_011100635.1 of Trichosurus vulpecula. Taxonomy (NCBI): domain Eukaryota; kingdom Metazoa; phylum Chordata; class Mammalia; order Diprotodontia; family Phalangeridae; genus Trichosurus; species Trichosurus vulpecula. Next base: position 132,540,408 of record NC_050577.1, on the reverse strand, counting down.
GTTGCAAGTGGAAGCTAGTGACTTTATGAGAAATCAAGATATTGTAAAACAGAACCAAAGGAATGAAAAAGTGGAAGACAATGTGAAATATCTCATTGGAAAAACCACTGACCTGGAAAATAGATCCAGGAGAGATAATTTAAAAATTATTGGACTACCTGAAAGCCATCATGAAAAAAAGAGCCTAGATATCATCTTTCAAGGAATTATCAAGGAAAACTGCCCTGATATTCTAGAGCCAGAGGGCAAAATAGAAATTGAAAGAATCCAACAATTGCCTCCTGAAAAAGATCCCAAAAAGAAAACTCCTAGGAATATTGTCGCCAAATTCCAGAGCTCCCAGGTCAAGGAGAAAATACTGTAAGCAGCCAGAAAGAAACAATTGAGTATTGTGGAAACCCAATCAGAATAACCCAAGAGCTAGCAGCTTCTACATTAAGAGATTGAAGGGCTTGGAATATGATATTCCGGAGGTCAATGGAGCTAGGATTAAAACCAAGAATCACCTACCCAGCAAAACTGAGTATCATGCTCCAAGGCAAAATATGGACTTTCAATAAAATAGAGAACTTTCAAGCTTTCTCAGTGAAAAGGCCAGAGCTGAATAGAAAATCTGACTTTCAAACACAAGAATCAAGAGAAGGATGAAAAGGTAAACAGGAAAGAGAAATCACAAGGGACTTACTAAAGCTGAACTGTTTTGTTTACATTCCTACATGGAAAGACGATGTGTATAATTCATGAGACCTCAGTGTTAGGGTATCTGAAGGGAATATACATATACATATATATATATACACACATATATACATATACATAAATGTGTATACACACACACACACACACACACACACACACACACACATATATATATATATATATATATATATATATATATATATATATATATATATATATATATATATATATAGACAGATGGCACAGGGTGAGTTGAATATGAAGGGATGATATCTAAAAAAATAAAATCAAGTTAAGGGATGAGAGAGGAATATATTGAGAGATGGAGAAAGGGAGAGATAGAATGGGGTAAACTATCTCATATAAAAGTGGCAAGAAAAATCAGTTCTGTTGGGAGGGAAGAGGGGGCAGATGAGGGGAAATGACTGAATCTTGCTCTCATCAGATTTGACCTGAGGGAATAACGTACACACTCAATTGGGTATCTTACCCCCACAGGAAAGGAGGAAGGAGATAAAAAAAGGGGGATGACAGAAGGGAGGGCAGATAGGGGGAGGAGGTAATCAAAAGCAAACACTTTTGAAAAGGGACAGGGTCAAGGGAGAAAATTGGATAAAGGGGGAAAGGATAGGAGGGAGCAAAATATAGTTAGTCTTTCACAACATGAGTATTGTGGAAGGGTTTTGCATAATGATACACTTGTGGCCTACGTTGAATTTCTTGCCTTCTTAGGGAGGGTGGGTGGGGAGGGAAGAGGGGGGAGAATTTGAAACTCAAAATTTTAAAACAAGATGTTAAAAAAAAAGTTTTTGCATGCAACTAGGAAATAAGATATACAAGCAATGGGGCATAGAAATTTATCTTGCCCTACAAGGAAGTAAGGGAAAAGGGGATGGAGGGGAATGGGGGTTACAGAGGGGAGGGCTGACTGGGGAATGGGGCTATCAGAATATATGCCATCTTGGAGTGGGGGGGAGGGTAGAAATGGGGAGAAAATTTGTAATTCAAACTCTTGTGAAAATTAATGCTGACAACTAAAAATATTAAATAAATAAATAATGATTTAAAAAAAAAATTTATATGGACAGTAAGGGGCTGAGCCAAGATTCAAAATCTTGGAAAAGTCACCTTTAGATGTAAGTTTTTAATAATTTATATTTATATAAAACACATGTTATTAAATTTAGCTATTTGGCAATTGTTCCTCTAATAGAGGTGCTAACTCTGGAAATTTGTATTGTGTATTTTTTCACGCTGGGAAGAACATGACTGGATTCATAAGTACCACCTGTTCTACTATCCAACCATAGTGATCTCTCCCTTTTATAAATGCTTATATTACTTACATATATAACATTCACTTGGTAGTTGTTTATATGCTACCTTGTATTATAAATGAACCTCATCTATTTTGCTTTGGCTTCCCAATGAGACTGCAAATTTTTCAAGGAGAGAGGGTATGTCTTACACATAGTCTTTGTAACCTGGTTAAAACCTATCATAGTGTAATTCACATAATCGATATTCACTAGTTGATGAATTAAATGTTGAACAAGGAAGAAACAGTAATTTGACTTAATTCTTAGATAGTAAAAACTTAGTTACTTGCATGATGAGGGAAAGAAGACAGGGAAGAAATGGTGCCAGTTTACCCTGAATGCCAATTAACTGAGCTAATTCATCTTGCCAAAGATGGAAACTAATTTATTGCTCTCTTGCTATACTTCCTAAGGCTCGGTCCACACCGAGTTTCTAGGGTGCAGTTTGAAGCCAAAAGTTTCTGAAGATTAATATTTTTTTTGGGGGGGGAGCGAAGGCAGGGCAATTGGGGTTGACTTCCCAAGGTCACAAAGCTAGTAAATGTCAAGTGTCTGAGGCCAGATTTGAACTCAGGTCCTCCTGACTCCAGAGCCGGTGCTCTATTCACTGAACTATGTACCTGCCCCTTGAAGGCTTTTAAACAATGTGGACCAAAAAGAAAAGGAGGGAAATAAAGAAAATGGGTGATAGGGGAGTTACTTGAGAAACAAAACTTATTTCATGTCCAAAACTGATTTTTGAAACCTAGAGATATTTCTGAAGTGTACAAATATAAAAGAAAGAAATTTCCATAAGATTGATACTGGAACTAACAACAATTTCTTGGTCAAAACAATTATACTGAAGTTAATCAGGTAAGAGATCTGTTCTGCAACATTAGGAGGTGCTTATCAAAATGTGGGAGGCAGTAATCACATATATTACTGACAACATTGACCTTTATGCTTCTGGAGCAGAGAAACATGCATGTATTAAGTGTCTACTATGTGCCACACACTATGCTAAGAGCTTTATAATTATTATCTCATTTGTTTCTCACAACAATCCTGGGAGGTAGGTGATATTATTATGCCCATTTTTACAGCTGAGGAAACTGATAAAGATTAAGTGACTTGTCTGAGATCACGGAGAGAGTATCTGAGGCCACATCAGAAGTCAGGTCCAACTCCAGGCCCAAAGTTCTATCCATTATTTCCACCAAGCATCCTCTAAGCAGAGAAAATCTCATCAACAAAAACTCTATGGTTGGCTGCTTTGGCATAGATTTCCATTATTTTACCACTGATGATGGTTACTAGGTTGAAAATATGGTTTGAAGGATATCAGAAGTATCCATTTCAACAGCTTTTGGCTGGTATAATGATGAATATCATAATATAAATGTGGGAAGGCAACCTAGGATAGAGGAATGCATCTTATAGTAATGAAGGGAACACTTTAAGAGAATTTGACTGTGAGACTGTATTCTATGCTTAACTTCTCCTTAATTATAATAGTTTTTCAATAATGATGATGATGATAAAATATTTTTATAATGAATTTCTATTTTGCCATTGGGGGACTCTGGGAAATTGAAAATTAAAAAAAAACAGAATAGAAACTTACTACTACTACTACTACTACTACTACTACTACTACTACTACTACTACTACCACTACTAAAATAATAACTATTGCTTCTACTACCACCATGCTGTGAAAAGGGAGTTCTATGGAAGATAATGTAGTATAAATAATCCCTGTCTTCAAGGAATTACAATCTAGTTGGGGAAACGACTAGGATACAAGAAATGATAGTTTGATAACAGATGTAAATGCCATAAAGCAATCAATATATAGTTAAATACTAAATTATATGGTATCAGATGAAAAGTGGAAACCAGAAGATTGTGAAATCAATAGTACTGAAAAGTCAAAAAAGGCTCATGGCAAAAGAATCATACTTCTAGAATTCAAAAGCATCTTGGAGGTGAAAGTGGCATTTGAGAAAGGGTGCTGAAGGATGGATAGGTGATGGATAGGTAGTGCAGATGGGGAAGTATAACTAAGCAAGAAGAAGAGCATGACTGAAGATATGGAGATGGAAATTAACATAATGAGATGAGTTTGAATAATTTAGAGGATAATACTGAGATTATCCATCTAATTACTTTAATTCTAAATTTCCCTTTGCATGCACAATTTATATACTTTCAAATTGTGAAGCAATATCATTTTCCTTTCATTTAAGGAGTAGTTTGAATAGAAGCAAACAAATAACTTCTACTTCGCTATTTTGGGGACTAAATGAGATAAATGTATGTAAAAGGCTTTCTAAACATAGAGTACGATAGCAATGATTTAGTTATTATTGTTAATTAGAAAAACACCTTCTTTCTTGTATGAGGATAAACAAAATTGTCAACCACCTAAAGAGTGAGTATAATTACATACTCACTTATACTTAAAGGTGGAGGTTATAGGTTTTGTTCTAAGTCAGCTTAAATGACAAGCATAGGGTTCAGGAAATATATAATATTGGTAAAAAAGAAATGTTACACTGAAAACACTTTCCATTAATCAATGACAAATTCCTGATTTTTTTGCATACATACTTTATTTTTGGTTTCATCTATTTCCTTCTGTAGTTGTTTTTTCTTATCTTCTAAATCATTTCGATAAAGTGATGTAACCTCTAGTGAAGCTTCTGTCATGGATTGTTTTTTCAGGGAATCAGCAAGTTCTTGTTGAAGCTTTCTTACTGTAGCCTGATAGAAAGTTGTCCAAATTATTTCTATTACTTATTTCATAAGTCAATATTAGCTTATATAAAATAAATATACCTTCAAAATTAATTGTTATAAATATTTTCACATAAATAATTTCATGAAATGTATTAATAGTTATCAGATTTAGAACTGGAAAAAGTCTTAGGGACTATTTAATACAACCACCACATTTTGCAGATAAGGAAACTAAGCCCCAAAGAGGGTAAATGAGCTACTCAAGGTCGGTAGTTATTAATAGAGAAAATGATTTGAATTTAACTCCTAAGACTGCAAAGCTCTTTGGACTATACTACTAGCCCTCCATTCAGCATGGATCAAATGTTATTTTTCTATTTGCTCAGTATTGTCCTCATAAAGCAATCCATTCAGCCTGATTTCCCCATTACCTCCTTTTGAGAATTATACCGCCTCCAAAGCCACATAGGTGATAAAGTTTCTTATGTGCAATTTGCATGGAAGATGGGGGGATGGGGGAGGGAAGAATGTATAGCTTCTTATCCTTGATAGGAACATTAGGGGTTTTTCCTTCCATTTTTCAGA